>NC_134793.1:58228230-58273230 GCF_046742065.1 Oratosquilla oratoria
TCTAGCCCCATTTGAATAAAATCCCAGATGCCAAACAAAATATACACAAATCCCATGTCACAACAAGAAAGGACCAAATTCTCTCCCAGATCTACTGTCACTCTGTTTATCATAAGTAATCTGATTTATGGGTTACAAGTGTACAAGGAAACAAATATTTAGATCAACCCTCTAACGCACCATTATAGTCTCCCTCCCCCATCTCTCTTCTTTCTCTTTATCTCTCTCTCTCTCTCTCTCACACACACACACACACACACGGCTCGACAGTGCAGTGGTGCTGTGATCGACAGTAATTAACCTCCTAGATGAGAGCTCAGAGCTCGTATGACCGATCTATGGGCAATACTGTGACCTTACACGCACACACACACCCAACTCTCCGCCCACGAAAGTTGGAGTAACACCACGCAGCGCTGCGATACTGAAATTATTTCAGCCCTGGGCGGAAGTCGAACCCGGACCCTCGTAGTGGCCGGCGAGAACTCTAACCACAGCGCCACGATGCGTGCGCGCGCGTGTGTGTGTGTATTCACCTTGGTCTTTGGATCACTTGTTGGACTCGTGATCGACAGCTATTTCCCTATGGGTAATGGCATGACCTTACACACATACACACGCACCCAACTCCCCGCCCACGAGAGTCAGAGTAACGACCCGAAGCGCAGTGATACCGAAATAATTTCGGCCCTGGGCAGGATTCGAACCAGGTACTGCGAGCACCACCGTGCTGGCAGTCCAGCACTCTACCAACCGCGCCACCGAGTCGTGTATGTGTGTGTGTGTGTGTGTGTGTGTGTGTGTGTGTGTGTGTGTGTGTTGTGTGTGTGGGTGGGTGGGTGTGTGTGTACGCGCGCGTGTGTATGTGTGATTCACTATGGTCTTGGATCTCGTGTTGGACTCGTGATCAACAACAGCTATTTCCCTCCCGGAAGAGAGCTCAGAGCTCATATATGACCAATCTATGGGTAAGGCTGTGACCTCACACGCACACACACACCCAACTCCCTGCCCACGAGAGTTGGAGTAACGACTCACAGCGCAGTGATACTGAAATTATTTCAGCCCTGGGCGGGATTCGAACCCGGGCCGCAGTAGTGGCGGCCGGGAACTCTAACCACTGCACCACGAGGTGTGTGTGTGTGTGTGTGTGTGTGTGTGTGTGTGTGTGTGTGTGTGTGTGTGTGTGTGTGTGTGTGTGTGTGTGTGTGTGTGTGTGTGTGTGTGTGTGTGTGTGTGTGTGTGATTCATCATTGTCTTGGATCACGTACTGAACTCGTGATCGACAGTTATTACACTCCCGGATGAGAGCTCAAAGTTCATATATATCCAATCTATGGTTAATGCTGTGGCCTTTCACTCATACACACACCCAACTCCCCGCCCACAGGAGTTGGGGTGTCGGATCGCAGGGCAGCAATTTTGAAATTATTTCAAACCTGGGCAGGAATCGAACTCGGACCGCTGGAGTAGCAGTTGCGAACGTTACCACTGCACCGTGTGTGTGTGTGTGGGGGGGTGTATGTGTGGGTTTGCGTGCGTGCGTGTGTGTGTGTGTGTGTGTGTGTGTGTGTGTGTGTGTGTGTGTGTGTGTGTGTGTGTGTGTGTGTGTGTGTGTGTGTGTGTGTGTGTGCGTGTGTGTGTGTGTGTGTGTGTTTGTGTGTGTGTGTGTGTGTGTGTAGTCATAGCATTACCCATAGTTCAGCATACATACATATACCAAGGCTTTTTTTCCCCTTACCAGGGGGGTAGCCAAAAAGGACAAGGCACAAAAACATTCCCACCCATTTCATCCCCGAAAACACTCCACACCCCTCCACCCTCCCTCCCATCTTAGCACCTCCTAGATGACGGGTCATCCCTGCACCCTGTCCACTGCCATGGGTCAGAAGCAGTGACGCAGGACACAGCACATCCACAGCAAGGCCGCTTCATTAAATCGGCGACTCCTACTCTCCGTGCCCCCATATAAAGGAGAGGACTGTGAGAAATCCCTTCGGGCTGCGTCAAAATTTTTGCTCACACATACTACCTCACCCCCATTCCCCCGTCCAATCCACCTCATGCATCACAACATTTTCCATATACAACCATTCTCCATTCACCCCTGTCTTCTGTCCTCTCCCGTCCTTCCTCAACCGACATTCCCCTCTTCCCCAAAGCCCCCTTCACCCCATCCATCCATCTCATCCTAGGACGTCCCCTCATGTTCACTCCCTCCACATCTGCCTTCCATACCTCCTTTACTAGTCTTTCTTCACTCATTCTTTCCATGTGTCCAAACCATCCTAATACTCTTTCATCCACCCTATCTCCCAGCTCCCTTTCCACCCCTGTTCTCCTCCTCACTTCCTCATTTCTCACTCTATCTAGCCTAGTAACCCCCATCATACTTTTCAGACACTTCATCTCAAACACATTCAAGTTCCTTCTCTCTTCCTCTCTCATGCTCCATGTTTCTGCTCCATACAGTGCTGTTGGCACAATCACTCCTTCATACAGTCTCCTCTTAGCATCAATTCCCAGATTCCTATTCCTCATTACACTTTTTAAACCACCAAGGCATTTACTCGCTTCTCTCAATCTACATTCTACCTCCACCATCACTCCACCCTTTCCTGCCACATTTGCACCCTAATATCTAAAACTATCCACTTCCTCCAGTTGCTCTCCCTTAATGCTCATTTCCAGATTACTGCCACTTTCACCCCTTGTACATCTCCATTTTCCTTAACCATCTCCAATCCCTGACCCACTACCCTTGCATTCACCTCTCGCACCACCCCATCCATGTATAAGTTGAACAGCCAGGGTGACATAACGCATCCCTGACGAAGTCCCACCTTTACCTCAAACCACTCACTCTCTCCATTTCTAATCCTGACACAAGCTCTACTACTCTCATAAAAACTCTTGACAGCTCCCAGAAGCTTTCCTCCTATCCCGTATATCCGCATAACCTCCCACAGTGCCTTTCTGTCTACCCTATCGTAAGCCTTTTCCAGATCCATAAAGGCCCAGAGAACATCCTTCGTCTTACCTATAGCTTTCTCACATATCTGTCTTACCACAAAAATCTGATCTACACAACCTCTACCTGTCCTAAACCCACACTGTTCCTCACCAATTACTCCCTCTGTTCCTCTCCTAATCCTCTCAATCAAGATCCTCCCATAAGCCTTCCCAATTACACTTAACAAGCTAATCCCTCTGAAACTACTACATTCACACTTGTCCCCCTTTTCCTTGTAAAGTGGAACTATACACGCACTCCTCCAGTCCTCTGGCACTCTACCTTCTCTCCAGCAAACATTAAATAACCTCACCAACCAGTCCACCATCACTATACCTCCTTTTTTAAGACATTCTGCATGGCATCCATCCAGACCAGGTGCCATACCTGCTTTCATAATCTTAACTGCTGCCTTCACTTCATCCTTCCTTATTTCTCCTCCATTCTCCTCACTCATCACTCTCATTTTCTTAGCATTTCCCACTGCAGCTATCTTTCCCTCCCTATCCTCCTTCACATTAAGCAACTCCCTAAAATATTCTGCCCATCTTCCCCTTACTGCCTTCTCCTCCATTATCATCTCTCCATCTGCACCTTTTACCTTTTCTTCTCTACTTGATTCGCCTCCTCTTCCTCTCTTAATTTCTTTCCAAAACATTTTTTTATTACTTTCAAAAATTTCTGTCATACTCTTATCCCATTTTACATCTCCTCTCCTCTTTGCCTCCTTTACCTTTTTCTTTACTTCTCTTTTCTTTTCCCTGTACTTCTCATATGACTCCCTCGTCCTACTTTGTAACCAATCTGTGAAAGCTTACAGACCATATAAAAACTCTCAGCTCTCATCCGGGAGGGTAATAGCTGTCGATTACGAGTCCAACACATAATCCAAAATCGTAATGAATCACACACACACACACACACACACACACACACATACAATGTATAAACGTAAAGCTTTATTTTTCACATTTTCTATGAATCTCTACTGTATTGTTTGTTTACTTTTGTAGATTTCAGCATCCCCTGCACTAAAGATTAGTTGAAGATACAAATCGACACGATATCAGAATTTCTGCATTAAACATCAAATATATGAGCATAGTTTCCACAAGGTCAGCTGCCATTAAGCATACATTCGTCATAATTGTAGCTAACGACGCCAGATGACGCCACCATTTACTCGTAAGTGTGCTGACAGGTCAGGGTGGGATCCTTCTAGTTGATAGATTTTGTTTTAGTCTCTGGTCAGACTTCATCAAGTACGCACCCATTGTCAAAATCTCAGCAATGGTCAAACTCACCGACAGTTATCTGGTCTTTAGGTCTTCCAATGAGTAATAGTCGAGGTTTTTCAGCCAACGGCCACCAACGCATCAGTAAGGTAAGTACTGTATACAGTACATATTCAAAGTTTGTTGACCTTTACTGTTGGCAACCCGAGACCCCATCGACCAAACTACGACACACCCCTGCATAAACTGACCCCCGATCTATCACCATTCCATGTCTGCCACTTCTTCCCACTGAACATTAAAACATCTCTACGAGCAGGGTCCGGGAGACGAATCACGTGACCGTAATGCCTCAGTTGATGTTTGAAAACGAGGCGAATTCGTAGACATATGTTTGCACCATCGAGTGTATACTGGTTTGACACATCTCTCCAGCGGTACCCCACGATCCTCCGCAGAGTTATGACTAAATTATCACACCCTTTCTGTTTTATTAATCAATATCTAACAAAACGAAGTTACATAAATCTAACACGATTCTTTATTTCAATTTCAAATTATTTACGACTGCACAACAATGCCAAAAAATAATAATGATAGATAAATAAATAGATAAACAAAACTTACTGATCTATCCTTTTATCAAAATATTAGTCATTGCTACACCATCAGTAGGCCTACAGATTTTTGCAGACTCTGATACAGACTATCTATAATTCCGTTAACCATTCTTAGTCATCTAGTTACTTCTATATCTGAATCCCCGGATACCTGGATCTCACTTTCATGATATGGTAATTTCTTTAGATATCTACATTCTTGCCACATACAACAACCTGCCGTTTGATAACGTCCAAAGTATTTGGAAACATTTGCATTTTGGTCTTAATTCAAGATACTTCAATTTCTACTAGTTCCACCATTTCATACAGTGATTCAAGAGCAGATATTACTGTAATACAACCAAATGGAGTACAGTGTTATTATTCGCACCTGCTAGCTCACTTCTAGAACTACCATGATATTGTTGGTTTTGTAACCATATTGTTAAGATTACAACCCTATTGCTGAGCTGCACTGCCGGCACCATATCTGTTACTGACATATCAATAGTAGTAGAGTATTATTGACAAATCCACAGTACCATTGTCATTACAAAATACTATTAGAACCGTCATTTTTTTTTTTTTTTTTTTTTCTGGGCCTGCAGAACACTAGGTCACTGCCACAGGAGAGCAGTGACCAGCGGAGTTCCACAAAGTTCAGTGCTAGCACCAATAATGTTTCTTATCTATTTCAATGACATGATGGAAAACACAAGCTATGTTTGCAGATGACGCAAAAATCATGAGAGGAGCGAAAGATGAGGAGAACTGTAGGCTATTGCAAAAGGTCTAAACACTGTTTTCACATGGAGCCAAAAATGGAATGAAAAATTAATTTCAATAAAAAAAATTAAAATATTGGAAATTGGCAATAGCTGCTTAAACTCTTCCTTGGGAGACGAATCCATTACAAATGTAAAAGAGGAGAAAGATGTGGGAGTGTTGATAAAAGACAACCTGACAGATATATCAGTAGGATTGTGGGAGAGACTTATGGATGGCTACAAAATATTGAAGTGACCTTTCACAATATTAATAGAAATAAACGAAAAAATAATAGAAACCCTGATTTTTCCGTCTAAAACTAGAATATGCGCCAGTAGTATGGTCTCTACGTAGAGCGAAAAAAAAAAAAGCAAGATCGAGAGAATGCAAAGGGCAGCAATCAAACTGGTCCCCATCTTGGGAAATAAACCATACGAAACTAATAGCAACTTTGAAAGGTCGAAGAGAAAGAAGTGACATAATTATAGTATTCAGGTCTCTAAAGGATGTAGACAATGTTGAAAGAAGAGATGTCTTGATTAGGGATAGCAGGGCTTTAAGAGGCCATGAGAAAAAATTAAGACTACATGTCTAAAAAATGTGAAGGTATACAGTTTTCCATATAGATGCATAAATACTTGGAATAGCTGGAGCAATATACGAATTCAAATCTGAGTATGATAATTGGAAATTAAGGATATAGGACAAATTGTAATCATATGTTAATTTGAGACGAGTATGCTAAAGTGAAGAGTAGATGATCCCCACGAGCATTTCTCCTTTCCTGTATTTAGTTTAATGCATTTGGTTTAATGTATTTAGTTTAATGCATTTGGGTAAATGCAGTATTAGCTGGCCTTGCCAAACGATTACTAGTGTGGATACTGCTCGCGGCACATGCACAATCTTATTGGCTTGTAAAAGTACTGTCAAGAAAAGGGTATTGCCACTGCAATTGTGCCGTAAGCAAAGCCACCTTCATACTTCCTTGGCAAGTGATGGTCATATGAAATATTTGTTTTATTGCATGTTTGGATTCATCGGTGGAACTTTGGTTCGCAACGAGACCTAGCAATCGAGAAGAACTGACTTACCATTGCCTCCACTTTCTCATTATTTTCATGTTAATCTCCAAGGGCCATTAACCAAAACATCAACTCCACATACTCCCAGCTACATTAATTTCTATGACTTTGTACAAAGGAATTTTATCGGGTTGTGGGGGTATCAGTTCTGCCTACCGGAATAACAAGCCTAGCGTCAGGTTGTCATGCCTGCGCAAGGAGATAAGAGGTCGCAAGACTGCCTGAAACCAACAGGGGTTGACCTGATCGGCCACTCGCGCATGCATAGTTCCGCCTGAGAAATTTTCCGAATGATGGATATAAGGCCACCAGATGTAAATATCAATAATTTGCACTATTCTCTTTCTGTTTTATTAATCAATATCTAACAAATAAAACGAAGTTACATAAATTTAACATGATTCTTTATTTCAATTTCAAATTATTTACGACTGTACAACATGCCAAAATAATAATAATAATAATAAATAAATAAATAGAAACTTACTGATCCATCCTTTTACCAAACTATTAGTCTTTGCTACACCATCAAGCATTGACTGATGGACGTTTCATTTGGCACGTGTGAAATTGGATGGAGTGCTCCAAAGTCAGATTAGTGTCACTTTCAGGGCCCTCGAGAGGAAAAAAATGTGCTAGTGCGAGACCTTTTCTGGGGCCCCTCTTTTGGAAGGGGGGGTGGGCAGAAAACGTTTAGATTGCAATGATTAATTTGTTAAACAATTATTTTATTCAGATAATTCATAATATTTACATAAAAAATGTATTTGAATGTGAAATCGCAATTTGGACAGTGTTTCGTACATCTATAGATCCGTCACTAATGACGCGCATGTATGAATTCCCTTCACGAGGACCATCGTCTCGAGGCGATGGGACCTAATAAAAGCAAGTGCACTGTCCCCTGTGAGCCAGTTTGCACTTCGGTTGCAAACTCGCAGCGGCAGCAGCAGCAGTGGCAGCTTTAACTCTAAATTGGGCCCCGACTTGGTTCTGATCTAGGGTGGACAGCAGAAATTATCTCTTACCTAGCAGCAGTGTTAAGAGTGCGCTGAGCGATATTTGCGAGCGTTCCTAGGTTGTGGTCATGGACAGCCGCTAGTGACTTATTATTTACTTTGCAAAATGCTTCTAAATCCAGTGATACAAACCTGAGATTGTCAGAAACTAGGAGACACAACAGTTTAAGAAAAGTACTGACCACAGCCATTATTTCTATTTCTATTGGAGATAGATTTATATTAGAAAAGTACTTACACAGACTTATTTTAGAGGACGATACGTCACACATAATTAGCCATTTCAATTTTGAACTTTGATATTCATGGGCCCCCTAGACTCTTATGGGCCCTGGTGCGGCGCACCGGCTGCACCCCCCTCTTGTAGGGCCTGGCCACTTTATCTCACCGCGTCACTGAAATGCCCAGACACATGGGTGATATCGAAATAATCGACCAAAGCTTTAGCTTCTTCTGGCATCGTTTCCTGTAGGTTCCCTGAAGATCTCCCAGCAACAGGAGAACTAGAGGATTTTACTGCCCACAAAATATGCAGATTTTTTTTTTTTTTTTTTTTTTTTTATCCTCTTCTGTCAAGAGGATTCAGTGAGATGATAAAAGAAATACTGAATATCTATTTGCTCCTCTGAAGGATACATACATCCTTCAAGGATATCTTAGAATACAGCCTGTATTGCAATGCATATTGAACGTTCAAAGCCTATAATAACTGTATTTGAGTCACATTTACGTTCTTCCAGCTCAAGATACATGACTTCATAGCTTGGTTGTATCTACTATTCCAGGACATAGGTACAGCAGGCGGTAGAGTACATTTAAGTGCATGAAGAGCGGAGGGTCAATAGCGATGTTGCCATTATTCGCACACCACTTATCTGATGATGCCATCACTATTTCCCCCATCCAACTTTGGACACTGACGTGATAGAGGAATAACACATGATTTTCACCACAATGTCTGAACAGAAGCCCCAGCCAGGGATTAGGGATCCTCGGGACAATATCTGGTACGGGTTCTATGTTAGACACGTCTACACGTTTCAAATCCATATTAGCGAAGACGAATGTATGGTTTGGCTTGTCTAGTGTAGGACTTCTTTTTCTATTCATCCGGTCGTGACACTGCAACTTCTACAGGAGTCTTACCGGGTACAAGGTATCCCTATCATAGCTGGGAGCGTTCCTCTGTGCGTTCCTAGATGTGTTCCTCGGTGCGTTCCATCTTAGTTTGGCCGCAGTTAGCGCTCCCAAACTATTAAAGTAATATAGGTGCCGGTATAGTATGTGGCCTACCTTTTGGAAGTGGCCTACGATTTTTTTCTTTGATATAGTATGTGGCCTACCGAACTTTTATTTCGGTATGAACCTGTCTCTTAAGTTTTAATAGTTTGGGAGCGGCCAAACTAAAGCGGAACATACCGAGGAACGTGGGTAGGATGAGATCAGAGGAGATGAAGGAGCGTGGAAGGCGTCACGTAGTCTGTGGGATCCTTCCGAGGATCTACGCTGGCACATGTTGGAACAGTAGAGCCATAGGGATCAATGAGAGGATATCACGATTGTGCATCCAACTGGGATACCACTTTCTTGATCCTTGGTATCTCTTTTCCATGCGTCATGACCTTTATGCTTCTGATGGGATCCACCTTACTTGCAGAGGCAAAGATGTTCTTACAAACCTCATTGTGGGAGTTTGTAATGAACTAGTTCCTTTTTTGGGGTAGAAACTCAAAGGGAAGGGGAAATAGAGTGTATTGGGGAAAACAGAGTAGGGTATTGTAATAATGTAGAGAAATATGTCAGTGTAGGACAAAATATTATTTTAGGATATAATGTCGGCAGAGGACGAAATATTACACTAGGATGTAATGTCAAAGAACAAAATATCACTATGGAATGTATTACTAGTGGAGGACAAAATATCAAGATCGGATATAACAATAGTGAAGGAAAAAATATTACGATGGTATGCAATGATAGTGGAAGACAAAATATCACGGTAGGATATAATGTCAGTGGAGGACAGAATATCATTTTAGGAAAGGATGCCGGACAGAATGTCAGCGAGCGATGGGTGGCCAGTGTGGAACGCGGTGACATAGAGGGACAAATTGTACATAAGAGATCGAATGACCGTGAGGGACCAGATGTCCGTGATGGGGCAAATGTCCATGAGACATTGAATGTCAATGAAGGACCAAATGTCAAAATAGAGCAATGTGTCAATAAAAAACAAAATTATAATGTAAGGCATGATATTGAAATACAGAACGTGTCAAAAAGAAATAATCACGAGTTTCTTAATACCATGTACTTTAATGCTCGTAGTATTAGGAACAAATTCCAAGAAATGCAGGCGTACGTCAAAAGTGAAAATCTCGATATGATAGGAATAACCGAGACATGGTTAAATAGTAGAGTTTTAAGCTGAATTTAATATTGCGGGGTTTAAACACTTTCGTCAGGATAGAAACCACAAGAACGGTGAGGGTGATCTGTTGTACGTTAAAAATAATGTCCATGCTTATGTTTTAGAAAAAGTAAAACAAGATGCATATGATAGTTTGTGGGTAGAATCAACGCAAACAAATAGACAAAAAATGAATGTAGGTGTAATATATAGGCCAAAAACATTATCATTAGCAGACGATAAACTGTTGTTTCTGCAACCGGAACTTATTGATAATGAGTGACTTCAATTTTACTGACATTGATTGGATGATCCTAGAACATGGCCATATAGGTAGTCGCTTGATAGATTTTCTCGGTGACAGTTACTTAATTCAGCATGTAAAAGAGCCCACAAGACATGGAAACTTAAACGATCTATTGATTACTTGCCGCGAAAGCATGATAACCGATGTAGAAGTTGGTGAAACTATTACAAATAGTGATCACAACTTTGTTTCAAACTGCTAAGAAATTTTAGAATAGATACTTGTGTACCTAAAATACCCGATTTAAGTAAAGCAAAGTTCATAGGATTACGTCAGGAGCTTCAGCTTGTTCTGGGTGACAAATGAATACACAACGAAAGTCAAAGGCACAAGTATATTTAGATACACAAAAAGAACACTAGCACAAAATGCCTGCGACAGTAGTCAAGGCTGCTTGAATACTGAAGCCACGCTCATATTTTCGCGCCTAAACCACGGCGCGCACCGCATCTGCTAAATCCCACAATACATTGTACTATATACGATAAATATATAACATCATAATATAAGTTATGTACACAATAAATATATTTATATACACTGTGCCAACACAAGCTTACAGATTGGGAGGCAAAATTAAGCGAAAGACCTGTAGATCAGATGTGGGAAATATTTCAAAATACGCTTATTAAGATGATTCATACTTACATCCTGTTTAAGGAGAGACGCCCTCCAAATCAGGCTCGCCCAAAATGGCTCGATAAAGAAACTGAAAAAAAGTATTGCTAAAAACAAACAGGCTTATAAGAAATACAAGTGCTCGGGTGCACCTAACGACTATCAAAGTTATGTAATAATACAGAGAGATTTAAAAAAGACAATAAAACCGAAAAAGACAATAAGAAATGAATATCGCTAATAAATCCAAAGACATTCCCAGAGAATTCTATTGTTACATTAGAGATAAAAAGGTTATTAGGAATCACATTGGCCCACTATTATCTGCTGACGGTCAACTTGAGTATTCAAATGAAGGAATATGTGATATTTTAAACAACTATTTTAGCTCAGTATTCGTAAACGAAACACCTCAAAGATAAACTCCAAACTAAAACCTTTGAAAAGTCTAGGGTGAACTTACTACGGTAAATATAAAAATAAAATAAAATAAATAAATAAAAAAATAAAATAAAAGGTGTATAGAGAAACTCAAAATTAATAAAACACCAGGGCCTGACAGTTGGCATCCAAGAATCCTAAAGGAAATGAAAAATGAGATTGTTGTTCCATTAGAAATTATTTTCAAGAAAATCATCATATCCGGAGATGGCCCAAGAGAATGGAGGCTAGCAAACGTTACTCACATATTCAAAAAAGGTGACAAAAAGAAACCAAATAACTACAGGCCTATAAGCTTGACTTGAATCATAGAAACGATGATGGAAACTGTTATCAGAGATGCTATCGAACATCATTTAGAAATTAACCGTTTGATAAATGATAGCCAGTATGGATTTAGATGGAAACGTTCTTGCGTAACTAACTTACTCGAATTCTACAACACAGTTATCTCGAATTATGACAACAGAAACATTATAGATTTAATATATTTAGACTTTGCAAAAGCCCTTGATACCGTCCCCCACGAAAGGCTACTAACTAAATTAGCTTCACACGGAATAAGTGGTAGCCTATTAAGTTCGACTAGAAACTGGTTGAATGATCGAAAACAGAGAGTTGTTTTAAATGGAAAAACTTCTAGATGGAAAAATGTTACGAGTGGAATTCCTCAGGGTTCCGTTTTTGGGCCACTTCTACTCATAGTATATATAAATGATATAGACCATGGACTAAAATCTACTGTCTCCAAATTTGCTGATGATACCAAATTGTGCGGAATGGCAAATGATCATTTAAATCAATTAGATATTCAAGAAGATTTAGATGAATTACAGTAATGGTCTGAAAAGTGGCTAATAGAATTCATCAAAAGTAAATGCAAGGTTATGCACGTAGGTAAAAATAAAAGTAAATACGATTACAAGTTATTTGAAAATTCGTTAACAAAAGTGAATAGTGAAAAGGATCTCGGGGTAATTATCAGTAACGATCTCAAATAATTTAAACAGTGTATTTCAGCCAAATGATCACTTAAATCAATTAGATATTCAAGAAGATTTAGATGAATTACAGTAATGGTCTGAAAAGTGGCTAATAGAATTCATCAAAAGTAAATGCAAGGTTATGCACATAGGTAAAAATTACAGTAAGTACAATTACAAGTTATTTGGAAATTCGTTAACAAAAGTGAATAGTGAAAAAGATCTCGGCGTAATTATCAGTAACGATCTCAAATAATTTAAACAGTGTATTTCAGCCTCTGAGAAAACAAAAAAGATTCTAGGACTGATTGCGCGATCCTTTGACTTCAAAAGTCCATGTCTCATTAACAAGTTATATAAATCGTTAGTTCGTCCACATTTGGAATATGCTGTTTTCATATGGTCACCGAATCTCATTAAAGACATTGACAGATTGGAAAAAGTACAACGGCGAGCCACAAAACTGATTCCATATATAAAAAAAATCATACGAAAATCGACTAAAACATAAGAATCTGTCCCCCCTCCCAAAAAAAAAGAAAAAAAAAAACGTAGACTCAGAGGTTACTTGATACAGGTCTTTAAGATTCTAAAGGGGATTGACAACATCAAAAGTGATACAATTTTCACACTGAATGAGAAACAGACAAGAAATAATGGTCTCAAACTGTCAGGAAATAGATTTAATTTGGAACTGGGTAGAAACAACTTCGCCAACCGTGTAGTTAATGAATGGTATAGACTTCTTGCAGAGGCAGTGCAATGTATTTTAGTTCGGAGCTTTAAGTTTCGTTTAGATAAACATTACATCAAGATGCTGTAATGACTGTCATTTATTTTATATTATTTGCTTATTTGTTTGTTATTATTTGTCTGTTTATTATTTGTTTGATTTTCATTTATTATAATTTATCTATTATTACATACATACTTATACCAAGGCTTTTTCTCCCTTACAAGGGAGGTAGCCAAAAAGTAAAAGGCATAAAATCATTCCCAAATATTCCATCCCTGAATACACTCCACACCTCTCCACCCTCCCTCTCAACTTAGCACCTCCTGGATGACGGGTCATCCCTGCACCTTGTCCACTGCCCTGGGTCAGAAGCAGTGTCGCAAGACACAGCACATCCACAGCAAGGCCGCTTCATTAAATCGGCGACCCCCCTCTCCGTTCCCCCATGCATAAAGGAGAAGACGGGGAGAAATCCCTTCGGGCTGCGTCAAAATTTACTCACACATACTACCTCACCCCCCCATCCCCTCCGCCCATTCCACCTCATGCATCACAACATCATCCATATACAACCATTCTCCATTCACCCCTGTCTTCTGTCCTCTCCCGTCCTTCCTCAACAGACATTCCCCTCTTCCCCAAAGCCCCCTTCAACCCATCCATCCACATCATCCTAGGACGTCCCTTCATGTTCACTCCCTCCACATCTGCCTTCCATACCTCTTTTACTAGTCTTTCTTCACTCATTCTTTCCATATATCCAAACCATCCTAATACTCTTTCATCAACCCTATCTCCCAACTCCCTTTCCACCCCTGTTCTCCTCCTCACCTCCTCATTTCTCACTCTATCCAGCCTAGTAACCCCCATCATACTTCTAAGACACCTCATCTCAAACACATTCAAACTCCTTCTCTCTTCCTCTAGAAGGAAAACAAATATGGCGTGTGACCGGTCCTACAGTTTTGAGCTCCGTGCTCTTTGTTAGAATTCCGGCAGTGTTATTGTGTTCCAACCCTTCGTTGTGCGCTGTGAGATATTATAAGACCACCTCTACCATTTTTTGTGATTACGGTGTGTGAACATTAACTAATTTAGTCTATAGCTGTGAAAACATTATCCCTCCGACCTTCCTGGTCAAGGGCGGCCAAGTCTGCGCATGCGCAGTAAGAGGTTTGTGACGACATGGATGAATCGCTCTCCCCGCATACTGCCTCATAAATCCTGAACTCCTGTGAATTATCTTAACGTGTGGTAATCATGGACTACTCAGGGCCACAGGCTATTGCCATCGTTGAAGCCGATCTCGCTATGAGTGACGATGAAGATCTAATTAACATATGGCCCCCACTTACGACTTACAACCATCACACTCAAGGAAATTCTCCTGCATCTGGCAACTCTGCACCACAACCATTTACCCCCGCTAAACGCACTCTAAATGAAGTCTCCAATAATAGCAGCCCACCACCTTCTCCTGCTGCTAAATCATCGAAGAAGAATCCAATGACAGAGCCACAAGCTTATGATATCACACCATCTCCCATCCCTACCCCCCCAATCTCGTCCTATACTTCGCCGTCACAGGCTCCTGCCTTTGCTCCCAGAGAGAAATATGTCAAATTAACTTTCCCTGACAACTCAAGCTGTGACGTGAAACTTCGGTGGCTCTCCAACGTTGCCAAGTCTTTCCGTCTCGATCGTGAGCTGGCTGAGGTGAAGATGTCAGCTATCACATCTCGTTTCGTCTATGTTTCAAGACAACGACAAGACATCATTAAAAGTATCACGAGTGGGGAAATATTATCTTTACGCCTAGTCATCCAGGACTCCACGGAAAGACCACGTAAATTCCCTACATACCTCCTCACTCGATACCCTGTCAGCATCGATGCCTCTCATGCCAAGGAATATCCAGGGATACATACAGCTCGCAGATTCGTCCAAAATGGGACGCCAATCAACCGACTAGTCATCACGTGGAGCCTACTTGAACCCCCGCCGCCTACCTTAGAGTTCCCCTTCCTACCTTTCCTCCCTCCCTGTGAGCTTCGCAAAATGAAAGATGAAATTCCATGGTGCTATAAATGCTGGGGCTTCAAACATATCTCAAGATACTGCTCCGCTCCCGCAAAGTGTGCCTGGTGCGCGGAGAATCATGACACTCGTTCCTGCCCTCACCGCCCACCCACTCCACCCACCACGTCCGACGACTCCGCATCTACCTCAGAACCTTCCATATCCCCACCACCAGACACATCCCGATGGAAGTGCCCCCGATGCCATAAACCAGGGGTCAACGTTTGGCATGGCTGTACTAAGCGAACACCCACGGCCACTTCCCAAAGACTTGGACCACCACCACTTCCAGCCACCTCTCTCACGACGCCCAGCACCACGGACTCTGCTGAAGTACAAGCTCTTCGCCAAGCTGTTGCATCTCTCGAATCCCGCTGTTCAGCCCTCACGAAGCGATTCGATGCCATAGATGCCCGTATCGAAAGTTTAGTTAACCAACAGGCTACCACAGCAACCACACTTGCCAGTCTAGTTGAATCTCACAAAGTTGTTATCACCTCTGTCACAGCCCTTACAGAGCGACTTGATACAGTTGCCTCCCATCTAGAGAAGCTCTCGTCGCCTTTGAACTCCTCTACCCATGCTCCGCCTGGCAGCGCCCACATACAAACATCAACCTCATCCGGCTCTCGCAAAGCACATAGTAATAAGATTCTCTGATCTCGTATCGCTTCACGCCATCTCCTGGAATGCTTTCGGAATACGCCATAACACGAAACTCACTGCACTCAAGGCATATGTCCATCGCCATCACCCCCAGATAATATTTATTCAAGAAGCCTTTCCCGGTGGTGCTCAGCCTTGCGACACAGCACCTACGCTGTCTGGCTATGTCTCGTACATACATCCAGCCAGGAATGGCCTCATTTCTTACGTCCACGCATCCATGCCACACAAGCTCCTTCGATGCTCCAGGGATACTACTATGACCTTTCAGTTAATTGAAGTCACTGTGGGCAATGGTAAACTTCGACTTTGCAACGTATACTCTGCCCCTGGTGTTATTAATCTTGTTGCCCTCCCAGTACCTACAAATCGTGGAATGATTTATATGGGGGATTTCAACGCTCGACATCCTGCTCTTGGTGATGCCTCCCCTGTCCCCAACCGTAGTGGAATCCCTCTACTCAACTACATACATCGGTACCGACTCACACGATGGGAAACTGGTGGAGCCACACATGCACGTGGAGGCACAGTTGACCACATCATCACGTCTGGCCTCGTGCCATCCCGTGTCGCCTGTCAAGCAATTCCTTCTCTCTTCTCCGACCATATTGCTCTTAGTTTATACTACTCCATACCGTCTCGGATTCCAACTCCTCATCACCGGACCCGTATATCCATTCCTCCTAAATATTGCCCTACGTATATTTCGTACATCTCTAGTCTCCTTCCCACATTTGACTTCCTATCCCCCGACGCACTATACACGTCCTTAGTGAATACCATACACGACTTCTACAGCCGCTATGTAACCAAAGCTCACCTACCACGCCGCCCTGTACCTCACTCATGGACGTTGGACCACCGTATTATCCAAGCGGAGAGAGCTACACAGACTACTGGTCATACTTTTCAGACGCAACCCACACCTGATTCTTTACATCAGTACCAAATAGCACGGGATAATATGGTCGCCCTCCAGAACTGTGCCTACACAGAGTCTTGGCAGAAATACACTGATTCCATAAATCACCAGACTAGTATCGCGACCATGTGGCGCCTTGTAAAAAGGGTCGTTAAGAAGCAACCTCCCAGCGCCCTCCATCACAGTCCAGACGCCTACGCCCAGGACCTCATTACTTTATGGTCGTCACAGTCACAGACTAACAATCTTCCTACGCATATCCAAGAGGCACTCTCCACTCGTCGCAACACCCGTAATCTCCACCTAATGGCTGCTCTTCTCCACCCAGATGAAGAAGACGACGTCCCGATTACGGAAAATGAATTACGACTAGCCATGGCTAATACAAAAACTTCTGCCCCCGGGGATGACGGCATTACATACCAAGTGCTCCGACTCCTACTGGAAGTTCCTGGCAACCCCCTCCTTCGCCTCTTCAACCTCTGCCTCCTTCGTGGACATGTACCTGCAGCCTGGACTTTAAGCACGATTGTTCCGATACCGAAACCAGGTACTGATAAATTCAGGCCCATTTCCCTAACTTCATGCTTCAGCAAGATGCTTGAACGTATCATCCTTGCCCGGCTCATGAATCGTCTACAAGGTCAACTCTCCCCGCAGCTGTATGGTTTCCTCCCACGTCGAAGTACGCACCACTGCCTTACTGAGCTCTACACCCGCCTCTCTCCCACCAGCGTAGTTGCCTTCCTGGACCTCAAAAGTGCTTTCGATGTAGCCAACCATGAAATAATTCTTGACCAGCTGGTTACCTTCGGAGTGCAAGGAAACCTCCTTCGATGGATTCGAGGTTATCTGAGTAACAGGAAGTCACGTGTTCTCTTTCGAGGTGTGTGCAGTTCCTACGAGCAGTTCAAACTCGGTACCCCGCAAGGTGGCGTACTAAGTCCATTTCTTTTTAACGTCTTGATGCACCGCTTACTCTCACTTCTTCCTAACGTTCCCGGTACAACCCTTCTCTGCTACGCGGACGACATCTGCATCCATTCCAACTCGCCCGCTGACCTCCAATTCGTTCTAAATGGCTTCTATACGTCAACTACCGCTTGTGGTCTCATCATTTCCCCTGAGAAGAGCAGAATATTTTCATCTCATACTCTCCAAGCACTACCGACGTTCAACATGGGAGGTGATGCTATCCCTCATTGCACACAGTACACATACCTTGGAGTACCAGCCCGGATCACTCCAGCCATACCGACTCGACAACGTATCCATCCCCTTGTTAATGATCTCCTTGATCGTCTGCAGGCCCGTTTTAACCCTATCAAGTGGCTTGCCACAAATTCCACCGGCGCTTCATTACCAATGGTCAGAACTCTATACACCACATTTCTTCGATCACTCGTTGACTACTTATCACCTGCCCTTTGTCAACTTCCCAGGAGAGCTTTGGAACCTCTCGAAAAATTCCAAAATAGAGTAATGAGATTTATCTTAGGTTGCCCTCCTTCGACTCGCATCGTTAACATGCAAAGTGAACTTGGTCTACCCTCGCTTGTAGAGAGAATATATGCTAACATGGCCATTCTCTCTGTAAAATGCCTCCGATCGCCCTATCTGTCCCCAAACTTTACTGCTACCATCAGAGCGTCGCTCGAACCTGACAGTGCACCCCGCCTCCCACTTCGACCAGGAGGCCGCAACCTCGTCACTACAGTGTGCAACACACTTAGAAACCTTGACATCCACGTCCCTGAAGAAACGGTTGAACCCGACTTGCCCCCGTGGCGAATCTCCCTCCCTAACGTCACCTTCACACCAACCTCCAAAGATGACCTTCCTGCACTTCAAAAGCAACTAGCACTAGAGACCATCGACAGCGTATCCTCAAAGATCCCCGCAGCGCATGTCATCTACGTGGATGGCTCAGTACAGGCTGATGGAAGAGCAGCGTGTGCCATGTACTCACCCACCTTACAGCCACCTGTGGAAGCTGGATGGATTGGCCGCAGGTTACCTGTCACATCAAGCTCCACGTTTTGTGAGCTACACGGAATCCTCGACGCAGTAACATATCTTGTAGACTGTAACGTAAATGGTGTGATCGTTTGTGACTCCCAACCAGCTCTACACGCCCTCTCCTCACCCAGACCCAACTACTATCGTGTTGTACAGGCCATACTGACCCAACTCGCCGTTGTTCATGAAGCATCTATGGCCGTGTCTCTCGTATGGATGCCTGCACACGTCGACCTTGCTGGCAACGACACTGTGGACCGTATTGCCAAAGCAGCTTGTGCCTTCGTCTTAGATAACGAACGCGTAGTACCCTCTCTCACATGCCTCAAAAACAGAATACACGCAGCCACTCACACCATAACAACACGCCGAAGAGATGCGGAACGAGCCACCAGTGTCTCCATTCAACACCACGACCACTTCCTACCCAGCCGCCACAAGTATCGCCTACGCGGACCCATGGTACGGAGACACAATGTTGTCAGTGCTCGGCTCAGACTCGGATATCGACCTGTGTGGCAAATATCCCAGGCGGAAGATATGCCACATGACTCATCATGCAGGCTGTGTAACCGCCCTAACGCCAACACTCTTGAACACTACTGTCTCCAATGCCCCATTGTGACAGACAGTATTCCACAGAGACAAGACGTGATAACTGTATGTAAATATTTACTTAGTGAAGACAACTTAGATACACTCCTAGCTCGCCACCCCCATTTTGGGGGATTTTGATTGTTAAATCCAATCATACCTCCTTTTGTATCTCTTTCCATAACAATATGACTAATATACTATTGTTTGTCGCCCTCAGAAGCAATGAATTTATTAATCGGTGGACCATCTTTCCAAGGCAGCCTATACCTACGTCATGGACGTCACGCGCCCCATACGACCACCTCCTACCCAACCGCCACAAGTAACGCCGACGCAAGACCAGTACGAAGGCACAATATATGTCAGTGCTCGGCTCGGACTTGGGAGTCGACTTGTGTGACGGGGCTCCTAGACGGATGATATGCCACGGTGATCACCGTACGGGCTGCGTAACCGTCGTAATACGAACACCCTTGGTATTATTGTCTCCAGTGACCCATAGTGACAGACAATATTCCCCGGAGACGGGGCATGATGATTATATGTAAACACTTACATAGTACCACTATCCCGCCATCACCATTTCGGGGAATCCTGAATGATTATTGTATTATGTCTCCATTTAAAGAATGTATATAATATATGACATGTCCTCTAACACAATGCTGTGATAGATGTACTATTGTTTGCCGCCCACGGGCGTAATAAATTTATTAAAACAAATCTCTTCCTCTATTATTATTAACTATTTACCTGTCTGTTTATTACTTAACTATACCTATGCATTTATCTTATTTGTTATTATTTATATTATTATAATCTTTATTTTATTCTATTTACTTTATTTTTTTTTTTCATCATTATTTATTTTTTTTCGCACACGACCTAGTTATGGACCAAAAGCTCTCCTGTCGGCATTCTCCGCCTTTGTAATCCTTTGTAATCCCTAGCGCCCATAAGTCGAGGTCAACTAATGTCTGCCAACGGTCAACTTAAACATTCAAATTAAGGCATATATAGTATTAAGGTATGCATAGTAAAGCATTTTAATTCCGTATTCACAAACAAAATACCTCAGAGTAAAGTCCTCCTCGCGACATGGTATACGTTGAACGGAAATTTACCTTTTTATAAACATTACCAAAGAAAACAATGAATGATATATGGAAGAGTTGAAAAAACAGTCTGCTGGCTGACATCCAAGAAATTTGAAGATACACACACACACACACACACACACACACACACACACACACACACACACACACACACACACACACACACACACACACACACACATACACACATACACAAACACACACGCTGTGGTTAGAGCTCTGGCCTGCCACTACGGAGGTCCGGGTTCGATCCTCGCCCGGGGCTGAAATAATATCAGTATCGCATCGCTGAGGGGTGTTACTCCAACTCTCGTGGGCGGGGAGTTGGGGGTGTGTGTGTGTGCAAGGTCATAGCATTACCCATAGATCGGACCTACGAGCTCTGAGCTCTCTTCCAGGAGGGAAATAGCTGACGATCACGAGTCCAACACGTGATCCAAAGACCAAGTGAATACACACACACACACACACACACACACACGCACGCACGCAGGCACATATATATATATATATATATATATATATATATATATAGATATATAGATATATATATTGATGTCTGTATATGTATATATATATATATTTATATTTATATATATACATATACATGTATTATATATATACATATATATATATATATAGACATATGCATATATGCATATATATATATATATATATATGAATATATATATATACATATATATATATATATATATACTGTATATATATACATATATATATATATATATATATGTGTGTGTGTGTGTGTGTGTGTGTGTGTGTGTGTGTGTGTGTGTGTGTGTGTGTGTGTGTGTGTGTGTGTGTGTGTGTGTGTGTGTGTGTGTGTGTGTGTGTGTGTGTGTGTCTGTGTGTGTGTGTGTGTGTGTGTGTGTGTGTGTGTGTGTGTGTGTGTGTGTGTGTGTGTGTGTGTGTGTGTGTGTGTGTGTGTGTGTGTGTGTGTGTGTGTCAATTTCCTTTAGAATCTTAAAAACTTATATCAAGTCACCTCTGAGTCTACACTTTTTTAGGGAAAACAGATTCATATGTTTTAGCCGATTTTCGTATGATTTATCTTTGATATTTGGAATCAGTTTTGTGGCTCACCGTTGTACTTTTTCCAGTCTGTCAATGTCTTTAAGAAGCAGAAGAGAATATGGACATTCCCCGGGGTTGGAAAAAGGAGAAAGAGGACCTCCTGAACCTCGTGCGGGAATTAAAAAGAGAAAACAAAGACCTGGCGGCTCAAGTAAAAGACCTTCGAGCCAGGCTTAAGAGGAAATGTTGCAAAGAAAACATTATTTATGGATGTAGCCCCGGAGTTCCTTGAGGCGGCATCGTGCCCCTCTGAGGTCGCGCATTTCTGCAATGCGAGCAGATGCGCTTGTGGATCCCCGGACACTGCACGGCCAGTTCCGGAGGAAGTTTTAGTTGACCTCTCGGCACCCCAGACGACACATTTTTAGGAAAGAGGCAGCAACGGTTCGAAAAAGACCAGGAAATACATGAACAGCAGTTTGCCCTTCAAGAGAAAGAAGAAGAGGGTTATGAGGACGAGCAACCGTGTCGAACCGGCATCCGAAAGGGCCATCCCCCGCCATAGAAACTGAAGCCATGGATCTGTCCGAATCCTATGTGTGCTACATAGAACGAGGTCTACAGATATATGTGCAGGACCTGCAGGCACCCACAACCAAGAAGGCACGAGAAGATCACTCTTACCGAACTTCTGCAGTCATAGGATTGGGTGATCTTCACACCTTCGCAGCGGATCAAATGTCTGGCAGTCAGAGTCCGGACACACATCTTGAGTTTTGCCTTCGTAAAAGAACCGAACGGGAGGTGGAACATTGTCGTCATACGCCCGAAGAACCTAAAGGAGTGGTTCAAGAAGCCTAAAAAGGAGGAATGATTGGTGAAGAAAAAATGAAGTAAAATGTATTTCTAAAAGGCAAAAAAGTGGCCTAAATAAACAGTGAATTAATATATATTCATTATGTCATATGCAGACAAGCTGGAAAAGAAAACATTAAAAGGCTGTCGAATCTTATAAAAAAAAATATGTGAAATTGAGTGATTGTCTCCCCCTACTTTCTGAAACTTCCGGAATCACGTTAACAGGGTCTCGAACTAGCAGGTCCTTCAAAACACAGTCGGCGAAGTAATACCGAAATCCTCGTCCACAGCTGTGAAGGCGATGGAGTGGTCTTTGGTGGAAAGCTGGAGGGCGGCGGCTGTTTCGGACGTCCTTGTCGATCTTCACGGGCGGATAGGCCAGCGGAGTGGGACATTGCCATAACCAGTCCAGTCTGTCAACTGGATCAGGTCCTTTTTTGAACCAGAGCTGACCTTGAAGTCTTTGTGGAGCGGCTGTTTTGGACGTCTTGGCCAATCCTCGAGGGCTGATGGGTTGGCATACTGGAACATTGCCATAACCGGTCCAGTCTGTCAGCTGGATCAGGTCCTTCTTTGAAGCACAGCTGGACTTGAAGTCTTCAAGGACCGACAGGGACGGCTGGAGCAGCCGCAGTTTTGAGCTACTACTACGAGCAGTTGTTCGAGCTGTGTCCGGTGGTCACTTCGGCGTTGGAAACGGCAAACGATTAGGGAGCCCCCGAGGGCAGCTGCTGCAACCGGTCACTTCAAAACTTCGGGTTCTCCTCAGCTGAATAAAGTTGTTAAATATAGAAAAAATATGCTTATTTTCTAATTTTTATCAAAAACACAAGCACCCGGACCTTGCTTTGCCAGGTGTGCTTGGCCTACGGCGTAGCTCGCTTCGCGCCCTGCCCTACGGGCAGTTTTAATGTACCAAAATGGGAAAATAAAAGAGTAACAATAAATTCCATAATTTTATTTAGACCTACTACGATTTTGTACATGAAAAATACATTAAACACATAAGTGGAAATTCAAATCTTCCTTCTCTTTCAAACGATGTCCCTCAGTGAAAGGTCTTTAGAATAATCCACTGTGTAAATTTCTTCGGGCATAATCATAGCTACGGTTTCTTCTTCTGTCTTACTGAAAATTGATCTTGGAATGCACACGATGGATTGATCAGGTTCTTCTTCCCCTATTTGCGAAGGAGTCTTCAAAATCTCCCGAAGGAGTCTTCAGTCTCCAAAAGGAGTCGTCAAAGTCTACTGACGTTGTCGTCAAATTCTCCCCTCGTCTCTCTCTCTGTTTCTCTTTCTCGTTAGGTCAATCATAAAGGCAATAAAATTTCGGAAGGTGGTCATAAAAACGCCAGGAAATTTTCAAAACTGAATTTTTTTATTTATGTATATAGATTCTCTTGTCAATATTTCGTAAAGATTCTCATAGCAATATTTCGTAAAGATTCTCTTGGTAATATTTCGTAAAGATTCTCTTGTTAACATTTGGTAAAGATTCTCTTGGCAATATTTCGTAAATATTTTCTCATTAATATTTCGTAAAGATTCTTTTGTCAGAATTCCGTAAAGATTCTCTTTTTCTTGTTAGCACCACTTTCTTTTTCCATGGTAATATTAGTGTTTCCGGTGATGACTCATTTCCGGGTTGGGCCTTGCGTAGGAGGTTGGAAGGTTTAGAGAGAAATATTTTTTTATGTTAGTGGAGTGGAGATTCTCTTGGCAATATTTCGTAAAGATTCTCTTAGCAATATTTCGTAAAGATTCTCTTGGTAATATTTCGTAAAGATTCTCTTGTTAACATTTGGTAAAGATTCTCTTGGCAATATTTCGTAAATATTTTCTCATTAATATTTCGTAAAGATTCTTTTGTCAGAATTCCGTCTGAGTCAGATGTGTCCCCGGGAGTTAGTGTTTCCGGTGATGACTCATTTCCGGAGTAGGAGGTTGGAAGGTTTAGCGAGAAATATTTTTTTATGTATATAGGCGACTCTAGTAGTTTCAGCATAGTTTGCCTCGTTTCTTCGCTACTAGGATCATTTGTGTTTTTCTCACTTCATCATTAACAGTGGGTATTCTAGTATGCTTGTTTGTACTTACCAGATCTTTGAGCATTTGTTTGATTTCAGATATTGCTTCTTTCAAACTATCCATTTCTTTCTTGAGACTTTGAACATTGTTAACACATTCCTTTCCATGTCAATGGGGAGTTACTGCATTTTGTTCTAATAACCTTGTTTGCCCTTAAGTGCTGCTACTCTAGTCCTATTTTCCCAAACATTTACAGGTATACTTGGGATTTCATCGAAATGACTGTTTTCGACCTGGTTCTGAGGTACAAGTTTTTCTTTGGAACTCGCTTCCTGGGCTCGTTTAGGACACAATTTAGAATTTGCATTGTGCGAGCCTCCACAGTTGCAGCATCGTGGTGTTACGTTTACTTTTTCGTTAATTTTATCAATGCATTCTTTGGACGCGTGTCTTTGACCACAATACCCACACCTAAAGCTTTCATTGTATTTCCATGCCATATGCCCCCATTTGCTGCTGCATTTGTAGTATATTACAGGTTCCTCTTTGTAAATATCAATTTTCTTGTCCTCTAAGCACGTTATAGATATTTTATCAGTCACCTGTCCTTTCACGAGTGCGATAAGCTGCAGTTTTTCCACCAATTCCACTTCAATTTTAACGATCCTACGTTTAACTCATACAAATAATCATTATGATCTGCATAAACAGGAAAACTCAAAATGACAACTTTTGTAAGATTTTCGGTCATGTCTGGAACCACCATCTTTATATTTTCAAACCCTTGGCTTGTTAAACGTGTGGCCTATTCTTCCCTTCCTTAAACAACACCTCAAATTGGGGGTGTCTTTTGAATAACCTTAGGGTTCTCTTCATGTTATTATCATTATTATTGTTACTATTGTTATTATTATTATTATCATTATTATTGTTGCCACTATTTTCATTATTTTAATTACTATTTTATTATTGTTTTACTATTATATTATCATTATTTTATTATTATCTTTATTATTATAATTTATGTTATTATTATTTTTATCATTATTTATATTATTATTTTCATATTTTATCATTATTATTGTTTATATATTTATTTTATCAGTACTATTATTATTGTTATTTTTATTATTATCATTATTATTATTATTATTATTATTATTATTATTATCATTATTATTATTATTATCATAATAATTAATTATTATTATTATTATTATCATTATTATTATTACTATTATTATTATTATTATTATTATTATTATTATTATTATTATTATTATTATTATTATCATTATTATTATTATTATTATTATTATTATTGTTATTATTATTATTATTATTATTATTGTTATTATTATTATTATTATTATTATTGTTATTATTATTATTACTATCATTATTATTATTGTTATTATCATTATTATTATCTGTTACTATCAATACTAATATTATTGTTATTAATAATAATAATAATATTATTATTATTATTATTATCATTATTATTATCATTATCATTATTATTATTGCTATTATTATTATTATTATTATTATTATTATTATTATTATTATTATTATTATTATTATTATTATTATTATTATTATTATTATTATTATTATTATTATTATTATTATTATTATTATTATCATTATTATTATTATCGAGTTCTTATCTTGTCGACATGTTTTGTATTGGTTCAAAATGTCGACAAGTTGAAAATTCGATATTGAGCAGATGTCGCATTTTGCAGCAAATGTCACATTTTGCGCAGAATCAAATGTACTTGGCTTGACCCCTGAAAGTCTTTTCGGAAAAGTTTATGAGAGTCGCCAAAAAGATTCTACTCGTGATGTTTTCTTGATTTATTATTTTTTTTTTTCAAGTGTTGATTTGCAAATAAAATTAGAATTTTCTCCAGTTTGCACTTATTAAGATGATATTCAAGTGCGAATGTTTTGTTTCTTTAAAAAGTTCCTGTAGCTTCTTATAGAAATGTCACTCGGAGCCTTTGCCGTCTCTGGGTCCTTGGAAAAATGTTGCCTGGAGCCTTTGCCGCTGGCATGTAACCCAGGCTGGCTACAGGGAAGTTACTCGCTAAAAGCGTGGAAAAATGAGAAGCACTGACTCAATATATGTCAAATGGAGCCAGCGGTTTGCGTCTCATCATTTGATTTTCGTGCAGGAGACCTGGTGTAGCTAACGCCGAAAAAACGCCTGTGAGGGACCTTCCTACATGACCTCCGACAGCGAGGTTTTATGTGGGTTCCTCCTGCATTAGAATCTTGTAGATGCGGCAGCTTTGCTGCACCACACGATATGGAGGCGGTAGTATTGGCCATAAGGTCAGTCCTTTTGGCTGCAGCTGGAAAAGATTTTTCTTACTGCTGGAGCCTCGGCCACTACGTTCAAGTCGTCGTCTCCTGGCGATGGCAAATTGTTGCGCCGCCAAAGACTCAGGGAGCCAAGGGACTTAGTCCCGTTCTTTAAAGCCAAAAAATTCCATGCAGGGCAAAATCAATTTTCCTGCAGGAATTCGGAGGACCCCACCACCTGGAGCCTGGGTCACAGCAATATAATTACTGCGCCTTTTAAAGGCTCTTCGCGTTGTCGCATCGGTCACTCTATTTGGCTCAGGCGGGAAACCCGCCAGCTGACAACGGACTTCTGGCCCCAAAAGTAGTGATCGAAGAAACTAACGACGTATACCAATTTCCATCAGTGTACGCAACGCAGATATGTTCAATATTAGGTGTCATGATATATACAATAACTGAGAGACTTTTTCATTAGTTTACCGGTGTTATATGTGCATATATATATACGTATATGTGTGTGTGTATATATATATATATATATATATATATATACGTATATATGTGTGTATATATATATATATATTATATATATGTATGTGTGTGTGTGTGTGTGTGTGTGTGTGTGTGTGTGTGTGTGTGTGTGTGTGTGTGTGTGTGTGTGTGTGTGTGTGTGTATGTATGTGTGTGTGTGTGTGTGTGTGTGTGTGTGTGTGTGTGTGTGTGTGTGTGTGTGTGTGTGTGTGTGTGTGTGTGTGTGTGTGTGTGTGTGTGTGTGTGTGTGTGTGTGTGTGTGTGTGTGTGTGTGTGTGTGTGTGTGTGTGTGTGTGTGTGTGTGTGTGTGTGTGTATCGGCGAGTACCATAAAATTCATTGTTAGTACTTATTTTGCTTGTCTTTTTTCAATGCTAGCAATATGGAAGATTGAGTAACGGTGATTCACCAAAGTAGCCCAATGTAGCAAACTAATAACAACATTTAGACATACAAATGTCACGTACCATGTTTTGTAAATGAAATGATAGATAGCGTAATAAGAATATAAGTGATAACCACAAAACGAGAAGATAGTGTTTATGTTTTTGAGGAAAGACTATGAATCTGTGGCTAATCTATTGAATGTAATTAGTTAGTGATTTTGATAGTTATAAAAGTAAACTTGGTGAATGCTATATGGATTATGTTTGTGCGTGCACCAAGTTACTTTGAAATTCTACCTGTATATACAGTACAGAAATGATAAGCTTAAGATACATAACAAATATAGAATAAAGGAGATAGGGAAGCTGATAGTTATAAATGTAATGTTGATGAATGCTATGTAAATTATGATTGTGCGTCCAATAAATTACCTTGAAATTGTAGCTGTACATACAGTATACAAATGATAAGCTTAGAATTACAACAAATACAGAACAGACGAGTATGTGTACATGTTAACATATGCATATATACACCAAGTTGATGAATCCTACATAGATTATGTTTATGCATCCAATAAGTTCTTTTAAAATTATAACTTTACATACAATATACAAATGAAGAGCTTAAGAAATGTAGAATGTATACGCAAAGATATATCTCTATGCATATATTGGTGATGCGTGGCAGGCAGGCAGGCAGGCAGGCAGGCAGGCAGGAGATTGTTTTTCAGTCATGTTGTGTGTGCAAGTTATGAAAGCTGAGAAGAGAGAGGAAGAAGTATATCTCCAAGATTGATTGAAGTTAAAATGAAGAGAAAAAACAAAAGGCTGAAGAAGAAGAAGAAGAAGAAAAAAGTGGTAGTTGGTGGTTTTACGATCAGAAAGTAGAGAAAGGGAAGGAAACTAATGCTTACATGTAGATAAGTTGCATATGCAATTGGTGATACAAGGTGACTTGTGAGTCCTGAGAAGGAAAGATAGCGGCAAAGACTTAGAATATATAGAGCGTAATAATAAATAAATATTAACGACAGGTAAGTGAGAAGGTGTGGGAGCAAGAGGGGGGTAGGGGGTGAAAGGTGAAGGTAAAGTTTAGAAAGTGAAGGAAGTGTGAGTGTAATAGTGTGGGGCGGACCCACTTGCATGGCGAGTTTTCTTAATGTTTTATGGTCACCCTGTCTATACTCTAATCAGAAATTCCCTATCTAGCTAATCAATTACATATATGGAATGAAGGGAGGAATTGTTTACTGCTGCACATTTTATATGACTTTAAGTTTGAAACGTGATTTTAATATTGTGAAGTTAGCTATTAAATTAATACAAGTCCTTCCTTCATTTTGCACAAAATATAATGAACATTGACATGAGTTGGGAGCAGGTGTGGCTATATAGTGGCAATGTGCCGTGAGTGTTAATTCAAGTTTTTTAGTATAGGTTATTTTTATTTATATTTTAATCTAATTAATAGTGTGTCACACCTGCTTCCATTTATCTTATAAATATATATATATATGTATATATATATATATATATATATATATATATATATATATTTTTTTTTTTTTTTTTTTTTTTTTTTGTAAGGTAGGTTACGTTTGTTAATATTGGCTAGTGTGCCATATGAATTCTAATACTAGTGCGTTAAGTAAGTATTACACACGTATCCTGTGGATACGTGTGTTTGTGTGAGGCAATGTGCCTTGTGTGATACCTTGATATATGTTTGACGTTAATTTTTATATACGTAACCTTCCTTTTTTTTTTCTTCTTTTTTTTTTCTTTTTTTATCAGCTAGTGGCCGCGGTTATGGTGGAAGGTCAGGATTTTAGCCCAGTATAGTTTTTAATCTGGGCCAGTTTTTGTGTGAGGATTGTGGGGGTGGGGGTATTATATTATATGTAAGTATGTTGTTCCATGCTTTGCTGCTAAGTCTTATGAGTCTTGAGTGTATTGTTTCTTTGTTTGCTGTTTTGTGGAGTTGTTCTTGTGTTTCTAGGTATGGTGGTTTATGTTTGAGTATTTTTCTTAATGTTTTGTTTTGTAATGTTTGCATTTGTTTGATGTATGTGTGTGTGCTTGTGACTGATTATTGGGGAGTATTCTAGTTGTGGTCGTGCTAGTGTTTTGTAGAGTTTTATTTGTGTTTTTGTTGTGAGTCCTCTGAAGCGTCTTAGCCTATTGAGTGTGTTGTTTGTGATTTGTATTCTGTTTTTGATGTGGTATTTTATTCCTTGTGTGTTGATGGTGAGGCCTAGGATGTGTGCTTGTTTAAGGTATGGTATTATGTTGTTGTTTATTTTTATTGGTGCTGGTTGGCGTGTTGAGATAGCTAGTAGTTGGAATTTGTTTGTGTTTGTAGATAGTTTCCATTGTTTTTCGTATGTGTTAATTTTGTTGATTTCATGTTCTGTCTTTCTGGCAAGCATGTGTTTTCCTGTTGTGTTAGGGTATGTGATTATCTGTGTGACGTCGTCTGCGTATTGTATAGTGTAGCTTCCGTGTGAAGGTGGTGGTATGTCTGATGTGTATAAGTTGAATAGTGTTGGGGAGAGAACGCTTCCTTGTGGAACTCCGCTGTGGAGAGGGAAGGCTGGTCCTATGTAGTGGTTTATTTTGATTTTTGCTGTTCTGTTGTCTAGGAAGCTACACAGTGTTTTCGTGATGGTGTCTGGAAGGTGTGTTTGAAGTATTTTGTATTTAAGGCCTTCGTGCCATACCTTGTCGAAAACCTTGGATATGTCGCGTGATATTATGTTGCATGCATGTTTATGTCTTTGTGTGTCTGCGATTGTTTCATATATGATGGCGAGTGCTGTGTGTGTTCCTTTGCCAGGTGTGAATCCATGTTGGTTAGGGTTTAGCATGGAAAGTATCCTAGGCTGAGTGTTTCGTTGTATATGTCTGTGAGTAATTGTATTGTTATGTTTGGTAGATGTGCGAGTATTTGTTTCGTTATTCCTGATTCTCCAGGTGCTTTGTTTTTTGTGTGTTTGATTATGTTTTTAACGTCTTCTAGTTGTATGGGTTGTCCGGTGTAGTTGTCAGTGTCTAGTCTGTCTAAGTCTATGTTTGCGTAAGGTTGTGTTTGTTGATAGTGTTGTGTTATGTGTGTGAGAATTTTGGTTTCGTGGTTTGCGTCAAATTGTGTGTTTTCTTCTGGTGTGATTTGAAATATGTTTTGCCATACCTGTCCGATTGCGTGTTCTTTGTCTTTGGCGTCGTGTAGTTTGTCGTTGTTATGTGTTATGTATGGTGAAGTGTTAGTGTTTGATCTTTGTAGTTTCTTAATTGTGTTCCAGAAGACTTGTGGTTGTTGGGGGTTGAATTTAATGTTTGATATTAATTTGTTCCATGTTTCTTCGTAGTTTGTTTTGTGTTCCTCTAGTATTTGTGTTTGTAATTGTTTGATTGTTTGTGTTGTGTGTGGGGTCCAGTTGTTTTCTATTATGGCTTTGTTTTTTATGTTGTTTGCCTTCCATATTAATTGTTTTAAAGTTTTAGATGTTTTGGGGGTGGGTAGTTGTTTGTGGTGTGTTGTAGGTATACTCTGTGTGATTGCGTTGTGTATTAATTTGTACCAGTTGTCTATTTTGTCGTCTATGTGTTTTGTGTCTTTTAATTGTGTGTTTGTGTTGATTTGTATTTCTGTGTGATTGTATTCTTCTGTTGTTGTTTCTAGTAATGTTTTAAATTTCTTCCAGTCAGCTTCTTTGTATAGTAGTCTAGGTGGTGTGGGAATTGTGATTGCTGTGGTGGAAAGTGTGAAATGTAGTGGTATGTGGTCTGATGAGGTTATGTCGCCTGGGTGTATTCTGTATGTAAGGTGGTGGTGTCGGTTGGTGAATATCATGTCTGGGTTGCCTGTTCCGATGTGTGTAATGCATGTTGGGAAGTCTGGACCGAGGAAGGTGAGGTGGTTCTGTGTTATGAGTTGGTGTATGTTTTTTCCTACGTGATTATTGTATGTGTGTTTTAGTGTTTTATGTTTTGCGTTAAAGTCTCCTATGATGTATGTTGGTTGTGGTTTCTGTGTGATTTTCAGTATGTCTTGTGTTGGTAGGTATGGTCTTCGTGGCGGGAGGTATGTAGTGGCTATGATTATGGGTCCTTTGTTTGTGTGTATTTCTATGGCTAACACGTCTTCGTCAAAGTCGTCTAGTAGTTTGTATTTTATGTTTTGTTTGATGGCTATGGCTATTCCAGCGTTGTCTTCGTTGTAAGTGTTTTGTGTGTGTGTGTTGTAATTAAATATTTTGACTGTGTGTTTACCTATTGAGTTGAGTAGTATGATGTCTGGTGTTTGTGTTAAGTAGTGATTGGTTAGTTGGTTTCTTCTGTGGAATGACCAGTATTGTACGTTGTGTTGTATTATGCGTATTGTGTCCATGTGTGTTTGAGTTATTGGCAGTTGACTGTCCAGTGAGATGTGTCTGTTGGTTTGTGTTTGCGGATGTCGAAGTAACCTTGTTGTGTCTTTTTGTATTTGGCCTCAGTCAGTCTTTGTATTGGGGCTTTAGTCAAGTCAATCAGTTTTTGTCTAATCATGGTGTCTACTGTCTCTTCTGGCATTTCTTTAGTGTATATGTATTTGACCTTGTTGTTTTGTAGGAGTGTGTGTACGTTTTGATGTATTTCTTCGTCTGTCATGTTTATTGTGTTGGGTGTTATGATCTGTATTGTTTCTGTGTTTTCTTCTGTTTTCTTTGTCTTTGTAGGTTGTTCAGTTTCTGATGTGGTGTGTGGCCTTTTATTTCTATGTTCCTCTGTTTCCATTTCTTCTGTTTGTGGTTGAGTGTGTGTTGTGTTGTTGATCATGTTTAGTATAGCTGTGGGTTTTATGACTGAGGGTGGGATTATGATTGTGGGGAGTCCGTTGGCTTTGTAGTATGCGTCAATTGTCTGTTGGTATGTTCCAAGTGTAGCTGCCTCAGTTATGTTGGCGTGTATGATTGCTGTGTTGATTACTGTTAGGTGTTTGAGGTTTATGGGGTTGGGTGTGGGTGCTGGTGAAGATTGTGCAGGATTGCTTGTTGTTATGTTTGCGTATGTAGTGTTTGAGTGTGTGCGTGTGTTCTGCTCTTTGTTTTCTTGTATTTTCTTTTTGATCAAGTCTTTGCGAATCTGGCATCTAGCTGCGTAAGTGGGGTGGTTGAGGCCACAGGCGATACACTTCATGATGGCATTGTGGCAGTTCTTGATTCTATGTTCAGTAGAGGAGCAGTTTGAGCAGATGGTGTAGGTTGTTGGTTGTGGACAGTGTTTAAGTGTGTGGTCATAAGCGTAGCAGCGTGTACATTGTGGGAGGTGTATGTATGTATCCTGGCTTAGTGTGTGTGGGGGGAATGACTGGCTGAATAAAAGTATTCCTTTTTCCAGGCACTTCGTTACCATTGTGGTGTTCTCTAGTTTTGCCTTTATGATAGTTCGGGTGTTGGGAATCTTGATTATGCTGAGTACCTTGATGTGTGTGTTTAGCCGTTCCATTTCTTCCTTAATCGTATCCGGTTCTTCGTTATAGATGTGTTCGTCTACTTGTTTGATAACCTGGGTTCTTTTTGCGTTCAGCTCAGGGGGGTCAACGATCTCAATTCCTTTCTTAGCAAATTCATTTTTGGTTGTCCTTTTGGTTAGCTCTTCAATGATCCTATCTTCCGCTATTGCCGTATGTTGGTTGCTGTTGGTGAATAACTTATGAATAGCTATTTCTAGCTTGGACAAGAGCTTCCAGATGGTATTTCGTTTTGTTTGTCCGGCCGTAGGCCGGCTCTCCCGAATGTTTATACGGCCCATAGCGCCGAAGCGCTTGGGCTTTTAAAATTATGTGTGTGTTAGTTTGTGTGTGTATGTTATGGTTGTGTATGAAAAAGAAAGAAAAATTAGGGGAATTGTGTTGGAGGGGGGGGTCTCAGGGGTACGTACGGTCTATGCTCGCGTGATATAGTGGCCTATCGGTGGTTAAGGGAAAGCGCCGCGTGGGCTGGTACCCGCGTGTCTATTGGCAGAGTTTAGGAATGTCTCGGTCGCCGGGGATTCTTGACCTATGCTGGGTCCGCTAGGTGCGGGAAAGGCCCAGGAGGGGGTTCCCATCCCCACCAGTCGACTGCACAAGTTTTAAGACCAGCAAGGGCAATGTACAGTCGAAAGGGGGGTTGAGAGGGCATACACCGTCAGAGCGAGAGGCGTAGAGTGTGCCTTGGCTCGGGTAACGGTTTGTAGAATGTTTGCGGTTGTAGTTCACGGTGAGTCGGGAGGACCGTACCCACGTCCGTCTCGGGTGGTGTCTCAACACTTTCTGATGATGATAAGGTCATATCATATAGAGCGAAGTGCGTGCGTGGTGTATTTATATGTTTGGAAGTGGTGACCTGCCAGTGAGGGTGAATGAATTAATGAGATGCAAATTATGGTGGATGAAGTGTTGTGTTGAGACGTTGGATCGTGCGTTGCATTTGGGAGATTTGCTGTTTTTCTGTTTGACAGCGGTAGGTGTGGTTGTGGTTGGTAGCCATTGTTAGGTAGGACAAAGGAGATGTAAAGAGCAGCAGCAGCAGCAGCAGCAGCAGCAGCATCAGGCATATTGGTCGGTTCGAGGGAGGGGGGCTGCTTGCGAATTGAACGAGGGTGTAAACAGTGGAAAGTGTTAAGAACCACTGACTTACTTTAAGTGTCAATTGTATCTAAATTGACCACTTGAACAGGTAGTTTGTTGGAAACATTTACAATGCGGTTAAAGAAAAGAAACAAAAGATTGATTGGTGTTTGATCCGTTATGGACTCTTTTGTAGCCATTATTTCTTGTGATAGTACTACGGTCCACAATAAAATAATGGTCTATATTGATATCAACGAAGCCATGAATAAGCTAGATAGACTTAACGCTCTTGATAGGGTTTATTTATTACGAGGTCAATAAGTATTTGTAGTGAAGCTGATTCAGGTTGACCAAGAATCCAAGGACAGAGCAGACAAAGTGAAATATGAGCCGTTTGTTTGTAGTTAAGCTGGTATAAATGAAACAAGAAATGTAGGACAGAAAGAGAAGAGAAGATAAATAAATACCAACAGCAAGCATTTGGTGTTCCCAGGCGGTCACCCATCCAAGTACGTTATAACTAACCAGACCCAACGCTGCTTAATTAACTTGGCTGATCGGGCGAGAAGCGGCGTGTGTCTTCAGAGTGGTATGTATGGCCGTTGGCGCCTATAGTCATATCTTTTCTCAAACTAAACAACATTTTCTGCCTACATGTACACTATCACAACCTTACTTCACTTCATTTTTACACTATAGCATTACCACCAATTGTCTTTTATCTACGTCCCAAGTGTCGTCTCTTTCTTTTCTCCTTTTCATTTTTATTTCTTCCTTACTTGCTACACTGATCATATCAACCATGTCTCTCTTCCTTCTTTAGCTAAATCATCAGCTACATCATTCACAGTGTAATGCTGCTATCCATACAAAAGTTACATTGATTGCATGTCCTTCATTAACTTTTTAAAACAAGGCGGCTGTCATCACTATGGAATTTTAAATCAAGTGCAAGTAATGCACTCTCACTATCTACAAATAAATATAATGATCTTCCTCTGTTAGACGTTAGTTTTAAACTTTCATGTATTGCATATAATTGTGCTGCAGTGCTACCTTCTATTCTTTGGGAATATCGCACTTCATTATTTATAGAATTAATATCTTCATACAATTCCCTAGTCACAATACCACATCCAGCTTTTTCACCGACAACAGACCCATGACACCAAATATTTTTTACATGCCGACAGGAGACCTTTTGGTCCATAACTTGGTCGGATGCGGAGAAAAAACTATAATAATGATGAATAAATAAATATAAATAGATAGAATTATAATGATATAGATAATAACAAATCAAGTCAATAAATGCATAGGTATAGTTAAATAATGAACAAACAGGTAAATAGTAAATAATGATAAATTGATAGATAACTAATAATAAATGAAAATCAAGCAAATAATAATAAACAGAATAATGATAGCAAACAAATAATATCAAATAAATGACAGTCATTACAGCACCTTGCTTAGATGTTTATCTAAACGAATCTTAAAACTTCGAACTGAACTACATTGCACTGCCTCTGCAGGAAGTCTATTCCATTCATTAACCACACGGTTGGCCAAGTTCTTTCTACCCACTTCCAAATTAAATCTATTTTCTGACAGTTTGAGACCATTATTATTTAGTGTGAAAATTTTGTCACTTTTGATGTTGTTAATTCCCTTTAGAATCTTAAAAACCTGTATCAAGTCACTTCTGAGTCTACGCTTTTTTAGGGGGGGGGGGAAGATTCATACGTTTTAGTCGATTTTCGTATGATTTAGTTTTGATATTTGGAATCAGTTTTGTGGCTCACCGTTGTACTTTTTCCAATCTGTCAATGTCTTTAATGAGATTCGGTGACCATACGGAAACAGCATATTCCAAATGTGGACCAACTAACGATTTATATAGCTTGTTAATGAGAGATGGACTTTTGAAGTCAAAAGATCGCGCAATCAGTCCTAGAATCTTATTTGTTTTCTCAGAGGCTGAAATACACTGCTTAGATGATTTTAGATCGTTACTGATAATTACGACTAGATCATTTCCACTATCCACTTTTGTTAACGAATTTCCAAATAACTTGTAATCGTACTTACTGTTATTTTTACCTATGTGCATAACCTTGCATTTACTTGTGTTAAACTTCATTAGCCACTTTTCAGACCATTGCTGTAGTTGATCTAAACCTTCTTGAATATCTAACTGATTTAAGTGATCATTTGCCATTCCGCACACTTTTGTATCATCAGCAAATTTGGAGACAATAGATTTTAGTCCGTGGTCTATATCACTTATATATACTATGAATAGAAATGGGCCAAGAACGGAACCCTGAGCAACTCCACTCGTAACATTTTTCCATCTACAAGTTTCACCATTTAAAACAACTCTCAGTTTTTGATCATTTAACCCATTTCTAGTCCAACTTAATAGGCTACCACTTACTCAATGTGAAGCTAATTTAGTAGGTAGCCTTACGTGGGGGACGGTATCAAAAGCTTATGCAAAGTCTAGATATATTAAACCTATATTGTTTCTTTTGTCATAGTTCGAGATGACTGTGTTGTACAATTCGAGTAAATTAGTCACGCAAGAACGTTTCCGTCTGAATCCATGCTGGCTATCATTTATCAAACAGTTACTTTCTAGATGATGTTCGATAGCATCTCTGATGATAGTTTCTATCATTTTTCCTACGATTAAAGTCAAGCTTATAGGTTTGAGTCTAGACGTACATATGTTTTTAACACGTGATATTTGGCTTTTGGTATTACTAAATGATGTATACATACCAAGATATTTATAAGTCTTCAATTCTGTTCAATTCACCTTTTCTAACTTTACTCCATTTAACCACAACTCTTCATCGTTTGTCATTCTTCTTTTATATCTAGTTTTATGTTCATTTATAACTAATCCCACTATTTTACATACATATTGTAGGTCACTTAAAGCATTACTCATCGACTCTTTAATTTTGCATTGTATAAGGATGTCATCAGCATAAACGATCATTTCAGCTCCGTAGGAAAAGTTGCAACTTACAATTTGATCCATGAGAACATTAAAAAGCATTAGGCTTAACACTCGTCCTTGTGAGGTGCCCAATTCCATCTGACTCGTTCCCTTGAAATAAAACTTTTGCTCTTCTTCTAGTAAGATAGTCTGCTATCCAAGATCAAAATTGACCCTTGATTCCTTTGTTTACTCATCCTTCCAAAATAACATTTTCATTTCCTCTATCAAATGCACCTTTTGAATCAACAAAATGTCTATCATTCGTTTCTGCATTACTCATACATTTAATAACACAATCTGTAGTGCTTTTACCTTTCATATATCTATATAGATATTGACATATTAAATGATCTATCTTATACATTATTTTGCTTAGCACTACTCGCTCCATTATTTTACATAGGCAAGATGTCAATCAACGACATCGGCCTATAATCACAGTTTGTTTGACCTGTGTGATCAGAGCAGTTTTCCATTTTACGGGCAACCCTCCGCTCGAAAATTTGATATTGAAGAGATCTAAAACCGGACTATTTACCATAGTGACGAGACAATTTACTACATTGTAAGTCAACCCATCTTCGCTAGGTGCAGTGCATTTACCATTCCTAACGCTATTCAACAGTTCATCTTTTGTGATAGGAATGCAAGTGTCATCAATTATACACCTTCGATTGAAAACGAATTGCTGCCTCGTGTGACTTATATTTCTTAAAAGTCTAAAAAATCTTCGGGTAGGTTCCTACCTCTTTTGGATATTTCTGCCCAGTCATTCATAAGGTTGTTAGCTTTTTCTTTCGGGTTGGGATGGGCTACTTGCTTTTTCCGTACACTTCTTTCCTTATTTCCATTACTATATATTTCTTTAAGTGTTGTGGATGGATGTCGATATTCTTTCTAAAAAGGAATCTCAATCATTTTCCCTTTTTTTTTTTTTTCTTACGACTCTAGTAGTTTCAGCATAGTTTGCCTCGTTTCTTCGCTACTAGGATCATTCGTGTTTTTCTCACTTCATCATTAACAGTGGGTATTCTAGTATGCTTGTTTGTACTTACCAGATCTTTGAGCGTTTGTTTGATTTCAGATATTACTTCTTTCAAACTATCCATTTCATTCTTGAGACTTTCAACATTGTTAAGACATTGCTTTCCATGTCAATGGGGAGTTAGTGCATTTTGTTCAAATAACCTTGTTTGCCCTTAAGTGCTGCTACTCTAGTCCTATTTTCCCAAACATTTACAGGTATACTTGGGATTTCATCAAAATGGCTGTTTTCAACCTGGTTCTGAGGTACAAGTTTTTCTTTGGAATTCGCTTCCTGGGCTCGTTTAGAACACAATTTAGAATTTGCATTGTGCGAGCCTCCACAGTTGCAGCATCGTGGTGTTACGTTTACTTTTTCGTTAATTTGATCAGTGCATTCTTTGGACGCGTGTCTTTCACCACAATACCCACACCTAAGGACTTCACGGTTGGACACGGTAGGTGGCGGTTGCTTGGATAAGCTCTGCTACTGACCCCCGTTTTTCGCAAGATATACGGTGTTCCTATTATTCGGAGTTGGCCGGAGGCCGTGTTAAAACCCAGTGCATCGTACAGTGTTATCAGTGAACTTGATTATTGTGGAACTTAGCCGGAATAGTGATTTATACTCGGGGAGGGCCTCCCTGATCAAATTCCTCACATCTGCGCATGCGCAGTGCGAGGTGTTTGACACAGGTACCCACATCATGGCCACATCACTCACCTGGTAAAACTGCTCAAGTCACAAACACTGCAAACTTGCCTCGTAAAATGGAATACACAGGTCCCGGCTCCCTTGCAAATATTGAGGTGGATCTTGCATTAAGTGAGGATGACGACCTGTCACTGAAAAACTGGCCTCGTCTCGATTATCACGATCACCGACAAATGACACCTGTCAATCCATCTCCCCAGGCTATGGACTTCACCAACGCTTCCGCAAAGCGTCCTATAGATAGCGATTCCGATGCCAATAGCGAAGAGACATCTCCCGCTGCCAAGGCCACCAAGAGTGACAAGGCTCTGCCTCTACAAGATGCTACCATACCCATTCCATCACGACCTGCTACGCAGAATGCACCTCCCCCACCCCCACCTTCATCTACTTCTCTTGCCTTTGCCCCCCGTTCCGAGTATGTCAAACTACAATTCAGAGGGAACCCAGGAGTTAATGAGAAACTGCGATGGCTTTCTGAAGTCGTAAGAATGTTTGGTCTTAATCGAGAACTAGCCGAGGTCAAAATGTCAGCTGTCACATCTAGTTATGTCTACATATCGAGACGCCGACAGGACATCATAGATGAGGTCAAGGATGGGGCGATTTTGTCGTTATCTCTTGATATACAAGATTCTGTAGATAGACCGCGCAAGTTCCCCACATATCTCATCACACGATATCCTGTAGATATTGAACCAACTTTAGCTAAGGAGCTAACAGGGGTATATACTGTACGCCGTTTCCTGCAGAATAAGGTACCCATCAACAGACTTGTAATTACATGGAGCCTACCTAACCCGCCCCCATCCCACATTAACTTTTCCTTCCTTCCTTGCCTACCACCATGTGAACTCCGCAAAATGCCTGACGAAAAACCATGGTGCTTCAAATGTTGGGGTTTGGTCATATATCTCGGTATTGCAATGCCCATGAAAAGTGTGCATGGTGTTCAGCTGAACATGACTCGCGTTCCTGCCCTCATCGTAGTCCTACAGCAACCACAGTACCTACCTCTACCTCGGCATCATCGACAGACTCACCAAAACCACCTACACCAGACAAATCGCAGTGGAAATGCCCGCGATGCCAAATGCCCGGAGTTAATGTGTGGCATGGATGTACCAAACGAGTACGCTTGGCTCCGAGTACCCAAACTTCACCCCCACCGCCACCATCGCCGCCATCCACCGCTGCCGCCTCTCGGCAGATCATTACGCTCCAAGAGACCGTAGAATCTCTCAAGTCTCAGTGTGTCTCCCTTACAAATCGTGTTGCAATTATTGAAACTCGATTTGATAGCATCGAAGCTCGCTTTGATTCTCTTATGGCCGCCTTTGACTCCTTGTCTACACGACTATCGGTTAACGATGCAACACTCAAATCGCTCGTGGATGCCCAGCAGGCTAACATCGCGTCAACCTCTGCACTTACTGTTAAATTTGACTCACTCGCTACTCGCCTCGAGAAAATGATTGCCATCACAGTGGACGCCCCCTCCCGAGGACCAACAGGAGGTAGTGCCCGATCCTCTACTATCGTCTCACCTGGCCTCCGAAAGAACAGAAATAACGTTCAATAACAACGCACAGCTACACATCCTCTCTTGGAATGCCTGTGGTATAACCACACCCGCGAAGGTTGCTGCACTCAGAGCCTACGTCAACCATCATCAACCGAACGTCATCTTTATCCAAGAAGCTTTTGTTGGACGTCCCACTGGTGGGGGGGCAGCCCCATCCCTTAGTGGTTATATTCCATATGTTCACCACATTCGAAATGGGCTCCTTACTTATGTACACTCCACCGTCCAGCATCGACCACTCGGCACTTCCGAAGACAATGACACGACTTACCAACTTATTGAGGTTGCACTAGGAAGTGGTACAATTCGCCTCTGTAACGTTTACTCTGCCCCTGGTAAGCTGAATACTGCAGCCCTTCCTACTCCCACAACTCGTGGTATGATATACATGGGCGATTTTAATGCTAGACACCCTACCCTAGGTGACCAATCGGACACTGTAAATCGTAGCGGAACCCGGCTAGTCGACTTTATACATCACAACCATCTAACTCGCTGGAACACTGGTGGTGCTACGCACTCTCGGGGGGGTACCCTCGATCACATACTTACATGTGGACTCGTGCCTACCAACGTCAAGTGCTTTTCGGTGCCTGTCCTCTTCTCAGATCACCTCGCTCTCTGCCTTCGGTATTCAGTCCCAGTGATGCCTACTCCAGCTTACCAACGCACGCGAATCAGTATCCCCCCAAAGTATTCTCCCAACTACGTCTCCTTTGTATCTGCACACCTCCCCAAGTTTAATGTTGAATCTCCTGAAAAGTTATACAACTCTCTTGTCACCTGCAAACACAACTTTTTCGATCGTTATGTACGTAGGCCAAATATCAAACGCCAGACGAGAGTACAGCCTTGGATGCTCAACAACCGTATACTAACAGCAGAAAGACAGGCAGAAGCAGACGGCCTTGCATATCAGAGATCTCCTAACCCCGACACTCTACGGCAATACCAAGAATCAAGTTCCGCCTTGGTAACCATACAACAGTGTGCACACACTGACGCCTGGAACCAATTCACTAATGGCATCAACCAACAGACGAGCGTGGGAACCATGTGGAGACTTATTAAGAAGGTGATCCGAAAGAAGACACCCATTGGTCTTCACCATAGCCCATCTCATTACGCACAGGCCCTCATAGAGGATTGGTCTGAACAATCCAGTGTTCGTAATCTCCCAGCGCATATTAGAGAGTCCCTCTCCACTCATTCGTTACATCGCACTCTTCGTCTGTCCGCAGCTATGCTAGAACCAGATGAGGAGGACAATATACCCATAACAAAATCCGAATTATGCCGTGCTCTTGCCAGCAGTAGGTCGACAGCTCCGGGTGATGATGGTATCACGTACTCAGTCCTCCGCCTTCTCCTAAAAGTACAAGGTGACCCCCTCCTCCGTCTCTATAATCTCTGCCTACGATATGGATATGTTCCACAAGCCTGGACGACCAGTCTCATTGTTCCAATTCCTAAACCCGGTTCCGACAAATTCCGACCCATTTCTCTCACGTCCTGCTTTAGCAAAGTGCTGGAGCGTATTCTTCTCAACCGCCTCATGTTCCGCCTCCACGACAAACTCTCCACTAGGCTCTATGGTTTTCTGCCCCACCGCAGCACACATCACTGTCTCTATGAATTATACACCCGCCTCTCCCCTACCAGTATTGTGGCCTTTCTAGATCTTAAAAATGCGTTTGACATTGCAAACAAGGATATCATCCTCGATCAGCTTGTAGATTTTAATATCAAAGGGAATCTCTTGAGATGGGTGCAAGGATACCTGAGCAACAGATCGTCTCGTGTACTCTATAAAGGGGCTATTAGTGCTACCAGGAGATTTGACCTTGGCACCCCACAGGGAGGTGTCCTCAGTCCATTTTTATTCAATGTCCTCATGCATCGCCTTCTTTCTCTACTCCCTGATGTCCCAGGTACCCAAGTTACATGTTATGCAGACGATATATGCATTCATTCGACCTCCTCTGAAGATCTTCAGCTCTTTCTCCACTCGTTTTATGAACACTCATCTTCATATGGTCTCATCATATCCCCCGAAAAGTGCAGGCTCTTCTCTCCCCGTAAGCCACGAACACTCCCTGCTTTCCTAGTAGGTACCAGCGTTATACCACTCTGCACGCAGTATATCTACCTGGGAGCGCCCGTCCGCGTCACCCCCCCCCCACACACACACACACACCCGTACGGCAGCGTATTCATCCACTTGTTGATGACGTATTGACTCGACTACAACAACGCCTAACACCTCTTCAGTGGCTTACCAACAACGCTGCTAGGATCTCCATAGCAGTGGCAAGAAATATATACGTAGCATTTATCCGCTCAGTCATCGATTACCTCTCTCCTGCCTTATGTCAACTACCTAAATCAGCATTGAACCCCCTCGATAAGTTTCAAAATAAAGCTATGCGGCTCATACTAGGTTGCCCAATCTCTACTCGGGTTGCCAATATGCTACAGGAACTACATCTATCCCCTCTGACGGAACGAATACACGCTAACGTAACATATTTCACTGTTAAATGATTACACACCCCACATATTAGCCCCCACTACTCGAATATCATCACAACGTCTCTCGACCCCACCGCACCTCGACCCCGACTCCAACCTGGTGGTTGCGCCCTTATTAGAGCCATTTGCACAAACCTACAGAGTATAGGATTTCATATTCCTAGACAAGAAATTGTTCACAATCCGCCCCCCTGGAAGGTTCCGCTCCCCGCCGTCACCTATACACCAACATGCAAGAGTGACCTGCCCCTACTACAGAAGCAACTAGCTCTAGAAACCATCGCCAAAGTGACCTCTTCCCTCCCAGCTGTTCATACAATATACACAGACGGGTCACTGCAACCGGACGGAAACACTTGCTGTGCCATCTACTCGCCTAGTATGGTTCCACCCCATGGAGGCTGGATTGGACGCCGACTACCAGGTTTCCTTAGCTCAACTTCCTGCGAGCTCCACGGACTCCTGGATGCTGTCAATCTACTGCTACGTGTTGGTAGTAATGGCCTAATTATCTGTGACTCTCAATCTGCTCTCCGTGCCTTGTCCTCCCAAAAATCAGAATCCCATAACCTAGTAACTCGCATTCTATTTCAGTTAGCCACAGCCCTTGAGCACTCCCTTGTTATTCACTTCCTGTGGATCCCTTCTCACGTAGGAATAACTAGCAACGAGACAGTGGACCTACTCGCCAAGGCAGCCTGCGAACAGCCCTCACCTGCAACTGACGCTTCACCTACCTCCCTCTCATTCTACAGACGCAAAATACGTGCTGCAGCTCATTTGCCTATCGTTCACCGGAGGAATATCGAACGACCTTCGAGTGTGACCATTCAGCACTATGATCACTTTGCCAATCGCCCCCACAAATATCGCCGCCGAGGACTCTTAGTTAGAAGACATAATGTGGTATCTGCTCGACTTAGATTAGGCTACAGACCAGTGTGGCAGGTGAGCGAGACAAGAGACATGCCTCAATTTTCTTCCTGTAAACTGTGCGACTTGCCCAATGCAAACAACCTTCAGCATTATTGCCTTGAATGCCCTGCAGTAACAGATTTAATCCCCCATAGAGAGTCTGTCATTGATGTATGTAAATACTTGCTTGCCGATAACCATTTAGAAACACTACTCTTACGTCACCTACACTTTGGTGGGTGCTAACTATCGTTGTACGACGTAATAATTCTCATGTATGATCTTATCCACGACTGTCTCAATTATGTTAATGTCTCTTATATCATGACTGTGATATTGTACATACTTTTGTTTTATATATACTGTTGACTGTGATTGTTTAATACATGCTGTTATTACCACTGATTATATACCGTGTCCTCCACCACTGTGTCCCAACCTCTGAAATTTTGTACTTAACTACGAATTGCCACCTCAGTCGAACAGCATGTCCTATGAGTCACGATCCTCATGTAAATAGTTAATTACCTATGTACTAGGCTTGCCGCTCTTTGAGCGTAATAAAATTATTAAAAAAAAAAAAAACACACCTAAAGCTTTCATTGTATTTCCATGCCATATGCTTCCATTTGCTGCTGCATTTGTAGTATATTACAGGTTCCTCTTTGTGAATATCAATTTTCTTGTCCCCTAAGCACGTTATAGATATTTTATCAGTCACCTGTCCTTTCACGAGTGCGATAAGCTGCAGTTTCTCCACCAATTCCACTTCAATTTTAACGATCCTACGTTTAACTCATACAAATTTCTCATCGTCCAAATAATCATTATGATCTGCATAAA
>NC_134793.1:58278230-58280730 GCF_046742065.1 Oratosquilla oratoria
GTCTGGGAGTTTTCCAACCAGTACCCTAAGGTTTCGGTCTTTTAATGTGCGTGAATGTGGTACAGATGAGAGCAAAAGGGAAGAGATAGGCAGTATGTTTGTGAGAAGAAAGATGGATGTGCTGGCTTTAAGTGAAACTAAAATGAAAGGAAAGGGCAACTGTGAGTTTGGGAGTGTAGCTGGGAGGTACTCAGGAGTGAAGAGGGGACGAGGAAGAGAAGGGGTGGCTATACTAGTAAGTGAAGAGATAGGTAAACATGTAGTGGAGTGGAAGGAGGTTTCATCAAGGTTGATGTGGATGAAGGTGAAGCTGGGAAGGGAGATGTGGGTCTTTGTAAGTGCGTATGGACCTGGTAGTGAGAAGAGCGTAGAGGAAAGGGAGGCTTTTTGGGTATATATAAATGAGTGCATAGAGGGATTAGGGAGAAATGTCAATGTAGCTGTATTGGGAGACCTTAATGATAGGGTAGGAAATGAACCAATAGACGGAGTGATTGGGAAGTATGGAGTTCCAGGTAAAAATCGTAGTGGAGAAAAGATGGTGGAGATGTGTCTTGAAAAATAGTTGATGATAGCAAATACAGTGTTTAAGAAGAAAGTCAAGCATAAGTACACATGGGAGAGGGTGGTGGATGGAAGGGTGGCAGATAGAGCGTTAATGGACTATATGGTGGTGACCAGGAGTATGGTAGGAAGAGTTAAGGATGTACATGTTCTAAGGGTAGAGAGTGGGGGAATATCATATCATTTTCTGGTGGAAGGTAAATTGAGAGTGGAGAATAGGTGGAGAAAGAGGAAAAGGGCAGAAGGTAGGGAGGTACTTAGAGTGAACTGCTTAAATGAGGGAAACAAGGAGAGTGAGTTTAAGAAAAAACTGAAAGAGGAGTGGGAGGGAGTAAAGGATAGAGTAGAACTAGGAGTGGAGGAGGAATGGAGATGGTTCAAGGAGGGAGTCATAAGGTGTGCAAAGATGGTGTGTGGAACAAGGAGAGCGGGAGGAAAAAGAAGGAAGGGTAGTGAGTGGTGGGATGAGAAAGCAAAGAAATGTGTAGAAGAGAACAAGCAGGCATTCATAGATTGGCTGCAAATTAGGACGAGGGAATCGTATGAGAGGTACAAAGTAAAGAGAAGGGAAGTTAAGCATAAGATAAAGGAAGCAAAGAGGAGAGCAGATGTGAAATGGGGTAAGAGTATGACAGAAAATTTTAAAAGCAATAAAAAGATGTTTTGAAAGGAAATTAAAAGAGAAAAAGGAGGCGAATCAAGTAGAGAAGAAAAGGTAAAAGGTGCAGATGGAGAGATGATAATGGAAGTGAAGGCAGTGAGAGGAAGGTGGGCAGAGTGTTTTAGGGAGTTGCTAAATGTGAAGGAGGATAGGGAGGGAAAGGTAGTTGCAGTGGGAAGCGCTAAGAAAATGAGAGTGATGAGTGAGGCAAATGGAGGAGAAATAGGGAAGGATGAAGTGAAAGCAGCTGTTAAGATGATGAGGGCAGGTAAGGGACCTGGTCTAGATGGATGCCATGCAGAATGTCTGAAGAAAGGAGGTATAGTGATGGTGGACTGGCTGGTAAGATTGTTTAATGTTTGTTTGAGAGAGGGTAGAGTGCCAGAGGACTGGAGGAGTGCCTGTATAGTTCCGCTTTACAAGGGAAAGGGGGAAAAGTGTGAGTGTAGTAGTTACAGAGGGATCAGCTTATTGAGTGTAGTTGGGAAGGGTTATGGGAGGGTCTTGATTGAGAGGATTAGGAGAGGAACAGAGGGAGTAATTGGTGAGGAACAGTGTGGGTTTAGGACAGGTAGGGGTTGTGTAGATCAGATTTTTGTGGTAAGACAGATACGTGAGAAAGCTATAGGAAAAGGTAAGGGTATTTTTTGGGCTTTTATGGATCTGGAAAAGGCTTATGATAGGGTAGACAGAAAGGCACTGTGGGAGGTACTGCGGATATATGGGACAGGAGGAAAGCTGTTAAGAGCAGTCAAGATTTTTTACGAGAGTAGTAGAGCTTGTGTTAGGATTAGAAATGGAGAGAGTGAATGGTTTGAGGTAAAGGTGGGACTTCGTCAGGGATGTGTTATGTCGCCCTGGCTGTTCAATCTTTACATGGATGGAGTGGTGCGAAAGGTGAATGCAAGGGTAGTGGGTCAGGGGTTGGAGATGATTAAAGAAAATGGAGAAAAGTGGGAGGTGAGCCAGCTGTTGTTTGCTGACGACACTGCGCTTGTAGCAGGATCAGAGGAGGGATTGAGGAAGTTAGTGACAGAGTTTGAGAAGGTGTGTGAAAGAAGGAAGCTGAAGATAAATGTGGGTAAAAGTAAGGTGATGAGATGTACAAGGGGAGAGAGTGACGGCAGGCTGGAGGTGGGCATTAAGGGAGAGCAACTGGAGGAAGTGGATAGTTTTAGATACTTGGGTGTGACTGTGGCAGGAAATGGAGGAGTGGGGGTGGAGGTAGAATGTAGATTGAGAGAAGCGAGTAAATGCCTTGGTGGATTGAAAAGT
>NC_134793.1:58295730-58298230 GCF_046742065.1 Oratosquilla oratoria
CCGTCTTGCCCCTGAGGCAGATTCCATCGATGTCCCAGGAGAGAAGACTCTGAGAAACCGTCATTCGAGCCCCGAAAGCCACAGCCCGCGTCCAACGCGACGCGGCGTCTGTAGCACGGAGGGCAGAGGCGCCTCCCAGCCTCGACGTCTGTAGACGCTCCCCTCCGTGTCGCTTGGTGGTCTATTCCGCTCATGGTGTGTCCCTGGCGGTCCTCGAACCTGACCAAGGAGAGGATTCGGGTGCAGAGGTCAGTATTTCACAACAAACATCTCCCACACGGGTCAGTCTCGGGCCCCTGCGAGCCCCTGAGCGCTGCACAGAACACGCGGGTCCAGATGAGCACCATGGCGCTTTGTTGTCCACCCACAGTGATGCACATGTGCTTGTTTATATATATATATATATATATATATATATATATATATATATATATATATATATACATATATATATACATATGCACATACACACACACACACATATATATATATATATATATATATATATATATATATATATATATATATACCCCGTCTGGGGTATTGGCTGCTTGTTATTGTGGCAAAGTAGCATGCAGTCGATACTTTAGGGTCTATATGGGGCGCCCCTACGGACCAGAGCCACACATCATTTTGTCTATGATAGAAGAAATTCTGTTCATAGAGAAATGATGACACTTTTATACTACGACTGTCCCTCCGTTATGCTGTCCCCCAACCCCTTGTTGCTGTCCTGTACCATTTCTCTGAGTATTCTCTTTCTGTGATGGGGGAATTCCCTGTGGTGGGGGAAAAAAATACTGCCACCAAGTATCCCACTTGGATCGTAAGAGGCGAGAAGAAAGGGACGGGGAGAGGGACTAGGCATCCTTCTCCTTGTAGCCCCACGGGGCATATATCCTAAAAAGAAAAGTGAAGGCATAAGGGGTGCTGGAGGGCCTCGGGCCAGCACCCTAAGGTTTGGGTCTTTTAATGTGCGTGGATGTGGTACAGATGAGAGTAAAAGGGAAGAGATAGGTAGTATGTTTGTGAGAAGAAAGTTGGATGTGTTGGCTTTGAGTGAAACTAAGTTGAAAGGGAAGGGTGAGTGTAAGTTTGGGAGTGTAAGTGGGAGGTTATCAGTAGTGAAGAGAGGGTGAGGGAGGGAAGGGGTGGCTATTCTAGTAAGTGAGGAGATAGGTAAACAGGTAGTGGAGTGGAAGGAGGTTTCCTCAAGGATAATGTGGATGAAGGTGAAACTGGGAAAGGAGATGTGGGTCTTTGTAAGTGCATATGGGCCTGGCAGTGAGAAGAGCGTGGAAGAAAGGGAGGCCTTTTGGATAGATTTAAATGAGTGCATAGAGGGTTTAGGAAGAAATGTCAATGTAATAGTACTGGGAGACCTTAATGCTAGGGTGGGAAATGGTCCAATCGATGGAGTGGTTGGGAAGTGTGGAGTTCCAGGAAAGAATCGTAGTGGAGAGTTGATGGTGGAAATGTGTCTAGAAAGAGAGTTGATGATAGCAAATACAGTGTTTCGGAAGAAAGTCAAGCATAAGTACACATGGGAGAGGGTGGTGGAGGGAAGGGTGGTAGATAGAGCGCTAATGGATTATGTAGTGGTAAATAGGATTATGATAGGAAGAGTTAAGGATGTACATGTGCTAAGGGGAGAGGGTGGGGGAATATCAGATCATTTTTTGATGGAAGGTAAGTTGAGAGTGGAGGATAGATGGAGAAAGAGGAAAGGGACAAAAGGTAGGGAGGTGCTTAGAGTGAACTCCTTGAATGAAAAGGAAAAGGAGAAGGAATACGAAAAGAAGCTGAAGGAGGAGTGGGAGGGAGTAAAGGATGGAGCAGAGATGGGTGTGGAGGAGGAATGGGGATGGTTCAAGGAGGGAGTCTTAAAGTGTGCAAGGATGGTGTGTGGAACAAGAAGGACAGGGGGAAATAGAAGAAAGGGTAGTGAATGGTAGGATGAGGAAACAAAGAAGGTTGTAGAAGAGAATAAGCGAGCATTCACAGATTGGTTACAAAAGAGGACAAAGGAGTCATATGAGACGTACAAAGAAAAGAAAAGAGAAGTAAAGCAAAAGGTAAAGGAGGCAAAGAGGAGAGCAGATGTGAGATGGGGTAGGAGTATGACAGAAAATTTTGAAAGTAATAAAAAGATGTTTTGGAAAGAAATTAAGAGAGGAAGAGGAGGCGAATCAAGTAGAGAAGAAAAGGTAAAAGGTACAGATGGAGAGATGATAATGGAAGAGATGGCAGTAAGGGGAAGATGGGCAGAATATTTTAGGGAGTTGCTAAATCTGAAGGAGGATAGGGAAGGAAAGGTAGCTGCAGTGGGAAATGCGAAGAAAATGAGAGTGATGAGTGAGGAGAATGGAGGAGAAATAAGGAAGGATGAGGTGAAGGCAGTTGTAAAGATGATGAAAGCAGGTAAGGCACCTGGTCTGGATGGATGCCATGCAGAATGTCTGAAAAAGGGAGGTTCAGTGATGGTGGACTGGTTGGTGAG
>NC_134793.1:58303230-58308230 GCF_046742065.1 Oratosquilla oratoria
ATATATATATGTATTTATAAATATGTATATATGTATATATATATATATATATGTATATATATATATATATATATGTGTGTGTGTATATGTATGTATATATATATATACATATATTTCTATATATATATATGTATATATATGTATATATGTATATACAGTATATGTATATATATATATGTATACATATATATATATATGTATATATATGTAAATATATATAGATATGTATACATACATGTATACATATGTGTTTGTATATATATATATATATATATATATATGTATATATACATATGTATATATATGTATATATATGCATATATGTATATATATACATATATATATATTACAGGTGAAAAATGTAATCACACATTTGTCAATAACGTAGAAACCACTGTTGGAGTAGAAGAGGATTGCAGTTTGCAATCGAAATATATAGATTCCCCGTTTCCAGTCTTTTCTACTCCAACAGTGGTTTCTACGTTATATATATATATATACATATATATATATATATATATATATATATATATATATATATACATATGTATGCACAAGTATCACAAAACACACGTGACTACACTGTTATGCTGATTACCACAGGAAAAGAAAAGTTCTTGAAATCCGAGCGCTTTCGTGATATTTGTTCACATCTTCAAGGATTACAATAGAATGAATAAGTACAGAGTAAGATGAGATATATATACACATGAGAGAGGTTTGACAACTGGAAAGGGTCACCACTTAAGCTCATTATATCAGGTCAGGTCAAGTCTTGAAGGGTAGGGGTGGGTGACCTTATTCCTTACAGATTTTCATTGCTAGGCCATGTGCATTAAGGATTGTAAATTTGAATTTAATGGAAAGTTTTATCAACAAAAATTTGGAATGGCAATGGGTAATCCTTTATCAGCTGTCTTAAGTAACCTTTATATGGAATTTTTTTAATCAAAGATTTTAAGTAATATACTGCCAAATAAGGTCAAATGGTTCCGGTATGTTGATGATATCCTTTGCATATGGCCTAGCAATGAAAATCTCAATTCATTTTTGACAAAATTATATAACTTAGTCCCCTCAATAAAATTCACTGTGGAGATTGAAGATAATTCAAGCATTTCCTTTTTGGATTGTAAAGTTTACAGATGTGATAAGAAATTTAAATATAGTGTTCACCGTAAACCTACTAATGTAAATTCAAATATTCATTACTATTCTGCTCACCATGTTAGAATTAAGAAATCAACATTCTCTTCTATGTACCTCCGTGGATTACGCATTTGCAGCCCTGAATTTATTAATGATGAGATATGTAAGATTTATGAAATTGGAAAGCAGTTGAAATACCCAAAACACTTTTTGGATAATTGTTTTAAACATGCAAAAAAGGACATTTTATAATACTGAAAGGAAACAAAAATTTGATAACACAAACCTGTTGATACTTCCATACAATGAAAATATGATAGAAATTCCCAATATCCTAAAACAATTTAATGTTAATGTTGTTTTTAGAAATAATTCTACTGTTAAAAATCTACTGATAAGAAACTCCCCAAATGATTTTAAAGGATGTGTTTATAGAATACCATGTTTCACTTGTAATAAATATTATGTTGGGCAAACAAGCAAAGATTTAGATGTAAGAATAAAACAACATAAACATAGCATTAAGACAGGCCAATGTTCTAATGCCTTGTTTACTCATGTAAGGGATTTTGACCATCCGATCAATTGGAAAAATGCAACAAAAATTGTACCATGTAAAGACATGACTGAAAGAAATATCATAGAATCCTGTATCATCAAACATGACCTTGAAAAACTCCTCAATAACAATTTAGGTCTATACAAACTTGATCCATTTATTGTTAAGAGTATACATGATAATTACTGTAAGGAATAAGGTCACCCACCCCTACCCTTCAAGACTTGACCTGACCTGATATAATTAGCTTAAGTGGTGACCCTTTCCAGTTGTCAAACCTCTCTCATGTGTATATATATCTCATCTTACTCTGTACTTATTCATTCTATTGTAATCCTTGAAGATGTGAACAAATATCACGAAAGCGCTCGGATTTCAAGAACTTTTCTTTTCCTGTGGTAATCAGCATATATATATATATATATATATATATATATATATATATATATATATATATATATATACATACATACATATACCAAGGCTTTTTTTCCCTTTACCAGGGGGGTAGCCAAAAAGGACAAGGCACAAAAACATTCCCACCCATTTCATCCCCGAAAACACTCCACACCCCTCCACCCTCCCTCCCATCTTAGCACCTCCTAGATGACTGGTCATCCGTGCACCCTGTCCACTGCCCTGGGTCAGAAGCAGTGTCGCAGGACACAGCACATCCACAGCAAGGCCGCTCTATTAAATCGGCGACCCCTACTCTCCGTCCCCCCATATAAAGGAGAGGACGGGGAGAAATCCCTTCGGGCTGCGTCAAAATTTTTGCTCACACACACTACCTCACCCCCATTCCCCCGTCCAAACCACCTCATGCATCACAACATTTTCCATATACAACCATTCTCCATTCACCCCTGTCTTCTGTCCTCTCCCGTCCTTCCTCAACCGACATTCCCCTCTTCCCCAAAGCCCCCTTCACCCCATCCATCCATCTCATCCTAGGACGTCCCCTCATGTTCACTCCCTCCACATCTGCCTTCCATACCTCCTTTACTAGTCTTTCTTCACTCATTCTTTCCATGTGTCCAAACCATCCTAATGCTCTTTTATCCACCCTATCTCCCAGCTCCCTTTCCACCCCTGTTCTCCTCCTCACCTCCTCATTTCTCACTCTATCTAGCCTAGTAACCCCCATCATACTTCTCAGACACCTCATCTCAAACACATTCAAGTTCCTTCTCTCTTCCTAACTCATATTCCATGTTTCTGCTCCATACAGTGCTGTTGGCACAATCACTCCTTCATACAGTCTCCTCTTAGCAAACATTTCCAGATTCCTATTCCTCATTACACTTTTTAAACCACCAAGGCATTTACTCGCTTCTCTCAATCTACATTCTACCTCCACCTTCACTTCACCCTTTCCTGCCACATTTGCACCCAAATATCTAAAACTATCCACTTCCTCCAGTTGCTCTCCCTTAATGTTCACTTCCAGATTACTGCCACTTTCACCCCTTGTACATCTCATCACCTTACTTTTACCCACATTTATCTTCAGCTTTCTTCTATCACACACTCTCCCAGACTCTGTCACCAGCTTCCTCAATCCCTCCTCCGATCCTGCCACAAGCGCAGTGTCGTCAGCAAACAACAGCTGGCTCACCTCCCACTTTTCTCCATTTTCCTTAACCATCTCCAATCCCTGACCCACTACCCTTGCATTCACCTCTCGTACCACCCCATCCATGTATAAGTTGAACAGCCAGTGTGACATAACGCATCCCTGACGAAGTCCCACCTTTACCTCAAACCACTCACTCTCTCCATTTCTAATCCTGACACAAGCTCTATTACTCTCATAAAAACTCTTGACAGCTCCCAGAAGCTTTCCTCCTATCCCGTATATCCGCATAATCTCCCACAGTGCCTTTCTGTCTACCCTGTCGTAAGCCTTTTCCAGATCCATAAAGGCCCAGAAAACATCCTTCCCCTTACCTATAGCTTTCTCATATATCTGTCTTACCACAAAAATCTGATCTACACAACCTCTACCTGTCCTAAATCCACACTGTTCCTCACCAATTACTCCCTCTGTTCCTCTCCTGATCCTCTCAATCAAGATCCTCCCATAAGCCTTCCCAACTACACTTAACAAGCTAATCCCTCTGAAACTACTACATTCACACTTGTCCCCCTTTCCCTTGTAAAGTGGAACTATACACGCACTCCTCCAGTCCTCTGGCACTCTACCTTCTCTCCAGCAAACATTAAATAACCTCACCAACCAGTCCACCATCACTATACCTCCTTTTTTAAGACATTCTGCATGGCATCCATCCAGACCAGGTATGTATGTATATGGATATATGTATATATATATGTATGTATATATATGTATATGTATGTATATATATGTATATATATGTATGTATATATATATATATGTATATATATGTATATATATATATATGTATATATGTATATATATATGTGTGTGTATACATATATATTCATATATATATATATGTATATATATGCATATATATGTAAATATATATATATATGTATGTTACAAAGGATTACAAAGGCGGAACATGCCGACAGGAGACCTTTTGATCCATATTAATAACAGAATAATAAATAAAAACTATAATAATGTAAATAACAAATAAAATACATAAATAAATGCATAGGTAAAGTTAAATAATAAACAAATAGATAAATAGTAAATAATAATAGACTGACATATAACTAATAATAAATGAAAATCAGACAGACAAATGATAACAAAGCAAAATCAAATGATATGAAATAAATTATAACCATTATAGCATCTTGCTTAGGTATTTATCTAAATGATTCTTAAAGCTTCGAACTGAACTACATTGCACTACCTGTGCAGGAAGTTTATTCCATTCATTAACTACACGGTTGGCAAAGTTGTTTCTACCTACTTCCAAATTGAATCTATTTCCGGACAGTTTGAGACTATTGTTTCTTGTCTGATTCTCATTCAATGTGAAAATTTTGTCACTTTTGATGTTGTCAATTCCCTTTAGAATCTTAAAGACCTGTATCAAGTCACCTCAGAGTCTACGTTTTTTTAGGGAAAACAGATTCATATGTTTTAGTCGATTTTCGTATGATTTATTTTTGATATTTGGAATCAGTTTTGTGGCTCGCCGTTGTACTTTTTCCAGTCTGTCAATGTCTTTAATGAGATTCGGTGACCATACGGAAACAGTATATTCCAAATGTGGACGAACTAACGATTTATATAGCTTGTTAATGAGTGATGGACTTTTGAAATCAAAAGATCGCGCAATCAGTCCCAGAA
>NC_134793.1:58315730-58323230 GCF_046742065.1 Oratosquilla oratoria
GTTCTTTGAGCGAGAAGCTCAAACACAACGGACTCTCCGAGGAAAAAGTTCGTTTCTACTTTGTACAGTTGATCGAAGGAGTTAAATACCTTCATTCGCTCCACATCACTCACCGAGACCTGAAGCCCGGAAATCTTCTTCTGTCGGGTTCCGACGTTGTAAAGATCGGTGACTTCGGTCTCGCGTGTGAGTTTGTGGAAGGACAGTACCTGACCCGCAAATACGGGACTATGGCCTACATGGCTCCTGAAGTCTTCAAGAGACGTTATATGGGAGACCAGGCCGATATCTGGTCCTGCGGGATCATCTTGTTCAAACTCCTCACTACACGATGTCCTTGGAAAAGAGCCGTCGGGGGAAACTCGAAATACGAGATTTGGTCCTCCTCAGTCATGTTCAAGGTGACTTCTGAAATGCGAGAAGAGCGACTATGGGAATCACTCTCCGAAGAAGCCTTTACTCTTGTCGAAAAAATCCTCAATCCAACTCCAAAGGATCGAGCTACACTTACAAGCATCGAGGAAAATGCCTGGACTCAAGGCAAGAAAAATAACTTATAAATAACTTCATGAATTTCATACACTAAATCATAAACAGAAGATAATTTTTTACGAAACTAATGCCTAAAGCATCTGGCGAAACATTTCTACTCTAATGGGATATTTCCCTCAGCTGAATAAAATCGTCTGGCGACAGCCGAAAATGCATATAAAAAACGATCCCATCCATTAGCACTTCCAGTCTTTTTATCGTGATTATCAGTACCATTATCATCCTTTTTCTTCAGGGACTATTTCTTTATTACCATTCCTGGAATCCATTACACGTATTCTCTTTCTTGTTTTCGTCTTCCAGCTTTCATTTGTCCTTCGTCTATTTTGTACAATATACGGTTAAGGCCACTTTTTATCTATTCATCTATTTATTCTACTTGCTACTACTAGCAGGACCCGTGAAAATTCCACGGGATTTACGAAGGAGTCTTCAAAATCTCCCGAAGGAGTCTTCAGTCTCCAAAAGGAGTCGTCAAAGTCTCCCGACGTTGTCGTCAAATTCTCCCGTCGTCTCTCTCTTTCTCTCTCTCTTTCTCTTTCTCGTTAGGTCAATCATAAAGGCAACAACAAAAATCTAATCGTTTATGTCATGTCACAATAAACATTTATAGACGTTTGATTATCTTCATGTAACCTATGATTAAAAATGTATAGACGTTTGAATACTGTTTATTTATTTATTTATTTATTTATTTATCTATCTATTCATCTACTTACTTTCGTGAAGTTCTGTCAGGAGCTCAGAAAGCAACGCGACATGACGTCACACGTTAAGCTTTGAATAAATGCCTTTTTTAATATTTCATTTATCGAAAGAATGTGATAAATAGGTGAATAAATCGTCTGTCTTTAGCCAGAATAAAACGCTACACTTAGAGATATTGAAGTTCATTTGACATTTCACCGACCATATTCACAATTTATTAAGATCATCCTGCAGAATCTAGGCGTTGTTTCCTGACCTAATTAGGCGTCCTATTCTAGTGTCGTCCGCAAACTTACTAACATCACTATTTAACCCATCGTCTAAGTCGTTTATATACATAATGAACAACAAGGGACCCAAAACCGAGCCCTTGGGGATCCCGCTAGTAACATTGCCCCACCTAGATTTTATTTCATTTATGGTGACCCGCTGTTTTCTGTTACTAATCCAAGCTCTAATCCATTCTAACACTTTTCCTCCTATGCCATGGGCTTTGATTTTATTTAGTAGTGTCTGGTGTGGCACTTTGTCGAACGCTTTGCTAAAGTCAAGATAAATAACATCGTAATTTTCATTGCTGTCTGACACCTTATATACCTTAGTGTAAAAGGATAGAAGATTAGTCACACATGACTTACCCTTGGAGAAACCATGCTGTGAATCACGAATTAAATTATGCCCTTCAATGTGTTCTCTGAGTCTATTTACTATTATTGATTCAAGCATTTTTCCTATAACCGATGTCAAACTGATTGGCCTGTAGTTGCATATAGACGATCTATCTCCCTTCTTAAAAACAGGAACAACGTTTGCCTGCTTCCAAGCAGTTGGAACAGAACCAGTATCTACCGATTTATTGAATATTTCAATTAACTGGTCGCAGATTTCAAATTTACACTCTAAGCATTATTGGAAAAATTTCGTCTGGACCCGGAGATTTTGTAGCTTTAAGTCTGTCAATCTGCTTGACTACTTCTTTACTAATGCTGATATTAGTTAGACTACTTCCTTCATCCCCTCTGAAAATCGGATCGCAGTCAGGTACTTTATCTAACCTCTCATTAGTAAACACCGATTCTATCTATTTATGTCCATTCTGTAGGACGGAGACCAAAACTGTACCGCATAGTCAAGGATGGGTCTAACTATCGCTAGATAGAGTTTGATAATTACCTCTGCACTTCTATTCGTTACCGTCATAGCAATGAAGCCTAATGCCGTTAGTTTTTTGTTTTTTTCTGGCGCTAATGCACTGCTTCCTGGTTTTAAGGTCCGGACTCACCAGAACTCCCAAGTCCCTCTCGCACTCAGATTTTTCTAAAAACGTGTTATCTAAGTTGTATCTATTTTCGGGGTTGTGTAGCCCTACGTTTAACACGCAACACTTAGAGATATTGAAGTTCATTTGCCATTTCACCGACCATATTCACAATTTATTAAGATCATCCTACAGAATCTGGGCGTTGTTTCCTGACCTAATTAGGCGTCCTATTCTAGTGTCGTCCGCAAACTTACTAACATCACTATTTATCCCATCGTCTAAGTCTGTTATGTACATAAGGAACAACAAGGGACCCAAAACCGAGCCCTGGGGGACCCCACTAGTAACACTGCCCCACCTAGATTTTATTCCATTTATGGTGACCCGCAGTTTTCTGTTACTAATCCAAGCTCTAATCCATTCTAACACTTTTCCTCCTATGCCATGGGCTTTGATTTTATTTAGTAGTCTCTGGTGTGGCACCTTGTCGAACGCTTTGCTAAAGTCAAGTTAAATACATACATATACCAAGGCTTTTTCCCCCTTACAAGGGAGGTAGCCAAAAAGGGAAAGGCATAAAATCATTTCCACCCATTCCATCCCTGAATACACACCACACCCCTCCACCCTCCGTCCTAGCTAATCACCTCCTGGATGACGGGTCATCTCTGCACCTTGTCCACTGCCCTGTGTTAGAAGCAGTGTCGTAAGACACAGCACATCCGCAGGAAGGCCACTTCATTAAATCGGCGACCCCCCCTCTCCGTCCCCCCATTGCATAAAAGGAGAGGACGGGGAGAAATCCCTTCGGGCTGCGTCAAATTTTGCTCACACATACTACCTCACCCACCATCCCCCCACCCATTCCACCTCATGCAATCACAACATCATCCATATACAACCATTCTCCATTCACCCCTGTCTTTTGTCCTCTCCCGTCCTTCCTCAACAGACATTCCCCTCTTCCCCAAAGCCCCCTTCACCCCATCCATCCATCTCATCCTAGGACGTCCCCTCATGTTCACTTCCTCCACATCTGCCTTCCATACCTCTTTTACTAGTCTTTCTTCACTCAATCTTTCCATGTGTCCAAACCATCCTAATATTCTTTCATCAACCCTATCTCCCAGCTCTTTTTCCACCACTGTTTTCCTCCTCACCTCCTCATTTCTCAATCTATCTAGCCTAGTAACCCCCATCATACTTCTCAGACACCTCATCTCAAACACGTTCAAACACCTTCTCTCTTCTTCTTTTATGTTCCATGTTTCTGCCCCATACAGTGCTGTTGGCACAATCTCTCCTTCATACAGTCTCCTCTTAGCATCCATTCCCAAATGTCTATTCCTCATTACACTCTTTAATCCAGCAAGGCATTTACTTGCTTCTCTCAATCTACATTCTACCTCCACCTTCATTCCACCTTTTCCTGCCACATTTTCACCCAAGTATCTAAAACTATCCACTTCCTCTAGTCGCTCTCCCATAATGCTCACTTCCAGTCTACTGCCACTTTCACCCCTTGTACATCTCATCACCTTACTTTTACCCACATTTATCTTTAGCTTTCTTCTATTACATACTCTCCCAAACTCTGTCACCAACTTCCTCAATCCCTCCTCCGATCCTGCCACAAGCACAGTGTCGTCCGCAAACAACAGCTGGCTCACCTTTTCTCCATTTTCTTTAACCATCTCCAATCCCTTGCCCACTACCCTTGCATTTACCTCTCGCACCACCCCATCCATGTATAAGTTGAACAGCCAGGGTGACATAACGCATCCTTGACGAAGTCCCACCTTTACCTCGAACTACTCACTCTCTCCATTTCCAATCCTGACACAAGCTCTACTACTCTCATAAAAACTCTTGACAGTTCCCAGAAGCTTTCCTCCTATCCAGTATATCTGCATAACCTCCCACAGTGCCTTTCTGTCTACCCTTTCATAAGCCTTTTCCAGATCCATAAAAGCCCAAATAACATCCTTCCCCTTTCCTATAGCTTTCTCACATATCTGTCTTACCAAAAAGATCTGATCTACACAACCTCTACCTGTCCTAAATCCACACTGTTCCTCACCAATTACTCCTGTTCCTCTCCTAATCCTCTCAATCAAGATCCTCCCATAAGCTAATCCCTCTGAAACTACTACATTCACACTTGTCCCCTTTTCCCTTGTAAACAGGAACTATACAGGCACTCCTCCAGTCCTCCGGCACTCTACCCTCTCTCCAGCAAACATTGAATAACCTCACCAGCAAGTCCACCATCACTGTACCTCCCTTGTTCAGACATTCGCAATTTTCATTGTTATCTGACGCCTTATATCGTGTGTCGGACGCACTGAAGCGACGTGACGTCACCGCTCTCGGCCAATAAGTCGTCTCCGTTGCCGTGACGTCACTATTGTCGCTTACCTGGCAGCCAATCAGTAGTCTCCTTTTTGCCGTGACGTCACCACTCTCGGCCAACAAGTCGTCTCCGTTGCCGTGACGTCACCACTCTCGCTTCGCTCGCACCCAATCAGTTGTCAGCAATTTTGGAAGGCTTCGTTGCCGTGACGTCACCGCGTGACACACATAGATACTTACAAGCGTATTAATATATAGATTATTATGTGTGACTCTGGTCCGTAGGAGTACCCCTCCTAACCCAAAAACTCCCCAGGATATAACCTGCATAGAACTACACTGTCCTTACCCGACGAGCCGTGTGACGGGAAACAGGGATGACCCTTCATCCTCAAGGTCCGGAGATGAAAGGAACAACGAATGTATATGTAGTGCTTTCATTAGGCCACCCCTCTTATGAGGGGGAAACGCCCTTTTGTACATATATATATGCATATACATGTAGGGTTTCTTTGATCACAAGTATATTCATCTTAACACTTCGAACTTCCAGTAAATGCACTATGAAGCTCTTGTTATTGTTGAATATATATACATGTAGTCTTTCTTTGTATATAAGTATCTTCATCTTAACATATTGAACTTCCACTATGAAGCTCTTGTTATTCCTTATTACTTCTATGCTTGACTACGTTTTACTCTTGTAAGATTGGATTCATCGTTTAATCTTAATCTAATTCCCTCTCCTAAGAAATTCTTCCCCGTCGCATATAACACAATCTTATCATCTCATCAGTTCAAGTGTTATTATCTTGTATTTGTTTAATTTATATCCTGGAAGACACGTTTTTCATACGTGACTCCTTCGTTCCACCTACCGGAAGTCATGCTTATTTTTTGCAATAAGCTTGTCTTGCTTACACCCGAAGCAATTACAATTTGCATAAAAACGTTTGGCTCTTTCGGAATTCTCTCTCTCTCTCTCTCTCTTTCTCTCTCTTGTCTCTCTCTCGCCCTCCCTCTCTCCCTCTCCCTTTCCCCCTTATATTATTTGCATTCCTCAGACCTCCCCGTCCCGTTTTCGAAATTTTCATTTGTTTGTATTTTTCTGTAAGAAGGTCAGATAACTTTATGGATGGGATAATGGACATCGAACCACCTATATAGTGTAGGCCTTATGGTCTCTTGTAGTCTCCTCCATTCTTAAGTTCCTGTGTTCTTTAGTCCTTTATTTCCTTCCATGGCTATTGACATGGATGTGTGATAGCCCTATGATCGGGTGGGGATAAGAATGACGCCCAAAAGTTCCCCTGCATGTTGTAGGAGGTCACTCAAGAGGGTTGAGTGGCTACACTAGAAACCTTTACCTACTAGGCTACTTTTTTCCAGTTCTTCGTCTTCCTCTCTTTAATTTCTCTCCGTAGTTGCTGTCGTTCCCTGGAGTGTCTGGCCGAGCAGTCCCATCTCCCTGTGGAACGCCGCGGGTGGAACGGGGTTCTCCCCACAAGTCCTTTATAGAGTGTATATTGTGTTGTCGGCGTGCGTGATTGTGTGCAATGCAGTCTTCCATAATTTGTTGTATAGTATGGGGGTGAAGTGTTGCGTCCTGGAAAGTTATCTGCGATGCGGTCATCCAGCCTCTTCCAGGAAACGACAACAACTACGGAGAGAAATAAAAGAATGACAAAGAACTGAAAAAAGTGGTCCGGAGGGATAAGGTTTCTAGTGTAACCACTCAACCCTCTTGAGCGACCTCCTACAACATTCAGTGGAACTTAGGGGCGCCTTTCTTATCCCCGCCCCACCATAGGGCGATCACGCACCCTTGACAATAGCCATGGAAGGAAGTACAGGACTAAAAAACACAGGAACTTAAGAACGGAGGAGACTGCAAGAGACCATAAAGCCTACACTACATATATAGGTAGGTCGATGTCCATTATCCCATCTGTAAAGTTATCTGACCTTCTTAGAGAAAAATACAAAGAAATTAAATTTTCGGAAATGGGACGGGGAGGTCTGTGGAATACAAATAATGTAAGGGGGAGAGGGAGAGGGAGGGAGACGGTGAGAGAGAGGAAGAGGACGAGAGAGAGAGGGAGGGATGATTCCAAGAGAGCAAAACGTTTTTATGCAAATAGCAATTGCTTCGAGTGTGGGCTCGACAAGTTTATTGAAAAAAAAAAAAAGCATGACTTCCGATAGGTGGAACGAAGGAATCACGTAGGGAAAATGTGTCTTCCAGGATATAGATTAAACAAATACAAGATAATAAAACTTGACCTTATGAGATGATAAGGCTGCGTTATATGCGACGGGAAGAATTTCTTAGGAGAGAGAATTAGATTAAGATTAAAAGACGAATCCAATCTTACAACAGAAAAGTGTAGTCGAGCACAGAACTAATAAGCAGTAACAAGAGCTTCATAGTGCATTTACTGGAAGTTCGAAGTGTTAAGGTGAAGATACTTGTGATCAAAGAAAGACTACATGTATATACATATATATGTACAATAGGGCATTTCCCCCTCATAAGAGGGGTGGCCTAATCAAAGCACTACATGTACATTCGTTGTTCCTCCCGCCTCAGGACCTTGTGGATGAAGGGTCATCCCTGTTTCCCGTCA
>NC_134793.1:58328230-58330730 GCF_046742065.1 Oratosquilla oratoria
CAATCTGGTTTTAGAACGAACTACTCAACAGACACTAGCTTAATATACCTTTACGATCTGATAAAACAGGAATGCGACAGAGGTAATTACACGGGTTTAGTCTTGTTGGATCTTCAAAAGGCATTTGATACAGTGGACCATGATATTCTATTAAAAAAACTTCAGGCATTAGGAGTGGCGAATATTGGCTGGTTCAAGTCCTACCTTACAGGTCGCAATCAACTAGTACAGGTAAATGAAGCCCGCTCAGATGACAGAGAGATAACTTGTGGTGTACCACAAGGTTCAATTCTAGGAGCGCTACTGTTCCTGATCTATATTAACGACATGCCAGGTGCGGTGAACTGTAAGTTACTGCTATTTGCAGACGACTCCGCTCTAATTGTCTCAGGTAGGGACCCAGTTGAGGTAGAGGAGAAACTGAATGTCGAACTGTCATCGGTCCAGGACTGGCTCATAGATAATAGGCTGTCCTTACACCTCGGTAAAACGGAAAGTATTGTCTTCGCATCCAAACCCAACCTCAGGAAACGCAGCGATGTACAGGTCAGATATGGGGTTAATGTCTTGGAGTTAAAACAAGAAGTGACCTATCTTGGAATACCCTTAGATCAGTCCCTCTCAGGGAATGCTATAACAGATAAGATTGTTTCCAAGTGTTCACATAAAGTCCAATTTTTGTACAGAAAAGCCAGAAATTTTGATCTGGAAACAAAGAAGCTTCTGGTCTCAGCCCTGTTACAACATCACTTCGATTACGCTTGTAGCTCTTGGTACAGTAGTCTGAGCAGAAAAAACCAGTCCCGGCTACAGGTTACACAGAATAAGATAATTAGATTCATACTAAACCTACCTCAACGTAGTCATATTGGTATTGAAGAATTTAGCAAGGTAGGAATGTTACCAGTAATATATCGTGTCCAGCAGCTGAAAATAAACCAGGTTTACAATGTCATTCATAATTCTGCTCCCTCATATGTGAGCTGTAATTTTACATTATCGGCTGAGAACCGAACCCGGAACAGTCAAGAGTCTCTTATTGTACCTCATGCAGGTCCCTTCACCAAAAAACAGTTTTCACTTCACAGGTGCTCAACTATGGAACTCACTACCTGTGGCCATTAAGAAGACAAATAGTAAGGTTACCTTCAAGAAAAAAGTCAAGGGTTACTATATGTCTCAGCTATGGACAGAGAACATCCTTGATTTTGTGTACTACTAGCTTAGTGAGGGATACCTGATTCCATGAGTAATACCATCCATATCTGCGTTCACTCATAACTGTTTCTGACCTCCCCTCCCCCCTTTTTTTCAGAAGTTTAGTTCAGCATAACAATGACTGATGTTTACAAATTGGTTTCCACCTTTGTTTTGCCAGTCATAATATGGCATATGTCTCAGGTAGGTTCCGAGAACAGTTATGATCTGACCTCTTTCCTCATTCTCCTTGTTGTTTTACTCATTCGAGTACTGGTCCCCTGTACCCTACCTCTGGTGCTTCAGGTTATAATGTACTACTCATAGTAATTGCCCACTCCGTCCTGAGATTCAGGTAAAATGTTAGATTTAATTAATAGGTAACCCTTGCTGCAGTGTAGGATTCACTATAACTACATGTTGTTACAGATGTAGAATATTAATGGTCCTACTCTGATATAGCACTCACTCATACATGTTGATACAGATGTAGAAAAATGCAGTATATTATTAATGGTACTACTCCGATATAGTACTCACACATACTGTTTTGTTACAGTTTGACATTATTTTGTTGTTCCTTTGCCTAATGCAATGTTCCTTTTGGATGGTGCTCAAATATTTGGACTCAATGTTCCTATGTGTACAAACATTTCAGTAATATTAGCAAAACTATAACAATGTTTATGTGTCATATGTGTACTGACTGGTATTACTCATGAGTGTCTCTGGTCCCCTCAACCCCCTATGTATGTTTGTCCGTGTGACTTAATGTAGAAAAATTACCTGATGAGGACCACAATGGAAATAAACGTTCATGCTTTTTGTGTTATCCTCGGCAATTTACATTTATTATTTCGAACTATGTGTTCTTGTCATTATTTGCACTTCATGTACATTGATTTATTGCCAAATAAAGTCTATCTATCTATCTATCTATTCAGATCTTGAATTTATCGATGAAGAAATTATAACTATCCCTTAGTCAATGTCACAATACTGCAAAGAAACGTTTTTACAAAACACACAATCAAGTACAAAAAAAACATAAACAACTTAATACACTTGTTTTCTTTTCATGAAAGCTTTCTTAATATTGTCAATATACTCAAGAAATTGGATATCAAAATAGCCTTTAAATATGACCACACCATTAAGAAAACTTTAATTAAGAACAGTCCGCCTAACAACAACGGTGTTTTCTATAAAATTTCATACCAAGATTGTAACAAATTTTACATTGGAAGAACTGGAAAAGAAATAATGGAAACAAGGATTTCCCAATTTAAATATAGTGTGAGAT
>NC_134793.1:58338230-58343230 GCF_046742065.1 Oratosquilla oratoria
ATTAAATAAGATAATGGAAGATGGAGGAAGAATAGTTATGATGGGCGACTTTAATTGCAAAGAAGTCTGCTGGGAAGAGATGACAGTAAAGGGAGGAGACGGCTCATGGGGAAATGTTCTACTCGAGATGATTATTGACCATACAATGACACAGTGGATACAGGAGAACACTAGGTATAGAAATGAAGAAGAACCATCGAGACTAGACCTAATAATCACATCTGAACCTAGAATAGTGGAAAAGATTGAATATAAAACACCAATAAGTAAAAGTGACCACACATTGATTGAACTGGAACTAAATGAGGAAAAATACATGAAAAGAAATGAACAATATAGAAAAGGAAGAATGATGTATGATTTTTTTTATATATAAAATAAGAGAATTCTTTCAAAAAGAACACTGGGAAAGAATATACAAAGAAGAAACAACAGTGGAAGAGAAATGGAATATTTTGCCAAAAATTTACAAAATTTTGTCCCAAGACCAAAAAAAAAAAAAAAAAGAAAAAAAAAAGTAAAGTGCTGGTACAACAAAAGTTGTAGGGAGTTAAAAGACAAAAGAGATAAAGCTTGGACAAAATGGAAGAGAGACAAAACACCTGAAAAATGGAAAATATATACTTGTTATAGAAATGAATATGTACAAGTGTACAGAGAGGAAAAGAGAAAATATGAAAAAGATTACAAAAGATTACAAAGGCGGAGCATACCGACAGGAGACCTTTTGGTCCATATCTAGGTCGGATGCGAAAAAATCATAATAATGATAAAATAATAAATAAAAACTATAATAATGTAAATAATAAATAAAATACATAAATAAATGCATAGGTATAGTTAAATAATAAACAAACAGGTAAATAGTAAATAATAATAAATTGACATATAACTAATAATAAATGAAAATCATACAGAAAAATGATAACAAAACAAAAACAAATAATATAAAATAAATTATAATCATTACAGCATCTTGCTTAGGTGTTTATCTAAATGATTCTTAAAGCTTCGAACTGAACTACATTGCACTATCTGTGCAGGAAGTTTATTCCATTCATTAACTACACGGTTGGCAAAGTTGTTTGTACCTACTTCCAAATTGAATCTATTTCCGGACAGTTTGAGACCATTGTTTCTTGTCTGATTCTCATTCAATGTGAAAATTTGGTCACTTTTGATGTTGTCAATTCCCTTTAAAATCTTAAAGACCTGTATCAAGTCACCTCTGAGTCTACGCTTTTTTAGGGAAAACAGATTCATATGTTTTAGTCGATTTTCGTATGATTTATTTTTGATATTTGGAATCAGTTTTGTGGCTCGCCGTTGTACTTTTTCCAGTCTGTCAATGTCTTTAATGAGATTCGGTGACCATACGGAAACAGCATATTCCAAATGTGGACCAACTAACGATTTATATAGCTTGTTAATGAGTGATGGACTTTTGAAATCAAAAGATCGCGCAATCAGTCCCAGAATCTTATTTGCTTTCTCAGAGGCTGAAATACACTGCTTGGATGATTTGAGGTCGTTACTGATAATTACGCCGAGATCTTTTTCACTATCCACTTTTGTTAACGAATTTCCAAATAACTTGTAATCGTACTTACTGTTATTTTTATCTATGTGCATAACCTTGCATTTACTTGTGTTAAATTTCATTAGCCACTTTTCAGACCATTGCTGTAATTTATCTAAATCTTCTTGAATATCTAATTGGTTTGAGTGATCATTTGCCACTCCGCATAGTTTTGTATCATCAGCAAATTTGGAAACAGATTTTAGTCCGTGGTCTATATCATTTATATATACTATGAATAGAAGTGGTCCAAGAACGGAACCCTGAGGAACTCCACTTGTAACATTTTTCCATCTATAAGTTTTTCCATTTAAAACAACTCTTTGTTTTCGACCATTCAACCAATTACTAGTCCAACCTAATAGGCTACCACTTATTCCGTGTAAAACTAATTTAGTAAGTAGTCTTTCGTGTGGGACGGTATCAAAAGCTTTTGCAAAGTCTAGATATATTAAATCTATATTGTTTCTTTTGTCATAATTCATAGAAAAATGTAAAGATCAACCAAAATTATTTTACAGATTTATAAACAACAAACTGAAAAATAAACAAAATTTAGAGAAATTAAGACAATGAGGAGTTGAATACACAGAGGAAATAGAAATGGCAGAAATTATGAACAAGCATTTTAAATCAGTGTTTACAAGGGAGAACATACAACCTGAAGAGATCGAATGGAAAGAGAAAGTCCCCCCTATGAAAGAAATAGAAGTAACAAAGAATGAAATAATGAAACACTTGAGTAATCTTGATGTCAGAAAATCGCATGGACCAGATGAAATGGCAAACTGGATTTTGAAAGAATGCAGGAATGAACTGGCAGACAAAATACATAGCATAATAAACAGTTTCTTGAAAGAAGGAAAAGTTCCAGAAGATTGGAAAAAGCAAATATAGTACCTACATAAAAAGGGGGAAATAAAGAAGACCCTACCAACTATAGACCAGTCTCTCTAACAAGTACAATAGCAAAAATTTGTGAAAGAATTGTCAAAAGTAGATGGGTAAAATATTAAAAAAAAAAACGTGCTAAATCCAAGGCAATTTGGATTCAGACAAGGACGATCATGCGTCACCAATTTAATATGTTTCTATTCAAGGCTAATAGATATAATACAAGAAAGAGATGGATGAGGTGATTGTTGCTTAAGAAATTAGAAACTGAAGGAGGAATACAGGGCAAACTGCTTAAATGGATGGAAGACTTTTTGCAAGAAAGAAAAAATGAGAGTAGTGATAAGAGACAAACACTCAAATTGGGATGAAGTGATAAGTGGTGCTCCACAAGGAACGGTTCTGGTTCCAATAATGTTTGCTATATATATTAATGATATGGATGAAGAAATTGAAAGTTATATGAGCTTCTTTGCAGATGATGCAAAACTATTAAAAAAAGTGAACACGGAAGAAGATTGTGAGTCACTACAGAGTGATCTAAATAAAATATGGGAATGGAATAGGAGGTGGGAGATGGAGGTCAATAATAAAAAGTGTAGTATAATGGAATTTGGAAAAAGCAAAAACAGACTAACAGGATCATATAAATTGGGAGAAGAAAGAATAAAAAAAAAGTTGAAAAAATATATGTGTGTGTGTGTGTGTGTGTGTGTGTGTGTGTGTGTGTGTGTGTGTGTGTGTGTGTGTGTGTGTGTGTGTGTGTGTGTGTGTGTGTGTGTGTGTGTGTGCTTGTGTGTGTGTGTGTGTGTGTGCGTGTGTGTGTGTGTGTGTGTGTGTGTGTGTGTGTGTGTGTGTGTGTGTGTGTGTGTGTGTGTGTGTGTGTGTGTGTGTGTGTGTGTGTGTGCGAGTGTGTGTGTGTGTTAGTGTTAGTGTGTGTGTGTGTGTGTGTGTGTGTGTGTGTGTGTATGTGTGCGAGTGTGTGTGTGTGTGTGTGTGTGTGTGTGTGTGTGTGTGTGTGTGTGTGTGTGTGTGTGTTTATATTGTATTTGTTGTTGTATTACGGGAAGGGGAGCTATGCTCGTGGGGTCCCGTCTTCATATCTCATTTTATCTAAACTATTTTTAAATTCATGTATTGTTTTTGCACACACCACTTTCTCATCTAACTTGTTCCAACTGTCTATTACTCTGTGAGGAAAGCTGTTCTTTTTCAAATCTCTTCTATAGCTGTCTTTTTTTATTTTCTTTCCGTGTCCTCTTGTATTTCTGTCATCCCATTTTATCAGATTCTCTCTATCAGTAATTGCTATGCCTTTCATGATTCTGTAAATAGCTATCAAATCTCTCTCTTTTTTGCTCTAGTGTCTGTAGTTTAAGTTTTTGTAGTCTCTCTTCATATGATAGTTTTGAGAGTGTTGGTGCCAGTTTTGTGATTGCTCTTTGTATTCTTTCAAGTTTTTTTATACATTTTTTTGTACTTGGTGACCATATCGTTGCTGCATATTCCAATCTTGGTCTTATCAGGGTGATTAGGATTTTCCTCACCATTTCTTCATCCAGGTATGTAAATGCCACTTTGATTGTTCTTATTAAATTATAAGTTTCTCCAAAAATCTTATTTATATGTTTCTCAGGTGACATATTATTCATAACAATGACTCCCAGGTCCTTCTCATTTTCTACTTTTTTTATTCCTTCTTCTCCCAAATTATATGATCCTGTTATTCTGTTTTTGCTTTTTCCAAATTCCATTATACTACACTTTTTTGTATTGAACTCCATCTCCCACTTCCTACTCCATTCTTGTACTTTATTTAGATCTCTCTGTAGTGATTCACAATCTTCTTCAGTTTTCACTCTTTTCAGTAGTTTTGCATCATCTGCAAAGAAGCTCATATAGCTTTCTATTCCTTCATCCATATCATTAATATATATAGCAAACATTATTGGGGCCAGAACTGTTCCCTGCGGGACACCGCTTATTACTTCATTCCATTTTGAGTGCTGATCTCTTATCACTACTCTCATTTTTCTTTCTTGCAAAAAGTCTTCCATCCAATTTAGCAATTTACCTTGTATTCCTCCTTCATATTCTAATTTCTTAAGCAACTTCTTATGTGGTACTTTGTCAAAAGCTTTTTTTAGGTCTAGAAATGCACAATCAGCCCATCCATCTCTTTCTTGTATTATATCTATTAGCCTTGAATAGAAACATATTAAATTGGTGACGCATGATCGTCCTTGTCTGAATCCAAATTGCCTTGGATTTAGTGCGTTGTTTTTTTCCAAGTATTTTTCCCATCTTCTTTTGATAATTCTTTCACAACTTTTTGCTATTGTACTTGTTAGAGAGACTGGTCTATAGTTGGTAGGTTCTTCTTTATTTCCTCCTTTATATATGGGTACTATATTTGCTTTTTTCCAATCTTCTGGAACTTTTCCTTCTTTTAAGGAACTGCTTATTATGCTTTGTATTTTGTCTGCCAGTTCATTCCTGCATTCTTTCAAAATCCAGTTTGCTATTT
>NC_134793.1:58358230-58370730 GCF_046742065.1 Oratosquilla oratoria
TATAATGGAATTTGGAAAAAGCAAAAACAGAATAACAGGATCATATAAATTGGGAGAAGAAGGAATAAAAAAAAGTAGAAAATGAGAAGGACCTGGGAGTCATTGTTATGAATAATATGTCACCTGAGAAACATATAAATAAGATTTTTGGAGAAACTTATAATTTAATAAGAACAATCAAAGTTGTATTTACATACCTGGATGAAGAAATGGTGAAGAAAATTCTAATCACCCTGATAAGACCAAGATTGGAATATGCAGCAACGATATGGTCACCAAGTACAAAAAATGTATAAAAAAAAATTGAAAGAATACAAAGAGCAATTACAAAATTGGCACCAACACTCTCAAAACTATCATATGAAGAGAGACTAGAAAAACTTGAACTACAGACACTAGAGCAAAGATGAGAGAGAGGAGATTTGATAGCTATTTACAGAATCATGAAAGGCATAGAAATTACTGATAGAGAGAATCTGATAAAATGGGATGATAGAAATACAAGAGGACACGGAAAGAAAATAAAAAAAGATAGCTATAGAAGAGATCTGAAAAAGAACAGTTTTCCTCACAGAGTAATAGACAGTTGGAACAAGTTAGATGAGAAAGTGGTGTGTGCAAAAACAATACATGAATTTAAAAATAGTTTAGATAAAATGAGATATGAAGACGGGACCCCACGAGCATAGCTCCCCTTCCCGTAAAATACAACTAGGTAAATACACACACATATATATATATATATATATATATATGTATATATATATATACACACACAGATATATATATAGATATATATGTATGTGTATATATATATATATATATATATATATATATATATATATATATACATGCATGAGAAATCACATAAACTCGTGATTCTAAATATGCGGAAAAACCACCAAGGAAAAAGAAAAACTGATGACCAAGCGCTTTCGTCTATTCAGACATCCTCAGGGTACATAGAAAAGAAAAAGTACACAAGAATATATACAAAGAGTATGAGGTCAGGGAGGGAACCAGGAAAGGTTGTAAGGTTCTAATGTCAACCTGACCCGTTCGCGGCAGCGGACGTTTGGGCTACTACTTTTTTCACAATAAAATTGTCTAATTTATACATACCATGACTTAAATTTAAGTTATTGACAAATGTATCTTTGATCAGACTGGATTCTATTATGTTTCTCGTCAAATATGACTTATCTTTAACAATTTCTTTAGCACCCTCCCAATTTATACAATGATTAAAATCCCTTAGGTGAATAAATAAAGCATTAGAAATTTGCCCACTCTTGACGCTATACTGATGTTGTTTTAACCTTACTTTTAATTCTTTTCCAGTCTGACCAATATAGCATTTGTCGCAATTTTTACATGGAATTGAATATATACATCCTTCTTCCTTATATGGAGAGTTTTTAATCAAAAGACTTCTAACTGTATTGGAGTTCTTAAATGCCACTTGAATGTTGAAAGTCTTAAGAATATGAGGTAGTTTGACGAAATTCTCGTTGAAAGGCAGTACAAGTAGGTTCTTTCCATTAAAAGTTTTACTAGCTTTTTCCTCGTAGAAAGATTTCTTTGCCGATTTATAAGAAATCTCCACGAGGTGCTTAGGGTATTTTAATTTTGAAGCTATAGTAGATATTCTTAAGAGTTCATCATCCAGAAACATTGATGACAACACTGACATCTTTGTCCTGCAATGATGAGACAAATAAAAATGTACGTATGAAAGGACATTGGTGGGTTTTCTATAGACATCAAATTTGAAGGACCTTTCCTTTCTGTAAATCATTACATCAAGGAAAGGTAAATGATTATTTTCTTCTATTTCCATGGTAAATTTAATGGAAGGGACCAAGGCATTGAGTTTAGTTAAGAACAAAGTAGGATCATCATTTGCAGGCCAAATACATAAGATATCATCAATGTATCTGTACCATGTGACAAAATGGGGGAGAATCTTTGGTAATAATTTAGTTTAAAAAAATTCCATGTAAAGATTGCTAAGAACTGGAGAAAGTGGGTTACCCATAGCCATACCAAACTTTTGCTGGAAAAAATTACCGTCAAATACAAAATATGAGTCAACAATGCATAATTTAATTAATTCAATGATAGTGGTGGTAGGCAGTGGCAACTCATGTTTCTTCAATTCTTCTTCAAGATACAACAATAAATCAAAAACCGGTACACGAGTAAATAACGAAGTAACATCATAACTTATTAACTTAAAATGGTAATCTAAATTAAGGTTGTTAAGCTTATCAACTAAATCTACAACATACACTATATATATATAAATATATATGTATATATATGTATAATATGTATATATATATATATATATGTATATATATATATATATATACGCAGAAATACACACAGACCTACATACACACACACACACATACACACACACTCATATATGCATATATATATATATATATTGTCAGTGTATTTGGGCAGGAGATTTTCTCTAATGCATGTTTCATTAAAAATGATGGCTAGTTGTGCATTAATAATTTTCTTAAAGGTATTTTCCATATACCTTATTATGGATTTGTGTTCCTTAGGAAGGAAATTTATGACTTGGCTGTATGTAGTCATATTAGCTAATATAAATATACAGCCAAGTCATAAATTTCCTTCCCAAGGAACCTAAATCCATAATAAGGTATATGGAAAATACCTTTAAGAAAATTATTAATGCACAACTGGCCATCACTTTTAATGAAACACACACACACACACACACATACATATATATATACATATATATATATATATATATATACATATATATATATATGTATATATATATATGTATATATATATATATATATGTGTGTGTGTGTGTGTGTGTGTGTGTGTGTGTGTGTGTGTGTGTGTGTGTGTGTGTGTGTGTGTGTGTGTGTGTGTGTGTTGATTTAAACTCTGACAAATGTAAATGAAGGTGGAGGAAGCATACGAGGAATAATGGAAGAATTTTACTGCCTTAACGTTTCGACCCTTTGTTATCAAGACCCTAATGGTCGAAACTTTAATGCTGTAAAATTCTCCCATTATTCCTCGTGTACTTCCTCCACCTTCCGTTATACATATATAATACATATATTATATATATATATATATATATATATATGCATATATATACATATATATATATATATACATATATATATATGTATATAGATATATATAGATATATACATGTATATATATATATATAGATATATATATACATATATATATGTATATATATAAATGTATATATACATATATATATATATATATATATATATATTCTTGTTAGATACTAAAGCACAAGTGGCTTCAATGATTTTAAGAGAACATTTCTCTAACTCTCTGTATTTCCCTTTTTATTCAAAATTCAAACTCTGTAGGAAATAGTGCAAGGTTTCATAATGTTGATTCACTTTACCGATAGCTGTTTCAACCATTACAAATAGTCATCTTCAGGGTAATACACTACATCAAGACAAACATGGGTATATAAGGCCGAGTAAAAATCATTGACGCTACTTGTGCTTTAGTATTTAACAGGAATTGTTTACGAGAAAGACTTTACCCCCCAAAATATATATATATATATATATATATATATATATATATATATATATATATATATTCGTAAATAGCTGGAGTCCAGGAACCATTATTATGGGAGAAAGCATACGCTGGACTCGACGTTCGTCAATTTATTCCGACGTTTCGAACCCTGTCCGGGGTTCGTCCGGGGATCGTCTTCAGGGTAATACCCTGAAGACGAACCCCGGACAGGGTTCGAAACGTCGGAATAAATTGACGAACGTCGAGTCCAGCGTATGCTTTCTCCCATAATATATATATATATATATATATACATATATATATATATGTATATATATAGATGCATGTATATACATATATACATATATATATACATATATATGCATGTATATATATGTATATACATACATATATATACATATATATATATATATATATCCATATATATATATATATATATATATATATGTATATACATATATATCCATATATATATATATATATATATATATATAAATATATATATAAAAAAAAACACACACACACACACACATACACACACACACACACACACACACACTCGCACACACACACACACACACACACACACACACACACATATATATATATATATATATATATATATATATATAAACACATACATATATACATACATACATACATTGTGATGGCCCACCATCCTCCATGTATATAAAATGTCTGTATCTGTATGTCAATCTTTAATTGTAAGATAATTATGTATGTACTGTAAATTGCTTGTATACGTTGTGATGGCCCACCATCCTCCATGTATCTAAAAATATCTGTATCTGTGTTATCCTGTACTTGTTAGGTAATTACGTATGTACGGTAAAAACTGCTTGTATACTTTATGGGATCTACTCTCTCTAGGCCGACAGACGTGAACTGGTTATGTCCGGCTCATCCTTCGCCTTCCTCCCGTCCTCACCAACTGTATATATAATGCATCTGCCGGCTCCTTGAGCAGACTATTTCGCTGGCGAGCGGCGCGTAACTTAATCTCTCCCATATTGCTTTTGCTCTAGTACCGTGGCGTCACCACGTAATCTATATTCTCATGACTTGGTTTTCGGTGGAGGAATTAATTGTCAATTGATTAATTTTGTTGTTGTAAAGTTCTTATATTTGTTTTGTTGGCTTTTTGTTATACATTAAATTAGTTATTTATGTTAACTTCCGTTTGGATTTGCCTTAACCACATCAAGGCCACTAAGTACGAACCCCTCCTAGACATATTTCCATATCTCCTTGCGGAAGGCATAACATATAATGGGGGCCCGTCCGGGATCCTCTTACCCGAACAAAAACTAAGAAGGTGTGAGATATACGAGCGAAACGTAATACATAAGTTACACTTGCATTCCCACAACCATCGAAATTGTCCATCTGTCCGGTAAACTTGCAACTCAGTACCCCAGTACAGTAATTCAGTTAATCGTAAATACGCCATTGCACATGACCACGTTAAACTCTTGCAGCTGTATATTTCGTAAGAGTACTGAAGTAGGATCCGTTTAGGATACGTGTGAGAACGTTAATTCTATCCTACTTACGGCATGTAGTTTTGGTTAATGTATTCTGTCCCAAAGATTTATAATATTCGTGGGAGTCGAGTATTATAATTCTACTTGTATCTCTTGTCCGGTATACCACGTAAGCGAACCAAGCGTACCTTGCTGAGTAGCAACTGTTAGCGAGTAAAAATTTCGCGATGTCAGAACTGAATATCGAAAACTTTGTTGAGAACCCCTCGGTGGAAGAACTGATAATTCAGAACCCAAATAAAGAATGTCTGAAAGAAATAGCAACAAGATGGGAATTAAATTATCCAGCGAACATTAGTAGAGGAATTCGTGCGTAAAATTCCTCACTACTTGAAAATTCACATTGTTGACAAGGAGGAATTTGACCTTATGAAAGCAGCCAAATTGACTGATACCCTCTCATTGATTCACAAAAATGTTGGAAAGGACAGTAACCGCCAACAACCTCATGTAAAACCAACTAGTGGTAGTAAAGATGGGAAAATTGATAGCCCTAGTTTCCCTCTTTGTTTCTTCTGTAAGAAACCAGGACATGTAATTGCAAATTGCCCAGACCCAAAATGTAAGGTAGCTCAAAAAGAATATAAAATCTGTAGCTTCCTTTAACCATTCTACTGCCAATTCTGTAGATCCTTTTCAGCCCTTCCGTTCAACGGGAACAGTATCACTTGGTCCAGACCACGTAGAACACAACCTCCGAATAGTACGGGACACAGGAGCAGCACAGTCCCTGCTACTTCAGTCAGCATTGCCGGGAGTCCAACGTAATTATACAGGAGAACGTGTATACTTGCAGGACTTCCACAATCCCTTCTCAGTACCTCTGGCAAAGGTGCACCTGAACTGTGGACTCATCAAGGATACTGTCTCCGTAGGAGTAAGTGAAACGGCAACCCTACCTGTTCCTGAAGCAGATTTTATACTAGGTAACGACCTCGTAGGAGAACTAGTCTATCCTCCTTTAATTGTTTCTAATTCTCCCCTACCATATAACCCAACTTCTACCATAGAGCAAACCCAACCCAACCTATTTCCAACCTGTGCTATCACACGATCCCAAGCGCCAGCTAACCAACCAACTCTTACCTCTCCAACCACCCCGCTTACCTTACCCTCCGAGCTGAGCATCAAAGAGGCTCAACAGAACGACCCTTCACTAGTTCCCTTGTTCAATAAAACCATTCCCAAGGAGGATATCCTACATACTCCTTCCTTTTATTTGCACGAAGGAATACTGATGAGACTATATAAACCTCGTCATCTTTCTGATGATGATACCTGGGCAGAATGTCACCAAATTGTTTTACCTGTTAACTTGAGGACTCAGGTAATAGAGATTGCTCATGCTGGACACTCAGGACACTTAGGTATTAAGAAAACTTATTTACGACTCTTGTCAGAATTCTTTTGGCCTGGCATGAAAGCAGAGGTAAGTAGATTCGTTAAATGTTGCCACACTTGCCAAATAGTAGGCAAGTCAAACGAGTCTATTCCTCCGTATCCCCTTCAACCCATTAAAGTACCTAGTGAACCCTTTCAGAAACTAGTGATTGACATAGTAGGCCCGTTGCCTAAAACCAAGAAGGGTAACCAGTACATTTTAACAGTTCTTTGTCCCACTACCAGATACCCTGAAGCTTTTCCGTTAAAGAATATTTCTGCTAGGAGTGTAATTAAGTGTTTAACTCACATGTTTACTTCCTTTGGTATTCCTCAGGAAATACAGTCAGATAGAGGTTCTAATTTCACTAGCAAACTCTTTACCCAAGTCCTCAAGGAATTAAATGTTAAACAGTCTCTGTCTACAGCGTACCACCCCGCCAGTCAGGGAGTTCTAGAACGATGTCATCAAACGTTAAAGAATATGCTACGTAAATTCTGTTACGAGGAAGACCGTGACTGGGATGAGGGATTGCCTTTCCTCCTCTTTACGCTCCGTGAAACACCATCCGAAGCTCTGGGTGTTTCTCCCTTTGAATTGTTATATGGAAGGAAGGTAAGGGGACCCCTCAAGGTAATCAAGGACCATATCATATCTTCTTCTACCTCACCTTTACAGTCTGTTAATCAGTATATTGTTTACATTTAGGATAACCTAGCCAGCATTCATTCCTTTGCCTTGAAGAACCTTGAACATGCGCAAAGTAAAATGAAGGTTAATTTTGATAAGAAATCTCGTAAGAGAGAATTCAAGGAGGGAGATATGGTTCTTGCATACATTCCTATATCTGGACAGCCTCTTCAAGCTAAATACCATGGTCCTTATAAAATTCAGAAAAAAAATGTCAGAATATAATTACGTACTAGAAACCCCTGACAGACGTAAAACTACTCAACTTGTTCATGTTAACTTGCTTAAGCCATACCTTGCCAAAATACCACTAGACAGTTCAGTCAAACCATTGCTTTCGCTAAATCATGGTCCCAGTAAAATACCTATGTCAACCGACCGTCCACGAGTCCACGAACCGACGTTGCCACATTTCGATCCTCCCACAGTCGGCAACAACAGCGACATCTTGAACAACCTACTTTCGTACCTTAACCACTTGAATCCTGATCAAGCTAAGGAGATTTCTGAAATTATTTCTAGTCACAGATCCTTGTTCCGAGATAATCCTGGCCGTTGTAACCTGACGTCTCATGAGATTCAACTGTATCCAGGAATTTCTCCTAGCCACCAACACCCGTACTGATTACATCCCTTGAAGAAACTGATAATGAAGAAAGAGGTCAACTATCTTGTGCAGCACGGCTTAGCAGTTCCCAGTAATTCCCCATGGGCCGCTCCGTGCGTTCTGGTCCCTAAAGAAAACGGACAAACTCGACTGTGCACGGACTACCGCCGACTATCATCTCTGCCCTGCGGAAGTTCGAATGCTACGTGACACCCAGCTCGACCCACTTACGGATATTCACGGACCACAATCCGTTAATATTCCTTGAACGGAACCACAACAATAAAATGAGGCAATTACGTTGGTACTTGATCATCCAACAATACCTCCTCGATATAAAATTTATCAAGGGTTCTGAAAACCTCCTTGCTGATGCCCTTAGCCGTCCTGATTAGAACTCCCAACTCGTCTGTTCTCCTGAGTTGATGAGTTCTAGGGGGGGTGTGATGGCCCACCATCCTCCATGTATATAAAATGTCTGTATCTGTATGTCAATCTTTAATTGTAAGATAATTATGTATGTACTGTAAATTGCTTGTATACGTTGTGATGGCCCACCATCCTCCATGTATCTAAAAATATCTGTATCTGTGTTATCCTGTACTTGTTAGGTAATTACGTATGTACGGTAAAAACTGCTTGTATACTTTATGGGATCTACTCTCTCTAGGCCGACAGACGTGAACTGGTTATGTCCGGCTCATCCTTCGCCTTCCTCCCGTCCTCGCCAACTGTATATATAATGCATCTGCCGGCTCCTAGAGCAGACTATTTCGCTGGCGAGCGGCGCGTAACTTAATCTCTCCCATATTGCTTTTGCTCTAGTACCGTGGCGTCACCACGTAATCTATATTCTCATGACTTGGTTTTCGGTGGAGGAATTAATTGTCAATTGATTAATTTTGTTGTTGTAAAGTTCTTATATTTGTTTTGTTGGCTTTTTGTTATACATTAAATTAGTTATTTATGTTAACTTCCGTTTGGATTTGCCTTACCCACATCAAGGCCACTAAGTACGAACCCCTCCTAGACATATTTCCATATCTCCTTGCGGAAGGCATAACAATATGTATATATATATAAATGTATTTATATGTATATATATATATATATGTGTGTGTATATATGTATATATATGTATATATACATATATATATATATTTATACATATATACAAATATATATATATATATATACATATACATATATACATATATATATGTATATATATTTATATATATATATATGTATGTATATATATATATATATATATATATAAATACACACACACACACACACACACACACACACACACATTTATAAGAATCTCGACCCTCGTGATGAGACCTCCCTTGGTTTACTCTTCCCGCCCTACCATCGAGTCGATGGGGAGCGAATTTTAATTTTTATGGAGACAGACTTCGAGATAAAAATTCCTGCTTGACCTCACCTCCTGGAGCCGGAGTGAGCCTGGGGGTCCCTCACTGTTACGAAGAAGGTAAAGAAAACCTTCAGCAGCTCGTCCAAGACTTGCAGAACAGGATTCAAGAACTGAAGGTCCAATTAAAAGATATCCTAAGAAGGTAGCGACAAGGGTTTCTCAAAGACAATGTTAAGGATGTATCCCCGGAGCTATTGAAGGCACCATCGTGCCCCTCTGAAAACACATTGTTGAAAAAAAAGTGGCGACAAGAGAGGATCAAGGCAAGTTTCTGCTAGACTTTGATAAAAAGAAGATGGCGACAGGAGAGGATCCAGAGCTTCAGGCACGATTTCAAAGACGAAGAAACGACCAAGCGCTACGAGGTCGTTCCCAAAAGGGGACGAAGGTAAAGAAGACGACTTCAACTGTCCGCAGACACGAAGTTCGATCGCAAAAGAGAGATGAAGACCTTGCTACTTCTCGGAAAGTAGCCTGGAGGCTCTCGCTGTCGCTGGAGGCTCTGTGCCGCTTCCTTCGCTCGACCTCGATCGGACGATAAAGGAGGACGTAGTCATCATTCCTTCGAAGAGTCGCTCCCAAAGCAACTCGGCTCTTTCGAAGGTCCTGCTGGAGGTTCTGCCCAACGAGACCTTCTCTTCCTCCTCCTGGAGCAGACAGGTCTGATGGAGAGGAGGAACGTCGAAGCGCCGACGTCGGTCACCCTCGAACTGATTTGGAGATTTTCAGCTCTTCGATGATGTTCCTCAGTTCCACCGTCCTAAGCATCTCCTCCTTTAGCCCCTCTCTCAGGACCTCGTTTTCAAGTTGGAAGGTTTGGCAGGAGCAGCCTCTACCTCGGGAGTCGTCCTGCAAGTCCCGGAGAGCATCGCTTCAGTTTTCGGACTCTCCACAGACGTGATCTTCCTGATCAGCTCCTCCTGCGTACTGAAAAGAAGCGATCTCTTCTGAAGACCCGCAGAAGAGCTTCAAGCCAAAGGCGACGACGAGCTCGACAAGCCCGGCGAAGATATGGACGAAATGAAGAGCCCATGACTGCTGACGGAGGCCATGCTGGCGCTGCCGGGGCCCCGAGGAGCGGCCAACCCGGGAGGGAGTCGCAAAGATCGCAGATGGCGCTGAATTGCGGCGCTCTCCTGGGTTGACTCCTTCGCTAGTCAAAATGTCAGAGGCAAGAAAGGGTCCCATCACCTCGGTCTCGTCTAGAATAAGAATAGCGGGCCAATAGCGTTCCAAAATAAACGATGTAATTGGAGATAAAACGTTCTTTAGAACCTAGAAATAAATTTGGAAGTTATCGTGAAGGAATGCTAAGCAAGAGAATTAGTCCTTAAAAACAAAAAAACAAAAACAAAAACAAAAATCTTCATGTAACTTTTTTTTCAAATAGCGTTCCGAATTATGGGGGGTAGATCGAGCCCCCTTCGCAGTCAAGACACACATACACACGCACACACACACACACACACACACACACACACACACACACACACACACACACACACACACACACACACACACACACACAGTTGTGAGGTGACAGTGGTGGTAGACGGACGTGGCAGGTCTGTGACCTGTCTCAGGTGCAACGGGGCGCTCTGTAGCTGCCTGGGTCAGCTTGTTGACCCTTCTCTTAGTATTTATTTTTCTCTAGTTTATGCGCGGTAACAATGTGCGGCCCAGTATTGCCATACAACCTCTCTCGTCAGAGATACCGACCCAGTGAACTTTACGCGTTAAAACGAGGGTGTGGTTATCCTCCGAGTTCAGTGATTCAGCGCCTGAAAGACATGAAACTCTTCCGAAGTCGTGGCCGACGAGGTGGTAGAAAAATTACACGAACAGTGCCTGTGATTACAACCACAACAAGTGAAAAAAGTAGAAAAAAGGTTAAGCCGAGATCTCGCATTCACAGTGAAGTGCCACGCGTTTGGTACAGCCTACCCTCCCTCCTGCTGTCTAACGTTACCTCCTTATCCAACAAAATGGAGGAAGTGATCGAAACAGTACGTTCTACAGGATGTGACATGATGGCAATTACTGAAGCGTGGCAAATTGTGCCTGAAATGTGTAACATTGAAAACTTTGTACTATTTCACCACCTCAGAGTGAATCGTGTTGGTGGTGGTGTAGCGTTGTTCTGTCGTGCGGACCTCAACCCCTCACACCTCAGGGTTGATATTCCCGAGGGAGTTGAGGTTCTGTGGGTGAGGATTAACCCCCGCCTTCACCCCCGCCACACCGCGTCCATTATTATATGTGTGGTCTATCATCCTCCACGTTCATCCACCGCCGCTCTCCTTTCCGATCACATTATTGAAACCGCTGACTCCCTACAACTGAAATACCCCGCTGCAAAGCTGGTCATTTGTGGGGACTTTAATCGGCTAGACACAAGTGAGATTCTACATCAATTAAGTCTTACTCAGGTGGTGAACTTCCCCACCCACAAGCAAACTACTCTCGACCTTATCATGACCGACATGGCTCAGCAGTACTCCCCTCCCAGACCTCTCCCCCCCATCGGCAGGAGTACCCACATCACCATCCAGTGGTCGCCAGCACCCAGCAATGCCATCCGTAGAACTAAGGTCACTCGACACTGCCTGACTCTGCCATGAGGGAGTTTGGGAGGTGGATAGTGGAGTATCCCTGGACGGAGGTTCTGGAAGCCGAGGACGTGGAAACCAAGTGGAAAAACTACTCAACAACCACTACTGAAGCTTTCCACTTTTTTTTCCCGGTCAAGGACTTCTCCGTGAACCGATCAGACGCCCCATGGATGACCCCCCGTATTAAGCGTCTCATTAAACAACGCAACAGGGCATATTACACTGATCGACCCCTCTTCAGGTCCCTCAGAAATAAAGTCATCAAGGAGATAAGTATTGCAAAGTCTTCGTACTACCCTAATAAAATAGAACACCTCAAAACACAAAATAACAGTCAGTGGTTTAGTAAGATCAAAGCTCTCTGCGGGCTACAAAATAATCAAGCCTCTCACCTGCCCTGCGCCTCACACTTACCACCTGACTTAGCTGCTCAAGAGATTAACACTCACTTCGCCTCTATCTGCCACACCTTACCCCCCCCCTTAACTTCTCCGGCCTACCTGCCTACCTCCCCTCTCCCTCACCCCCTGTCCCCGTCCAGAAAGCTGACGTTGCCACTAAACTAAGTAAATTAAAGTATAACAGATCTACAACACCTTCTGATCTA
>NC_134793.1:58380730-58390730 GCF_046742065.1 Oratosquilla oratoria
TGTGTGTGTGTGTGTGTGTGTGTGTGTGTGTGTGTGTGTGTGTGTGTGTGTGTGTGTGTGTGTGTGTGTGTGTGTGTGTGTGTGTGTGTGTGTGTATCGGCGAGTACCATAAAATTCATTGTTAGTACTTATTTTGCTTGTCTTTTTTCAATGCTAGCAATATGGAAGATTGAGTAACGGTGATTCACCAAAGTAGCCCAATGTAGCAAACTAATAACAACATTTAGACATACAAATGTCACGTACCATGTTTTGTAAATGAAATGATAGATAGCGTAATAAGAATATAAGTGATAACCACAAAACGAGAAGATAGTGTTTATGTATTTGAGGAGAGACTATGCATCTGTGGCTAATCTATTAAATGTAATTAGTTAGTGATTTTGATAGTTATAAAAGTAAACTTGATGAATGCTATATGGATTATTTTTGTGCGTGCAACAAGTTACTTTGAAATTCTACCTGTATATACAGTATAGAAATGATAAGCTTAAGATATATAACAAATATAGAATAAAGGAGATAGGGAAGCTGATAGTTATAAAAGTAAAGTTGATGAATGCTATGTAAATTATGATTGTGCGTCCAATAAGCTACCTTGAAATTGTAGCTGTACATACAGTATACAAATGATAAGCTTAAGATATATAACAAATACAGAATAGACGAGTATGTGTACATGTTAACATATGCATATATACACCAAGTTGATGAATCCTACATAGATTATGTTTATGCATCCAATAAGTTATTTTAAAATTAAAATTTACATACAATATACAAATGATGAGCTTAAGAAATGTAGAATGTATACGCAAAGATATATCTATATGCATATATTGGTGATGCGTGGCAGGCAGGCAGGCAGGCAGGCAGGCAGGAGATTGTTTTTCAGTCATGTTGTGTGTGTGCAAGTTATGACAGCTGAGAGGAGAGGGGAAGAAGTATATCTCCAAGATTGACTAAAGTTAAAATGAAGAGAAAAAACAAAAGGCTGAAGAAGAAGAAAGTGGTAGTTGGTGGTGCCACGATCAGAAAGTAGAGAAACGGAAGGAAACTAATGCTTACATGTAGATAAGTTGCATATGCAATTGGTGATACAAGGTGACTTGTGAGTCCTGAGAAGGAAAGATACCGGCAAAGACTTAGAATATATAGAGCGACGGTAATTTTGGGGTAAGGAAGGAGGGGTGCCCGATGGGCGGAGGGGGGGGGAGGGGAAGGAGAAAGTTAGAAGTAAAGAAGGAAGTGAGAGGTTAAAAGAGTGTTGGGATACCAACTTACAGTGTTTTTCAGTGGAGTTACTGTGCATTGTAATTTTACACCGTGTAGGAGGAGTTGTATGTTCTTCTAATAACCGGACTTTTGGAGTCACACTCGTCATGAAGGGTAGGCGTATATATGGAGGTAGGTACCTCCATATATACTCCTAACCATCACGCTAAGTGATTTGATGGAATTAATTGGGTGGGTAGTGAATTAAATTGGTTGGGTAGTGATTTAGTTTTTTGTCTACTTGGAGGACTTCCATGTTGTGTATGTATATATTTCTAGTTTGCGTTCGTTCGTGTTAGTTATTATACGTGAATGTGAATATTAGTATGTGTGTGTGTGTTTAATTTGGGAGAGCTCCCACGGGGTTTGAGTGTGAGCCCGTTTGGTGGGTGATTATACATACGAGTGTGTGTGGGCCCGCCACACACACTCATACATTCACAAGATGTGCACACGCATAAGAATGCGCATGCACATCTCCGTGAATGCACCCTTCTTAATGTAACTAAATTGATGGTAGGTGGTGACATCTTCATATAATGTAAGAAAAGGGGAGGAAGGTGATCCAATGTATGAGTGTGTGTGACCTTGGCCACACACACTCATACATACACTGGATGTGCATACGCATGCAATATGTGTATGCACATCACCATGAATACACCCTTCCGGACAATGAGCATATATATATTTAAATAAAAAGGGGGGGGTGATTCAATGTATGAGTGTGTGTGTCCTTGGTCACACACACTCATACATACATTAGATGTGCATACGTATGCAATATACGTATGCACATCGCTATGAATTCACCCTTCCGAATAGAGGCATGTATATATAATTAAAGGGGGCTGACACTCCACCAGCCTACGCAGTTCGTAATCGCTAAGGTGGCGGCATAAGCGAAGTACAAGACCCTCAGATGTTGTCGGAGGCCCTCTCCTCAGAAAAGCAGTTGCGGGGCAATGCTTGAGGTAGTGCTTGAGGGTGGCTTCGGGGTGGCTGCAGTGACTGCATCTTCTTTCCTCAGGAGTGGAGTTGGACTTAATTTCCCAGAAACAACGGTCCTCCAGCCGCAGACGGAAGAGCAGAGTTTCCACTTTTCTTGGTGTGGAGCGAGGAAGTACAAGGGCTCATAGTCTGTGACTGCCCTGTACCACCTCGCCCTCTCTGACACCTATGCCTCCAGTCTGTGCTGAAGGAACCGTTGTACCTGATTCAGAGCCCTGGTGCGTAGGCGCAGCTGATTTTATTACCTAGTCTTTTTTAATGTTTAAGTTTTGAATCACACTATTTTCATCTTCCTTTTTCTAGAAGATCGGTTTTTCCGGCGTATCTTATTTGTCAGACATTACGTACACAACCACACACAGAAAGAAGTATACACAGAGGCACATTGCTCCTTATTATAGTATATATTAAATACCTCGGCTTACAACTAAGTGTCCACAAGGGCCTACATTATCTAGTTACATGCAATGCATCGTACCAACCTCCCAGCACGTGACTATATGTTTGCAGATACACGTACTTCTATTTGCAAATTCCTGCACAGCGCTATCTTATGGCATCATTATCATATTTGAAATTATATACCTAACTAGAACTAGAATAAACGTTACCTATAGAGTCTAATTGTTAATTATTAATTTAACACAAAGTGAAATGATTATCCAACAAACACATCCTTTTTTGAAAACAGGACGATTCTATAAATGGCTAGCGACATCTGGCAACTGTTGACTGGCAGTAATACGTACACAGCGAGAAACGCACACGGGTTTGTCTCATGTTTGACGTGAGTGCCCCCTGGACCGCTCATGCCAACTACGGCTGCTCACTGAGTCTGAAATGTTTATTCGTGAATGTTGGTATGTTGAGTAACTGGAGGGTGTTTGAGGGCAGGTGTGGTGTATAAACTTGTAGCTTGCTTGTCGGCTAATAAACGAACACCAACATGGATTCACAAGACAAAGAGGAACACACACAGCCATAGCCACACTATACGAAACAATAGCCATAAGCCAAAGACACAACCACGGATGCAACATAATTTCACGCGACATAACAAAAGCATTTGACAAAATATGGCACACAGGACTCAAATACAAAATACACCAAACACACACCCCAGACATACTCACAAGAATACTCTGCAACTACATCGACAACAGACACGCACAGATACGAATACACCATTACATAGGAAGACCCTTCAACATACACAGTGGAGTCCCCCAAGGAAGCATTATTTCACCAACACTATTCAACCTTTACACACACGACACCCCCAACCCGACACACGGAGTCACACACATACAATTTGCAGACGACCTAACACAAATAATCACATATCCAAGTAAAAAAGGCAAAAACATGTTAGCACTAAAAACAAGCAGAACAATAGAAACAATTAACACATATGAACACAAATGGAAAATACAAACAAACACAGCAAAGTTCCAATTACTTAACATATCAACACATAAACCAGCAGAAATATGGATAGGAGACACACACATACACAAACAAAGAAACATAAAAATACTAGGATTAACACTTGGGAGCAGAGGTCTACAAACACACACACACAACAGAAAGCATCTAGCAGAAAAAACACTACACACACTAAAACGATTCAGAAACCTAGACACCAAGCTCATACTAAGACTATACAAAGTACTCATACGTCCACAACTAGAATACATACCAATAACAGCTATCACACTAAAACCAAACCAACTCCAAAAACTACAATCAGTACAAAACAAAACACTTCGATTCGCCACACACTCCATACCCCCATACCTAAACACAATAGAAGAACTACATACACAACATAAACTCGAACCACTGAACACAAGACTCTACAGACTAGCTTACAGAACATGGAACAGACTTACAATCACAAACCCGGAAATAGTATACCTCAGTGAAAACATCGACACAGAAGACGGACACGATCACAACTGGTGGCCTAGAGTGTCCCCAATCATCAACAGACCCCCCCCTGAACCTAAATACATTTCATAACGCTCAATACATCACTACACACACTTTCATTGTTCAACTAACAATACTAACCCAACTAACACAATAACTGTTATTACTAACACCATTATTATTATTGTTATTATATGTAATGATAACACGTGCGAATAATCGCACGTGATATAAAAAAAAAAAAAAAATCCAGTATGACAATAAGAATTCAATACCCTCCCTTAACCTTTTAAGTCACTAACCGTCATCCCCATGGGAACAGAAGGTCATACTTACTGGAAAAGAAAGACAAGAAAAAAAAAATGGATACATGTAGAATTAACCCCCCTCCCCCACTATCATAACACAAGAAGTGTAACAATAATTAAGAACTAACCCCATAGAATTCAAAACTTTTTAAAGTAGGCAAGAATAGTCGTATGCATTTCAAAAAAAAACAAAAAAAAACTAACTAACAACCAACCAACAACAATAATATTAACAAAATAACAACAACAACTCAAGAAAGAAGAGAAGAAGAACGAACTAAGAAGAGATGGACCAACATCCAACCAAGCATCACAAGTAGCAGATGCTTCCATACGGCAATACCAACATTCAGACAAAATTATCTATAATTAAAATAGCAAGTGGGTCTGCCCCACACCTATTAATCTTCAACTTCCTTCCATTTCCTACTTTACTTCACACACACACACACCCCTCCCCCCTCCCCCCCTCTCCTCCACCTTATCTATCATATCCTGTAGTAGTAGTAGGGTGATGGAGGGTGTTCGAGGGTGGGAGTGGTGTATACAGTTTCATTCTCGTCTTAGCTTACCTGTCGGTTGGGAGGGTGTTTGAGAGTGGGTGTGGTGTATAAACTTTTCCTCGTCTGTGTGCAAGTAGCTGATGTGATTTTTCTACAATGTGGTTATATTGTGAATTGTGAAGTTTGATCTTCTAATGTTTTTTCATAACTGAGAGGCCAGTTTCTATGTTGTTTCGTGTGTTCTGGTAGTGACGTGAGTTCTTGTAAGAGTGGTGTGTCGAGAGTGAATAATCTTTCCCATGTTTTCATTGCTTGTGTGTGTAGTTGCATGTTTATTGCTGGAGTGTTCGTTTCTGTGTGTAGTTCTTCGGCTGTTTTTCTGTCTGTGCATTTCGTGTTTGTTATGAATTTTAGTGCTCTGTTTTGTACACTCAGTAATTTCTGTAGGGGTGACTTTCTAAGTGTGTGGAGTGGAATGGCAGGGTATGTTAAAACACTCCTCACATAGGCGAAGTAGAGGGTCCGTTTTTGTTTCATAGGCAGCTCTCTGAAGCGTTGAAGCCTGTGAAGGCTCCGTTTAGTTATGGCTGCTGCCCTCTCGACAAGGGCTGCTCCTCCATAGGAGGAGAAGTTCCAGCCGAGTACTTTGCCATGTGTTGAGTATTTGTGTTGGATGCCATCTGTCGTGACAGGTGACTTCCCTTGTCCTTGTATACGTATCAATATAGAGCGAAGTGCGTGCGTGGTGTATTTATCTGTTTGGAAGTGGTGACCTGCCAGTGAGGGTGAATGAATTAATGAGATGCAAATTATGGTGGATGAAGTGTTGTGTTGAGACGCTGGATCGTGCGTTGCATTTGGGAGATTTGCTGTTTTTCTGTTTGACAGCGGTAGGTGTGGTTGTGGTTGGTAGCCATTGTTAGGTAGGACAAAGGAGATGTAAAGAGCAGCAGCAGCAGCAGCATCAGGCATACTGGTCGGTACGAGGGAGGGGGGCTGCTTGCGAATTGAACGAGGGTGTAAACAGTGGAAACTGTTAAGAACCACTGACTTACTTTAAGTGTCAATTGTATTTAAATTGACCACTTGAACAGGTAGTTTGTTGGAAACATTTACAATGCGGTTAAAGAAAAGAAACAAAAGATTGATTGGTGTTTGATCCGTTATGGACTCTTTTGTAGCCATTATTTCTTGTGATAGTACTACGGTCCACAATAAAATAATGGTCTATATTGATATCAACGAAGCCATGAATAAGTTAGATAGACTTAACGCTTTTGATAGGGTTTATTTACTACGAGGTCAATAAGTATTTGTAGCGAAGCTGGTTTAGATTGACCAAGAATCCTAGGACAGAGCAGACAGAGAAAGTGAAATATGAGCCGTTTGTTTGTAGTTAAGCTGGTATAAATGAAACAAGAAATGTAGGACAGAAAGAGAAGAGAAGATAAATAAATACCAACAGCATTTGGTGTTCCCAGGCGGTCACCCATCCAAGTACGTTATAACTAACCAGACCCAACGCTACTTAATCAACTTGGCTGATCGGACGAGAAGCGGTGTGTGTCTTCAGAGTGGTATGTATGGCCGTTGGCGCCTGTAGTCATATCATCTTTTCTCTAACTAAACAACATTTTCTGCCTACTTCTACACTATCACAACCTTACTTCACTTCATTTTTGACACCATAGCATTACCACCAATTGTCTTTTATTATCTACGTCCCAAGTGTCGTCTCTTTCTTTTCTCCTTTTCACTTTTATTTCTTCCTTACTTGCTACACTGATCATATCAACCATGTCTCTCTTCCTTCTTTAGCTAAATCATCAGCTATATCATTCACAGTGTAATGCTGCTATCCATACAAAAGTTACATTGATTGCATGTCCTTCATTAACTTTTTAAAACAAGGCGGCTGTCATCACTATGGAATTTTAAATCAAGTGCAAGTAATGCACTCTCACTATCTACAAATAAATATAATGATCTTCCTCTGTTAGACGTTAGTTTTAAACTTTCATGTATTGCATATAATTGTGCTGAAGTGCTACCTTCTATTCTTTGGGAATATCGCATTTCATTATTTATAGAATTAATATCTTCATACAATACCACATCCAGCTTTTTCACCGACAACAGACCCATGACACCAAATATTTTTTACATTACATTTTACAAAGGATTACAAAGGCGGAGCATGCCGACAGGAGACCTTTTGGTCCATAACTTGGTCGGATGCGGAGAAAAAACTATAATAATGATGAATAAATAAATATAAATAGATAGAATTATAATAATATAGATAATAACAAATCAAGTCAATAAATGCATAGGTATAGTTAAATAATGAACAAACAGGTAAATAGTAAATAATGATAAATTGATAGATAACTAATAATAAATGAAAATCAAGCAAATAATAATAAACAGAATAATGATAGCAAACAAATAATATCAAATAAATGACAGTCATTACAGCATCTTGCTTAGATGTTTATTTAAATGAATCTTAAACAGTCGAACTGAACTACATTGCACTGCCTCTGCAGGAAGTCTATTCCATTCATTAACCACACGGTTGGCCAAGTTCTTTCTACCCACTTCCAAATTAAATCTATTTCCTGACAGTTTGAGACCATTATTATTTAGTGTGAAAATTTTGTCCCTTTTGATGTTGTCAATTCCCTTTAGAATCTTAAAAACCTGTATCAAGTCACTTCTGAGTCTAGGCTTTTTAAGGGGGGGGGAAAGATTCATACGTTTTAGTCGATTTTCGTATGATTTAGTTTTGATATTTGGAATCAGTTTTGTGGCTCACCGTTGTACTTTTTCCAATCTGTCAATGTCTTTAATGAGATTCGGTGACCATACGGAAACAGCATATTCCAAATGTGGACCAACTAACGATTTATATAGCTTGTTAATGAGAGATGGACTTTTGAAGCCAAAAGATCGCGCAATCAGTCCTAGAATCTTATTTGTTTTCTCAGAGGCTGAAATACACTGCTTAGATGATTTTAGATCGTTACTGATAATTACGCCGAGATCCTTTCCACTATCCACTCTTGTTAACAAATTTCCAAATAACTTGTAATCGTACTTACTGTTATTTTTACCTATGTGCATAACCTTGCATTTACTTGTGTTAAACTTCATTAGCCACTTTTCAGACCATTGCTGTAGTTTATCTAAATCTTCTTGAATATCTAACTGATTTAAGTGATCATTTGCCATTCCGCACACTTTTGTATAGAAATGGGCCAAGAACGGAACCCTGAGCAACTCCACTCGTAACATTTTTCCATCTACAAGTTTCACCATTTAAAACAACTCTCTGTTTTCGATCATTTAACCCATTTCTAGTCCAACTTAATAGGCTACCACTTACTCAATGTGAAGCTAATTTAGTAGGTAGCCTTACGTGGGGGACGGTATCAAAAGCTTATGCAAAGTCTAGATATATTAAACCTATATTGTTTCTTTTGTCATAGTTCGAGATGACTGTGTTGTACAATTCGAGTAAATTAGTCACGCAAGAACGTTTCCGTCTGAATCCATGCTGGCTATCATTTATCAAACAGTTACTTTCTAGATGATGTTCGATAGCATCTCTGATGATAGTTTCTATCATTTTTCCTACGATTGAAGTCAAGCTTATGGGTTTGAGTCTAGACGTACATATGTTTTTAACACGTGATATTTGGCTTTCGGTATTACTAAATGATGTATACATACCAAGATATTTATAAGTCTTCAATTCTGTTCAATTCACCTTTTCTAACTTTACTCCATTTAACCACAACTTTTCATCGTTTGTCATTCTTCTTTTATATCTAGTTTTATGTTCATTTATAACTAATCCCACTATTTTACATACATATTGTAGGTCACTTAAAGCATTACTCATCGATTCTCTAATTTTGCATTGTATAAGGATGTCATCAGCATAAACGATCATTTCAGCTCCGTAGGAAAAGTTGTAACTTGGAATTTGATCCATGAGAACATTAAAAAGCATTAGGCTTAACACTCGTCCTTGTGGGGTGCCCAATTTCATCTGACTCGTTCCCTTGAAATCAAACTTTTGCTCTTCTTCTAGTAAGATAGTCTGATATCCAAGATCAAAATTTACCCTTGATTCCTTTGTTTACTAATCCTTCCAAAATAACATTTTCATTTCCTCTATCAAATGCACCTTTTAAATCAACAAAATGTCTATCATTCGTTTCTGCATTACTCATACATTTAATAACACAATCTGTAGTGCTTTTACCTTTCATATATCTATATAGATTTTGACATATTAAATGATCTATCTTATACATTATTCTGCTTAGCACTACTCGCTCCATTCTTTTACATAGGCAAGATGTCAATCAACGACATCGGTCTATAATCACAGTTTGTTTGACCTGTGTGATTAGAGCAGTTTTCCATTTTACGGGCAACCCTCCGCTCGAAAATTTTACATTGAAGAGATCTAAAACCGGACTATTTACCATACTGACGAGACAATTTACTACATTGTGAGTCAACCCATCTTCGCCAGGTGCAGTGCATTTACCATTCCTAACGCTATTTAACAGTTCATCTTTTGTGATAGGAATGCAAGTGTCATCAGTTATACACCTTTGATTGAAAACGAATTGCTGCCTCGTGTGACTTATATTTCTTAAAAGTCTTAAAAATCTTCGGGTAGGTTCCTTCCTCTTTTAGATATTTCTGTCCAGTCATTCATAAGGTTGTTAGCTTTTTCTTTCGGGTTGGGATGGGCTACTTGCTTTTTCCGTGCACTTCTTGCCTTATTTACATTACTATATATTTCTTTAAGTGTTGTGGATGGATGTCGATATTCTTTCTAAAATGGAATCCCAATAATTCCCCCCCCCCACCCTTTTTTTTTTTTTTTTTTTTTTTTTTTTTTCTTACGACTCTAGTAGTTTCAGCATAGTTTGCCTCGTTTCTTCGCTA
>NC_134793.1:58393230-58663230 GCF_046742065.1 Oratosquilla oratoria
GTAGTGGGGTTACCACTACGAAACACTGGCACACTATCACTCCGCGGAGCCCTTGGCACAGGCTTGTTCACTGATGACGCACTTATCCCTTTGTTTCCGTGGCCATGGGCCATGAGAGTGTCGGCGACTCGGGCCAATTCATCAAGGGAACCGGCGTGTGTTACAAGTAGTGGTCGGATGTCACTTGGCACTGCACGTAAAAATTTTAGGCGGATGAAGTCGTCGTCGACACCTAGTTGCTTCCCTATGGTGCGAAGTTCTCGTAGGAAGGTCGTCGGTTTGTTGTACATAATATTGTTCTGGTGGACCAAGGCATCGAAGAGTTCCGGCGGAGACCTGGTAAGGACGTCGATTAGCGCCTTCTTCAAGCGGTCGTAGTCACCGGAAGTAACGACATCGTCGAGCTGGTTGAGCACTGGGATGGTTAAGTTCGCAAGTGCATGGTTGAACTTCGTTTGGGGGACGGTTATGTTAGCTAGTGCAAATTGCGCCTCTAGCAACGAAAACCATCTCGCCTAATGACGTATATATAATCGGTTATATAATAGTGTATAGGGCACTTATATAATGTAATGACTACATAGGCTTATTTATACAAAACATTTACAATAAATATATGTTGATATCAAGTACTCATGTATAATAAAGAAGTGTTACATATACAATAAAGGAGATACATATACAATAAATATATACAATAATTAAGTAAGGAAGGGCTTGGCTACAGTTATATTAGAGAAAAAAAAAAGTTCTTAGGAATCACATTGGCCCACTATTATCGGCTGACGGTCAACTTAGATATTCAAATGAAGGAATATGTGATATTTAAAACAACTATTTTAACTCAGTATTCGTAAATGAAACACCTCAAAGATGAACTCCAAACTAAAACCTTTGAAAAGTCTAGGGTGAACTTACTACGGTAAATATGAAAAAAGAAAAAATTTAAACGTGTATAGAGAAAATCAAAGTTAATAAAACACCAGGGCCTGACGGTTGGCATCCAAGAATCCTAAAGGAAATGAAAAATGAGATTGTTGTTCCATTGGAAATTATTTTCAAGAAATCCATCATATCCGGAGATGGCCCAAGAGAATGGAGGCTAGCAAACGTTACTCACATATTCAAAAAAGGTGACAAAAAGAAACTAAATAACTACAGGCCTATAAATTTGACTTCTATCATAGAAAAAATTATGGAAACTGTCATCAGATATGCTTTCGAACATCATTTAGAAAGTAACTGTTTGATAAATGATAGCCAGTATGGATTTAGATGGAAACGTTCTTGCGTGACTAACTTACTCGAATTCTACAACGCAGTTATCTCGAATTATGACAGAAGAAGCAATATGGATTTAATATATTCAGACTATGCAAAAGCTTTTGATACCGTCCCCCACGTAAGGCTACTTACTATACCCGTTGCACTGAGATCTGGCCGTTAGGGCGGAGCACTGGGAGTTCCCCTGTGGTGCCACATATAATTATTCTATAATTTCATTTTATTTTATAATTCTATTTTATAATTTTATAATGTTGCCTCATATGATTATATTATAATTTTTTGTCACACACCACCACTGAGGTAAAAATCAAAGCAATGTTTTCTATACAAAGGTTTCGTTTCTTTAAGTCTAGATATGGCATATGTGCATGAGAGAGCGACGTTGCCGCTACATCTAATCTCTGGCCCCGCCCCCCTCATACTGCATTCAGAAAACATTGCATCCACATGCACGTTCTCGCCATGGATGCCCACATGTGGCAACACCGGGAAATCTCCTAGCCCCGCCTTATCGGCCAATTCTCCTTGCGCTGACTATAAATTAGCTTCACACGGATTAAGTGGTAGCCTATTAAGCTAGATCAGTAATTGGTTGAATGATCGAAAACAGAGAGTTGTTTTAAAAGGCAAAACTCCTGGATGGAAAAATGTTACGAGTGGAGTTCCTCAGGGATCTATTCTTGGGCCACTTCTATTAATATATATAAATGATATAGACCACGGACTAAAATTTATCGTCTCCAAATTTGCTGATGATACAAAACTGTGCGGAATGGCAAATGATCATTTAAACCAATTAGATTTTCAAGAAGATTTAGATAAATTACAGCAATGGTCTGAAAAGTGGTTAATAAGACTTAATACAAGTAAATGCAAGGTAATGCGCATACGTAAAAATAACAGTAGGTACGATTACAAGTTATTTGGAAATTCGTTAACAAAAGTGGATAGTGAAAAGAATCTCGGAGTAATTATCGGTAACCATCTCAAATCATCTAAGTAGTGTATTTCAGCCTCTGAGAAAGCAAATAAGATTCTAGGACTCATTACGCGATCTTTTGACTTCAAAAGTCCATCACTCATTAACAAGCTATCTAAATCGTTAGTTCGTCCACATTTGGAATATGACAGAAGAAGCAATATGGATTTAATATATTTAGACTATGCAAAAGCTTTTGATACCGTCCCCCACGTAAGGCTACTTACTAAATTAGCTTCACACGGATTAAGTGGTAGCCTATTAAGTTGGACCGGTAATTGGTTGAATGATCGAAAACAGAGAGTTGTTTTAAAAGGCAAAACTCCTGGATGGAAAAATGTTACTAGTGGAGTTCCTCAGGTATCTATTCTTGGGCCACTTCTATTAATATATATAAATGATATAGACCACGGACTAAAATTTATTGTCTCCAAATTTGCTGATGATACAAAACTGTGCGGAATGGCAAATGATCATTTAAACCAATTAGATTTTCAAGAAGATTTAGATAAATTACAGCAATGGTCTGAAAAGTGGCTAATAAGTAGAGCCCGGATTTCTAGCATTTATTCTATTATTGCTATTACGACTATAAATGAAAAAAAATTGCATATATTGCAAAAAATGCCACTTTACTATATACGCTATTTTGACCAGACACAAAGGCAAAAAGTAGTCATTTTGCAATAAATGACTATAAAACCTGCACAAAGTAGTACTACGCATCTGTACCATTAAACATATAATAATTTAATTATCAAGTAACGCTGAATAAATAATTAATATAACTAAGTTTGCCATACTTCAACTTTCTTTAATTTTCCTATTAAAGAAAACGCAAGAAATATAATTGAGGAAAATTTTAGAATATGATTAAAAGATAAAAGTGGGTTTTTTGTCTAATTAATGAAATTATAAACAACAAAAAATTAAAAATGGGTTATGTTTACATATAATAGTAATGTATAATAATACATTGTAGCAATGTATAAACACGTGTCACGTGTGTACCTAATCTGCATTCCACGTGAATTGTGCAAGTCACTGTTATTGCGGTCACGCCATTACCAGTTACACAAGTGATTGAACCTGCTATAAAATGCCAAAAGTGAAGCAATCCGATGGAGTGCGTATCCGAAATATACTTTAAGTATGCTCCCGTCACTTCAGTAGAAGTTGAGCGGATATTTTCAAAAATGAAAATGATTCTTTCAGATAGAAGATTGTCGCTGACAACGGAAAATATAAATAAAATGTTAATTATTTCTTGTAACAATGTTTAATTATTAAGTATTACTTTGTTTTGTTATCTATTCTATAATTTTTAACTATATGGTTTCCGATTAGAATAATAACTTTCTCTCAGTTTTTATAGCTGCCTACACATGAAAGATATCTGCTGAATTTTAGCCAAAACTAGCAAAGTTTTACGTGCTATTTTGCTACAAATAAGAACTATTTTGCTAGAAATAAAAACTATTTTGCTATGATGCCTGCAATATCAACTTTTTTTAGTGCTATTTTGACCATATTTTTTGCGCTATTTTGACCACTTTTTTAGGACTAGAAATCCGGGCTCTACTAATAAGACTTAGTACAAGTAAATGCAAGGTAATGCACATACGTAAAAATAACAGTAGGTACGATTACAGGTTATTTGGAAATTCGTTAACAAAAGTGGATAGTGAAAAGGATCTCGGAGTAATTATCGGTAACCATCTCAAATCATCTAAGTAGTGTATTTCAGCCTCTGAGAAAGCAAATAAGATTCTAGGACTGATTACGCGATCTTTTGACTTCAAAAGCCCATCACTCATTAACAAGCTATATAAATCGTTAGTTGGTCCACATTTGGAATATGCTGTTTCCGTATGGTCATCGAATCTCATTAAAGACATTGACAGACTGGAAAAAGTACAACGGCGAGCCACAAAACTGATTCCATATATCAAAAATAAATCATATGAAAATCGACTAAAACATATGAATCTGTTTTCCCTAAAAAAGCGTAGACTCAGAGGTGACTTGATACAGGTCTTTAAGATTCAAAAGGGGATTGACAACATCAAAAGTGACAATATTTTCACACTAAATGAGGATCCGACAAGAAATAATGGTCTAAAATAGTCACGAAATTTATTTAATTTGTAAGTGGGTAGAAAAAACTTCGCCAACCATGTAGTTAATGAATTGAATAAACTTCCTGCAGAGTCAGTTGTTGGATGGTGTTGTTCACAACATATGGTAGCGTTCGAGTGGTAGCAGCTTCTCTGGAGGCGTGGAAAACAAACTTGTTTCTTGTCTTTATTCGAGTGAATATCTCTGGATTCCAAGAAAAGACCACCTCGCTTGCGCGGGATCGGGTTTTGTGGGAGGGGTAGATTGTCTGTTAGAAATTGAAACGATAGTAGTGTATAAAAGAGGGCTATTGCCACCGGGCGAATTGCGAGCGATTAGGGGCTAGTTTGTTGTCGTGGCTTTAGGAGAACTGGGCTAGGAACTTGGACGGTGGCGCCAATGCCGGGAGGAAGAGCATATTATATCACCAACGAAAGTTTGGAAAATGGTAGGAGACGTAGTAGGAGAGAAAGGGGGAAAAACGGAAAAATCTTTAGTGGGAGGTAAACTGAAATGAGAAGATGTAGTATAAGAGAAAGTGAGAAAGGAAGCGAATTTTAGTCGAAGAAAAAGGAAGTGTATATGTTTGTGCGTGGGATGCGGCTATGTTCGTGAGAGGTGTATGTGTGTAATTTACGGTTAGTGAGTAGATTTCACTTCCCGCGTGTAGAGGGCGTTCCTGATTAGCCCCAGGTAAGGCATGAGAATTCCTGTTTTACCCCAGGTCGGGTTTGAGTAGCGATATTATTATTATTATTATTATCATTATTATTACCATTACTATTATTATTATTACATTATTGCGGTTATCACCAGTCAAGCTGGTGAAGGGGTGTGTTACTTGTTGGTGCGGTTATAACACGTTTTATCGTGTACACCGCACGTGGGACGGGCGCAGCTGACAGATAGTCTGTACGGTGTGGTCTAGGTGTAATATGTTGTATCAGATGTTTGTGTTTGGCGTGCAGTTTTTCTAGGTGTCTTGAGTGAAGTTTGTGTTTGTGTTGGTTGAGTGGACGGATGTTGGAAATTTGGTGTAGAGACTCAGTGGTTCTGAAGTCGCTCCATCGCGAGCCCGTGATGAACTGGACAGCGGCATTCTGAACCTTCTGATGCTCGTAGTTATTGGTGGCACATGTCAGCTGGCTTAGTCCCGGGGACTGGCACAGAATCGGTCTGACGAGGGCTAGGTACAATCGACGTTTGGTTCTCAGTGTTGCAGTTTTGAAGCGTCTGAGCTTACCCAGCACAGCCCTAGCCTTCGCTCCCTGCTTGCGGAAGTGTGGGGTCCAGGTAAGGCCATTATCAAGTGTGCTACCCAGCACACGGGTATGGTCCTTCGCTGGGATGTTTGTGTTGTTTATTTTAAGAGGAGTGTTTGTGATTGTTCTGTTGGTTCGTTTGCAGCGGAAGTGTACAGCATTGCATTTCGACGCGTTGGTCTTAATGCGCCACTGTTGCTCCCACGCGTGTGCCCCGTCTAGGATGTTTTGCATTACGTGTAACGCTCCCTGCAGCGTTTTGTGTCTGCTTATGTGGTTAGTGTCGTCCGCATACGAAAGAGTTAGAGCCTGGTTGCGAGGATAAGCCGGCTCTGGCAGGTCATTCGTATATAGATTGTACAGAGTGGGGGCAAGGACTGACCCTTGCGGCACTCCAGCCTTCGGCACAAAAGGTTGGGACAGACAGCCCCGCCACTTTATTCTAATTGACCTGTCGTCCAGGTAGTTGCAGAGCAACCTTGTGAACGGCAGGGCAAAGTCGAAGTTGTGGTACAATTTGTACTTAAGGCCTTCGTGCCATACAGTATCGAATGCCTTCTCCACATCCTTACAAACCAAAATGGCCTTACCAGGGCGACCGTCTGGCGGTCTTTGAACCCATTGAGTGATTATGGATATTACGTCTTCTGCACCGCGCCCCGGCCGAAAACCAAACTGGCAGTCCCTCAGCACATTCTCCGTCTCTAGGTACACGGTCAGGCGGCGGCTTAAGACGTGCTCGAACACCTTTCCAAAGTACTCCAGAAGGGAGATGGGCCGATATGAAAGGGGGGCGGAGGCGGGTTTCTGGGGTTTAGGAATGAGGATGGTATGGGAGGCCTTGAATAGTTGTGGGAAGTACCCAGAGGCTAGTGAGCTGTTATATAGTGTCGTCATGTGTGAGATTATGTTGTCTGGCATACGTTTGAGTATGTGTGCATCGATGCCTGAAGGGCCAGGGGAATGTAGTCTCCCATCATGTTTTCATTGAAGGATCCCTGATATCTCTGTTCAAAGTTCGTTACATCTTGGTCGGAGCGCTTCCCTTGTTCCTCTAAATATGTTCCCATACCTTCAAGGATATTCTGCAGCCCGGCTCATCATAGCTTTTCATTAAAGCTTCAACCAGTTCCATATAGTTATCAGCCTTGTTGTTGCCAAGAAAGCCCTGTACTACAGCAATGAGACACTCTCAAGCTTTTTTCTTATTTTCTGTGAGTTTCAGTAGAAATTCTGAGCACTCCATAATTTTCCTTACTTGTGGTCCAGTGAAGATACCAGCTTTCACCTTTGCCTCTGAAAGCTTAGGAAAGAAGTCTTGAAGATATTTGAAGGCAGCAGACTCCTTGTCAAGAGCTGTAACAAACTGTTTCATGAGACCCAGTTTGATGTGTAGTGGAGGAAACAAAACCTTTTGAGGATTCACCAATAGCTCATGTTTGATATTATGTGATCCCAGTATAGTGTCAGTCCTTGGAGGCCAGTGCTTTCTTTGGCAATGTGCTGCTTTATCAGTACTACCCCCCCCCCAAAAATGGGGATTCTTAGTAAAACCTCCTTACAGTCCCATCAAGAGCCACCATCTTGAAGTCTCCAATAACTTCCCAGCCATACTTGTTGTAGTTCAAAGTTTCCAGTATAAGCTTTATACTGCTGTAGTCCTCCTCAAGATGCACACAATACGCAAGAAGAAGAGATGGATACTTGCTTCCATTGTGCAGAAGGACAGCTTTCAAGCTTTTCCAGGAGCTATCAATAAGAGTCTCCATTCATCTGCATTGCAAGCAATTCCATAAGCATCAAACAAGCCTGATACATCATTGCAATGGCAGAGCCTATTCTCCTTTACAAAGAATCTTGGGAAATGTTTGTGACTTTTTTTTTATGGTCACTTGCGCATTGTCATCAAGTAAATCCCATTCCTTCAAAAGCTCACCATATGACTTTATCAAACTAAGATCTCTGATGAGGTCATTGAGTTCTCTTTGGTTTGGGTAGTCCAGATTTCCCCCAACTACAAATGTATCTATTATATCAGTCTTCTTCTCTGTTTAGCTCATATTCTGACTTGCAGCTTTCTTCTAATATTCTATTTCTTTTTTGAAGGAACTGATACAGGAAGATCACCACTGGTGCAATGGAAGTTGGAATGTCTGGATAGAGAACAGCAGCTGCATTTTTCTCAGATCGGCGTTTGGAAGGATCCACAATGCTGAAAAGGTCAGTTGAATGATCAGTAGATCCACGCCATATTCTAGGAATAGCAAATTTCATGGCTCTGTCATGAACAACAGTATGATTTCCTGTTAAACTTATTTTATTTTTATTCTAATTCTTAATTGGATTTTACTCTTGAAAAAATAATAGTTTTCTTATCTTCTAGTGCTTTCTTACTTGTCTTGGTCCCCAACTGGCACAACAAAATATGCTTTGTAAGTTTCACACATTTTTCCAGATGCTGTCACAGAAGACTTCTTTGCCCTTGTCTTGATGAATTGACCACATGTGTAACAGAATGCATCTGGAGAATGACTGCAGCCTCCTGATGCCAGGTCACCTCTTGTGATGTGTCTTTCTCGGCAGACAAAAGAGAACTGATTGGTGGTCTGCAAGCCCCAACTTTTATGTAGGGCCTACTCTAGAACATTCTTAGTCTTTTTAGAACGTGTTCCAGAATGTTCTCAATCTTTCTAGGATATTCTTGAACCTATTTTAGATTATTCTGAATCATTCTAGAAAATAATTGTAGATTCAAGATTTTTTAGTGTTCTACTTATTTCTATTGTATTCTAGAAAGTTCTAGAATTTTCTGGAAATGTTTACATCGAATAGAATGTTCTAAAATGTTTTAGAAACTTCTGGAAAATATTGTAGAACAATCTGAATCATTTGAAAATGTTTCTGAAATATAAGCAAACTCTTCTAAGTAAGAGAAATTTCTTGTCAGATTGGACAGTTCAAGAATGATCTAATTTACATTAAAAATTTAGAACACTTTATATCTTTTCTTTAATTTTTAACTTATTTGCAACATTTCAAAAGCAACTGATAAGCAATTGAGATTTTTCAAACCAATAGTAAACCATATAATGAAATAAGGCAAAAATGGACATTCATTGCTCTAGAAAATAGGATCAAACTCAAAAAATTCTTTCTATTTTGTTGAGATGGAAATATCTAGAAAATTATGGTTTGGAGCCCAGGACAAGACAAAAATGAAGTTTTGTTACCTAGTGTTATCCATAGTTCGGACCACATATGAATTCAGAGTTCTCGTCCGAATGGGTATTAGCTGTCAAAGCCATTGATAGGGAAGGTTTGGCCATGATTAGACTGAACTGATGGCATGTAATTGGTCAGTAAGCGTTACGTGACCCCTCGTCGCCCTTTTGCTTTTAATTTTTGCCTTCCCTCCCTGCAGTTAGCTGTAGCGTGTTGATAAAAAAGCGCGCTCTACTTACTTTAATTTACGAGTATTTCTGTGTTTAAACTTCTGCTCAATGGCAGTAGGTTGTGCTGTATAACCTGGCATGGGTAGAATCCTGCACATAGTTTCCAAAGATCCAGGATGACGACGACAGTGGGAAATGAAAGTCAGACATGATGATTGGAGGGCTCATCAGGGTGATCAGCCGTCCAGTATTATACGAGATCGTCCCGTATTTAAAGCATTTGTCCGGCGCCCCGTATCGACCCTTCTCGGGACCCGTTTTCCCCCGTATTTTCAATATTTTAAACACTTTGCATGAAAATTTGAGAAAAATTTACATTATACAGAAATCTAGACAAAAAGCAATGTATTTCCTTTGTGTCATGATATTAAGGATAAACTCCTCACACAATTCTTAACCGTTGAACTTTCATGCAGAGAGGGAATACGCTATTTGTATGGCAAAGGTTCAGAAAACAAAATGTATGAGATAGGGACCACGAGTACGATGAGGGTTGCGGTAAAAATTATAGGTGACTTATTTCTGTATTCATGAGAGGCTTACCATTTTCTTTCACCAGTTCTTTATATTGTGATCTGAAAGTTGTAATAAATGAAGCTGAGGAAGAAGCAGTGTCATTAGCATCAACGCTGGCTTATGACTCGAGTAGAAGACACCACCGAGAGCAGACGTACGCAAGCTACCTCCTCAACGTGACCAACTACTCCGACTACGTAATACCGTTACCCGAGCCAAGGGCATTCTCCTGCCTTCTCGCTCTGACGCTCCATGCCCTTATAACCCCCCTGTCGACTGAACATAGCCCTTGCTGGTCTTAAAACTTGTTCAGTCGACTTGTGGGGAAGGGACCCCCCTCCTGGTATCTCGCCACTAGAGCGAAACCAGCATAGGTATCGAGCCCCCTCGGCGACCGAGCCAATCCGACCGTTGCCAGTAGGCACCCGGGCGCCAGCCGTCGCGGCGCTTTCCTTTATCCACCGCCAGCCACTTAATCAAACGCGAGCACAGACCGTACCCCTGCGACCCCCCCCCCTCCCCCTGTACCAATTTCCTTTCATTTTTTCTCTTACTTTACACAACTGTCACACACACATTAACAAGACACACACACACACACAAGCCCATCGCGCTTCGGCGCAATGGGCCGCCTCAAGTTACAAGAAACCCGGCCCTCGTCCGGTAACAACAAACGAGGAACAATATGGAAAACCCTGTCAAACTTGAACATCCACATTCAACGGCTATTTACAAATGGACCCCTGCACACCATCGTGGCGGACGACTCTACAATTGAAAACTTAACAAAGAAAGAGAACAAGACCGCCTTCGCCAAGGAAGGCCTTGAAATAATGGACCCTCCTGAACTAAATGCTAAGAAGACTTTGATCATAAAACAAGTTGATGACCACATCTATGAGAAGACCCCGGAAGATATCAAGACTGAAATAGAAAGGCTGAACCCAGTCAAGATAAGCGCGATCATCAAGATACCAAACACCAAAACCATCATCAAGGTGAAAATGGAGACTTCAGCAATGGTCAAAAAATCATTAGAAAGTGGCCTCTTAATATTCAGTCAATCCTTCCCCTCACACTCACTCACTCAAGAAACTTTCATACAACTCCCCCAATGTACACGCTGCTATTCTTATGAGCACACACTACGCCACTGCACACACCAAACAACCTACACCATATGCTCCGGATGCTGCTCAACCGATCACCGCATCACAAACTGCCATAATGCCCTCAAAAAGTGTATTGCATGCGGTCAAGATCACCCCACATATGCAGCAAGATGCCCAGTGAAGAAGGAGCTCATCAAGAAGAAGAAACAAGAACTTAAGGAGCAAAACACAACCACATACGCAAACACTTCATACGCCAACATAACCTCAGGCAATACCACTCAAACAACTACCTTACCGACACCCAACCCCATTACACTCAAACACCTAACTGTAATAAACACAGCCATCATACACGCAAACATCACAGAAGCTGCAACACCTGGCACTTACCAACAAACAATAGATGAATATTACAAGGCAAACGGACTCCCCACAATTGTAATCCCACCCTCAGTCATCAAACCAACAGCCATATTGAACATGTTAAACAACACCACACACTCCCACACAGAACAAGAAGACATGGAAACAGAGGAACAAAGAAACAAAAGACCACTCAACACAGAACACACTACTGAAACTGAACAACCCACAAAATCCAAGAAAACTGAGCAGAACACAGACATAACATTACAGATAATAACACCCACCACAATAAACATGACAGACAATGAGATACACCAAAACGCACACACACTTCTCCGAACTAACAAGATCAAATACATATACACCAAGGACATACCAGAAGAGACTGTAGACATCATGATTACACAAAGACTAATAGACTTGACAAAAGCCCCCATACAAAGACTGACTGAAGCAAAATATAAAAAGACACAACAAGGATACTACGACACCCGCAAACACAAACCAACGGACACACCTCACTGGACAGTCAACAGCCAATAAACCAAACAAACATGGACACAATACACATAATACAACACAACGTACAACACTGGACATTTCACAGGAGAAACCAATTATGCAATCATTACACAACACAAACACCAGACATCATACTACTCAATTCAATAGGGAAACACACAGTTAAGATATTCAATTACAACACACACACACAAAACACTGACAACGAGGACAACGCAGGAATAGCAATAGCCATAAGACGAAACATAAGATACAAACTGTTAGACGACTTTGACGAAGACATGTTAGCCATTGAACTACACACAACCAAAGGACCCATCATCATAGCCACAACATACCTCCCACCACGAAGACCATACCTACCAACACAAGACATTCTCAAAATCACACAAAAACCACAACCTACATACATCATAGGAGACTTCAACGCAAAACACAAAACACTGAAACACACATACAACAATCACGTAGGGAAAAGTATACACCAACTAATAACACAAAACCACCTCACCTTCCTCGGTCCAGACTTCCCAACATGCATTACAAACAACGGAACAGGCAACCCAGACATGATATTCACCAACCGACACCACCATCTTGCATACAGAATACACCCAGGCGACATAACATCATCAGACCACATTCCACTTCATTTAACACTCTCCACCACAGCGATCATTATTTCCACACCACCCAGACTACTATACAAGGAAGCAGATTAGAAGAAATTCAAAACAATTCTAGAAACAACTACAGAAGAATACAACAACACAGAAACACAAAACAACACAAACATCCAAACAAAAGACACACAATACATAGACGCAAAAATAGAAAACTGGTACAAACTATTAAACAATGCAATCACACAGTGCATCCCTACAATACACCACAAACAGCTACCCACACCAAAAACATCTAAAACACTAAAACAATTAATATGGAAAGCAAACAACATAAAAAACAAAGCCATAACTGAAAACAACTGGACTCCACACATATCTCAAACAATTAAACAACTACAAACACAGATACTAGAAGAACACAAAAGAAACTACGAAGAAATATGGAACAAACTAATTTCGAACATCAAATTCAACCCAAGAAAACCACAAGACTTTTGGAACACGATAAAGAGACTACAGGGATCAAAGACTACCACTTCACCCTACATTACACGCAACAACATAAAACTACACGACGACAAAGACAAAGAACTCGCATTCAGACAGGTATGGCAAAACATTTTTCAAATCACACCAGCAGAAAACACACAATTCGACACAAACCATGAAACAAAAATACTCACATACACAACACAGCACCACCAACTAACACAACCTTACGCAAACATAGACTTAAACAGACTCGACACTGATAACTACATCGGAGGACCCATACACCCAGAAGACGTAAAAAACATAATCAAACACACCAAAAACAAAGCTCCAGGACAATCAGGCATTACGAAACAAATACTCGCACACTTACCTAACATAACAATACAATTACTCACAGACATTTACAACGAAACACTCAGCCTAGGATACTTTCCACAAAAATTCAAACACTCAATCATCACATTCATACCGAAACAAAACAAGGACACCACTCAAATACAAAATTACAGGCCCATATCACTACTGGAAACACCTGGAAAATTTTACGAAAGACTAATCACAAACAGACTTATGGCACACTTACACGAACACGACATGATCAACCCTAACCAACACGGATTCACTCCTGGCAAGGGAACACATACAGCACTCGCCATTATATACGAAACAATTGCAGACGCATAAAGACACAAACATGCATATAACATAATTTCACGTGACATCTCTAAGGCCTTCGATAAAGTCTGGCACGAAGGCCTTAAATACAAAATCATACAAACACAACTTCCAGACACCATCACGAAAACACTGTGTAGCTTCCTAGACAACAGAACAGCAAAAATCAAAATAAACCACCACATAGGACCACCCTTCCCTCTCCAAAGCGGAGTACCACAAGGAAGCGTTCTCTCCCCAACACTATTTAACCTATACACATCAGACATACCACCACCTTCACACGGAAGCTACACTATACAATACGCAGACGACGTCACACAAATAATCACATACCCGAACACTACAGGAAAACACATGCTTGCCAGGAAAACAGAACATGAAATCAACAAAATTAACACATACGAAAAACAATGGAAACTATCCACAAACACAAACAAATTCCAATTACTAGCCATTTCAGCACGCAACCCAACACCAATAAAAATAAACAACAACATCATACCATACAACAGACAAGCACATATCCTAGGCCTCACAATAAACACACAAGGCATAAAACACCACATCAAAAACAGAATACAAACCACAAAGAACACACTCAACAGACTAAGACGCTTCAGAGGACTAACGACAAAAACACAAATAAAACTTTACAAGACCTTAGCACGACCACAACTAGAATATCCACCAATAATCACAGTCACAAGCACACACACAAACATCAAAGCCATGCAGACTCTACAAAACACAACATTAAGGAAAATACTACAACACAAACCACCATACCTAGAAACACTAGAACAACTCCACATAACAGCAAAAATAGAAACTATACACTCAAGACTCATAAGACTTAGCAGCAAAGCATGGAACAACATACTAACACACAATATAATACCCCCACCCCCACAATCATCAAAAAAGACACATGACCATAAAAACTGGCCCAGATTGAAAACCATCTTAGGCTGAAATCCTGACCATCCACCATTGCCGCGGCACTAGCTAATTAAAAAAAAAAGAAAAAAAAAAGAAAAAAAAAAGAGGAAGGTTACGTATAGAGATTAACGTAAATATCTAGATATCACATAAGGCACATTGCCTCTCACAAACACACATATCCATCGGATATGTGCGTAATAATTAAACATAACACCAATATTAGAACTCACAAGGCATACTAGCCAAATATTATTAAACGTAACCTCCCTTAAAAAATATATATATATATATATATATATATATATATATATATATATATATATATATATATATATATATATATGTATTTTTTCTGGAAGCAGGTGTGACAAGATTCCCACTAAATATAATATTAAAAAAAAATTATACCAACTCTCAAACTTAAACTAATTTTCAATGCACAATGCCATTATATAAGCACACCTGCTCCCAACTTATGCAAATGTTTATTTTAATCTATGTCCTTGGAGGAAAGACTTATAATAAAACTCATTACTAACATCACAATAAATTAACTTATTTTAAAATCAAGACTAAAACTTAAAAGAACAAAAAGCAAAACAGAAATAAGTCCTTCCTCCACAACAAAATATGTTTAGCTAGTTAGAATTTTGCTAGAGCATAGATAGGGTGTCCTGTAAATAACAATAACACCATGCAAGTGGGTCCGCCCCACACTATCACACTTCCAGCGTTGCCGTTTCGTGGAAATATCGCTCATGGTGACGGAATCTAGCGAGAGTTGGCAACTGGCGTGGATAATGTGGACGGATTTCTACACAGTGTGGAAAAATATTTCCACATTTTCTATCTGCTTTGGGGCCTCTAGCTTATTGTATGCAAAGTTATGTTTAGTTAATGTTATACGTAAAATGGATTGCTGATAACCCAATTTTCTATTAAATACCTATATCTATAAACTAACCGTCGTAAAATTGCAATGATACAAGAGAAGGGTGTTATACGTAAAATGGATTGCTGATAACCCAACTTTCCATTAAATATCTATATCTATAAACTAAGTCGTAAAATTGCAATGATACAAGAGAAGGGTGTTATACGTAAAATGGATTGCTGATAACCAAATTTTCCATTAAATACCTATTTACACTAACAGTCGTAAAATTGCAGTGATACAAGAGAAGGATGTTATACATAAGATGGATTGCTGATAACCAAAATTTCCATTAAAAACCTAGTTACACTAACAGTCGTAAAATTGTAATGATACAAGAAAAGGGTGCTTAGCAGAGGAAGGTAACATGGTCAAGGTGTAAGTTTGTGAGGTCCAGTTATTCAGCTGAAAAGGAGCAGTGTAACAACACGATGTCCAGCAGGGGGATCCCCCCCCCCCCGTCCTCGTAGAGGGGTGGTATTAGTGACCATTCTACTCGCATGCTTCATCGCCGAGCATAACCTTCCATTCAGTACAGCTGACCACTTAGTTGAATTAATGAAGATGAACTTTTCCGCCTATGTTCATTTCTATCACCAAAAAATGTTTTAGATATAAACACAAGAACAGCCCTACCTTCTCTCACAAATTTAGTTCAAGCAGTACCTCGCATTTACGATTTTGATGTCCAAATTCTAGACAATGAATGGAGGAACCTAGATTCCGTAACTTTGCCGCAAGACTTGGTACCCGACTGTAATATTTTAGAGTTCTATGAAAAACTAGGGAAAGTAACAGACGACGATGGCACACATCATTTTTAGTATCTGTGTTCCTTTATAATGCAGGTCTTGTCTCTACCAACTTCAAATGCTGATGCTGAGAGACTATTCTCAAAGTTGTCATTAATGAAAACAAAGACTAGGAACAGGGTGCAGCTACCATCGACAAATGCACTAATTTTAGTGTCAGAGGCTGTCAGGGAGAAAGGTACTTGTGTGAGCTTTAAGCCATCTCAGTTAATGATAAACTCCATACATTAACCATGTAATTGCATGCTCTCTCTCTCCCTCTCTCTCTCTCTCTCTCTCTCTTTCTCTCTCTCTCTCTCTCTCTCTCTATGAGAAAGTATATGTTCTTGTACTTTATAGTATAGATATATGCGTACATTTTCATCCCTCAAAAAGTATGTTCTAATACTTTGAGTATAAATATGTTGTGTGTATAATGTTTGTTGATTTGTGACTTGTGTATGTCCACTTGTGATTCCACCATCAGAAATTAAGTGGGTATTGTTTCATGTATTATTACGTCACCTGCTTATAATATAAAGTCTATATTTATAGCTTTCCCTGCGAATTTCTTTAAATCATTGGAGGCATAGTGTTGGAGCTACTTTGTGGTGATATTGCAGAAAACTTTCCTTTGTGTGTGTCACCGATCCCTCTATGTATTATTTATGTGTTTTCTTTCTCATCTAATGTTTACAGAACTCTGTTGGTGGCAATACTCCTATTCCACATTGTTGTGTGTGCCCGTTAAGCCGATAGAAATTCCGTCAATCACAAACATAGAATAGCTTAGTCACTGTTCAGTTTTCGATCAAAGAAAACGTGTGGAAAAGACAGGTGTGGTATTCCGGCAACGCTGCACACTTCTACTTCCTCCACTTTCTAAACTTTACCTTCACCTATCCCCCTCCCCCCCCTTTTTTTCTTCCTCCCACACCTCAAACTTCTCTATAGTTAATTATTATTATTATTAGTGTCATTAGTATCACAAGTTAACCTCTCACTGATGGCCGAACTGACTTGCGGGGATGGCATTGAAACTGCAAACAATATGTGCTGATAAGCGTCTGGAGAACGAGTGGCCAAACTCTCCCTATCAATGGCTCTATTAGCTGTCGATCACGAGTCCAACACGTGATCTCAGACGATGGTAAATCACCGTGCGGTGTGTTGGTAGAATCAAATTAAGAATTGTCGCCCCAAACTTCGACAGAGTGATAATTCTTTATGTGGACTCCTAGGATGACAATTCTTCATGTAGACTCCTAGGGTGACAATTCTTCATGTAGGCCATTCTGGGTTTACGATTCTTCGGTTATATAAGTTGATGACAATAAGCATAACCCTCATTCAGCCTAACCTAATCTTTATTCCACTGTTGATATTCGGCGTACTGGGGTGACAATTCTTCAGGTGGGATCTCATGGGGTGACGATTCTTCATATGGGCGTTCTGGGGTGAAAAACCTTTTGGCATATTTGGAGCTTCTTTTCAGTGCAGCTCATCCTATAAATAAATCTGGATAGAAACAATTCTAATATATATATATATATATATATATATATATATATATATATATATATATATATGTATATATATATATATATATATATATATATATATGCTATGATATTGCTATTATTCGCCCAAGAGATTATATTAGATGTTATTCGTATTATTTTTTTATCGCATCACTGGTGCCGGTATCTGGAAAATAAAATTGGGTATCATTAATATACAATTCAAAGTTTATTTTATGCTTATTGAGTATTTGAAAGTTATATCGTGTAAATGTTTAATAATGTTGCTTGTTACAGTCCATTAACTTATTTCTTATTTTGTTAATGCTAGTTATGCCTTTTCACGAGATTATTCTCCAACCATCTGTATTTCTACCAATACCTATTTTCTCAAAGTTATTAGAATCTGTCATATCATTTGGAAATGGGCAATTTTTAGGCTAGGTATCTGTTATTGTCAGACAAATGTTAGTCCCTGGTCGTACCCAAGTCCTACGTGTCATCAATCAACAACACTATAAAGGAGAGACCTCACTAAAACTAATACCAGTGCCCAATGGCAATAGGCCCCTTTTATGCACGATTATTTTTCATTTTGCTAAAGACTTCTCTTTCCCTCCCACAATCATCGATCCCGCTCGAGCGAGTGGTCTTTTCTAGGTAGTCTTTAGTCCATAGTGTCACTGTTGACGTGGTAGTGTTAAGACGTGCAATAACAATAGTCGTAAAGGCAGTCTTGGCTATCAAAATATTGAGAGCGTTATTGATCCTCTGCCACTAAATTAGAACACTATGGGAGCTGTAGCAGTAATTCTCCTCGTGTTTATCGGCTGTAGCAGTACTATCGTCTTTCTGGAGCTACTAGTGAAGTATGTACAGAAAATACCGATATACCTTTATTGCTGTCCAACACATTTTGCGAGTATACACAGATTATGAATATTCATAAAATGTACTGCACCAACAACTCATAAGTGGGCGCACAGATAACGAATCTATTAGACATATGTTATGAAGATTCGTAAAGTGTTGGTTATTTGTGAATTTTCGTCTCACCCGCTTTCACAACAATTTATATATATATATGTATGTATATATATATTATATATATATATATGTATATATATATATGTATATATACATATATATATGTATATACACACACACACACACACATATATATATATATATATTATATATATATATATATATATATATATATATATATATATATATGAGTGGAAGGGTGGTGAGGTAAACAACAGGAACCGCTGGAATTTTATTTTTAACGTTTCGTCCTGAAAGAGGAATGAAGTTGCTACATTTACTAGAAGAAGCCCCCCGCCCCCCTCATATACGTGGAATCCCTAAAGTATATAAACTAGACACACACCCATAACATCAGGAATAAATGGCGCACCACACAAATTAGCCAAACAGTTAGCCAAACCACTTCCACAAATGTTAGGATCAATAAGCGGAACTCATCTAAAGAATTCAGGAGATATGATGAATAGATTAAAAAATATACAATTTAAAGACAAGAAACTACTTCAATATTTTCCAAACTATCCTATTAAATGTCTGCTTTTTGTTGAGCATATCCTACGTGTTTCTTTTCGTATGATGTGGTGTTTTCTAAAAGAGTGTTAATTTTGTTTATGTAATCTGTTTTGTCCATAATTATCATACCACCACCTTTATCCGCTTAGGTTATAATTCTCTCAAGATCTTGTGAAGCATTTTTTGTAACGTCTCTGAATCTGGCTTGTTCTATTGTCTGAGAGTGATTTAAAACAAAGTAAGATTCCTTATTTAAAACCTTCAACTACATCGGTGTCGTTCCATTTGTAATTACGTGATACGAGCTCTGCGTAACTATCTTGGTTGTTTCCGGTATCGAATTTTAGCCTAGGGAAAGTACTTCTTTTCCGTGTTAGTTAAGGTTTTCTTTGAAAGGTTTGTAATAAGATCTGGTCTTCCCATGTGTTTCCAATTATTATTTTCTTATAAAAGATCTAATTTTTGTTTAAGTTTCACTTTCTGTTCATTGCTAATAGTTTTCAATTTGTTGATCATATGGTGCGGTAGATGAACATTGTTGGATCTTCTTTCAATTCATAAATTGTATTTGTAAGTTTTTCACAACTCTCTTTTAAATATTTCTTAGCACTGTCACTGAATGGTGTATGATTGTCATTTAATTACACTGGTGCCGATTAAGGGTAAACTTTTTCTTCAATACACTCACGTAAAAAATGTCTACGTTTTTTGCTATTGTCAATCTTCCTCCTAATCAAGGTCTAAATATACAGGTCAGACCGTTTACATTCTTCTGCGCAGCTTCTGACGTCATTTGGCTGAGTCCATTTTCTCTTTGTGATACACTGAAGAAAACTGTGAAACGCCAAGGAAGACAGGAACTATAATATTTTATATATATATATATATATATATATATATATATATATATATCATATATATTATATATTCATATATATAGACAGGAACTATAATATTTTATATATATTTTATATAATATTTGTCAGAATATAACTACTTGCGTGGAGCTGTGCGAGCGAAGGCGACGTCATTTTTGAACGACGGACCAGCTTCAACTGACAGCTATAGGACCCGCTAACCCCACTTTGAACAGCCAGGTGACGTTCACGGGCCCGCTGCGCCAACTCCCTCGAAATTCGGTCGGAAGTGGTTAGACCTTATATTCTTAGATCTTGCTCCTAATGACTCGTGATCTTTTGGACTCGGTTTGCAGTATTTTCCGGGCAAATATATATTATTTAGAAATGCACACCCAAGCGGTATAGCATTAGAAAATTAAGTATTAATTTTGTAAAATATTTTACGTCAACGTAATATACTTTTTCTTTTTGAAAAAAAAAAAAAATACTAAAAGCAAATATACTACCGAACAAAGGTACGTGCATAGGATCAACATGCCATGTTCGTCTGTCCAGTCCAGTCACTGTCAGTAAGACAACAGCTTTCACAACAAGCACCGAGCGTTCTCAAACTCCAGGTGACTTTAATAAGCGCTGTTACTTCATGAAAGAACACTGGGTTCTGCCGTAGGCACAATAATAATCAGGCCGTCAGCATCCGTGACGACGACGACCCGGATGATCTTTAGATTTAGAGGTACCGAATTACTAGATACAGGTTAGATTAGAATAGACGAATTTATCATCCTTTTATTTCTTCGACACTCGGCATCTATCAAAACAAACATGGCATATTCAACCGCGTCGACTTCGTTAGTAAATCGGTTTTAGCAACTTTTTTGTAATTTTTCTGCCAAGAAAAAAAAAACGCATATTACGGTGACGCATTGCAATTTACGTAATTAATTATCAATTTTCTATTGCTATATCGCGTAGGTGTGCATTAACAAAAAATTTAAAATGTTATTACAATTATTTTTGTATTTAGGCTAGGCAGTTCATTTTTTTTTTTCGTCAAATGTAGAACCCTCTCCCCTGCATGCATACACACTGATCAATAAAGATCCAAAGTACTCCGTCGTCACTCAGGTTATGGTAAGGTTTTTGGGTAATTTTTTAAGTCCACACCTACGCGATATAGCAATAAAAAATTAAATCTTTTGTAAATTATTATACATCAACGTAATATACGTTTTTCTTGGGGGAAATAACTGAATGAGTTGCTAAAAGCGACGTACGGGACTACGACGACTGCTTGAGACGCCATCTTTGTTTTGAAGAATGTGGGGGTCGAAGAAATTAAAGTATGATAAATTCGTGTAACCTAACCTAACTAAACTTCGTTTAGTAATGCGGTACCTGTAATCATATATAGAGAACACTCGGTACACAACGTCAACGCCATCGCCAGACATTAATGGGACTGGGCAGTCAACACGATGTCTTGAAACTAGCGTCACAGTTCCATTCGGTAGTGAACAGTATTTACTTTTTTCGCCAAGAAAAACGTATATTACGTTGTATGATAATTTACAAAATGAGTTGTTGGTTTTCTATTGCTATATCGCGTTGTATACTTTATATATATATATGTATATATAAATATATATATATGTATATATATAATGTATATATAGACACATATATGTATATATATATATCTATATATATATGTATATATTATATTATATATATATATATATATATATATATGTATATATATATATTTGTAATACACACACGTTTTTGCACAATTCAATTTACGGTTTAGAAACATTAATGGGTAGGTTACTATCACCGCCATAAAAATGCTTAGGCATACACCGTCACTCAGGTCACGGTAAGATTTTTTAAATAGTCAATTTACGGTTTAGGAGTATTGTGATGGTATGATACGTTATAGCATCGTACAATAAGTGTTGTGTATTATACGTACGCATTTCTTAATTAGGAATTTATATTTTCCACATTGTATAATATTGTGTATTTTGTATTTTTGTACGAGTGTAGGGAGAACCAAGCGAGATCCTTTATGTATGTTTGGCGCCAAAACAGGCGTGGGTTAGTTGTAATTCTGCTTCCGAAGTGTACGTATGCATTTGTCTATTGTAGTGCTTGATCGAATTGTGATTTAATACATTTATTTACATTATTAATATGTTTTTACTTAGCCACCTTACTACGTGTGGTAGCACGCGGTAAAGCAAAAATGTTGTTATTTTGCTATTTTCTTAAAATTTGGACGATTTTCGAGTGATATGAACTTTAGTGAACTTTGGCTGGCCAGCATATGTATGTATTTCCTGTTTTTTCGGCCAGGAATTTGTTAGTGACTTTTGAAATTATTTGGAAGCTGGTGCTCTGAAACAATGTATTCTAAGTGTGCGCCATGTGATTTTTTTTCATTTGCTATTTTTATGACGAGTCGTAAGAATATTCCTCAGGCCATTCTTACCAAGGTCTAAATATACAGGTCAGACCGTTTACATTCTTCTGCGCAGCTTCTGACGTCATTTGGCTGAGTCCATTTTCTCTTTGTGATACACTGAAGAAAACTGTGAAACGCCAAGGAAGACAGGAACTATAATATTTTATATATATATATATTCATATTATATATCATATATATTATATATTCATATATATAGACAGGAACTATAATAGTTTATATATATTTATATATATATTTTATATAATATTTGTCAGAATATAACTAATTGCGTGGAGCGGTGCGAGCGAAGGCGACGTCATTCTCGAACGACGGACCAGCTTCAACTGATAGCTATAGGACCCGCTAACCCCACTTTGAACAGCCAGGTGACGTTCACGGGCCCGCTGCGCCAACTCCCTCGAAATTCGGTCGGAAGTGGTTAGACCTTATATTCTTAGATCTTGATTCTTACGACATGGTTGATAGCACCCTCTATCGTGAACTTGTGAACTAATTTTTTTACGATAACCTAAGCTAATCCTCCCAGGAATGTTGTTTCAACAATGTTTAAATGAACAAATTTATCTTAAGATGTCTTGGAATAGACAAAAGTCTAGTTCTTACTGACATTTGATTTGGTCGTATCCCTGTAGTAGATTTCGGCTGGTATTTTCTACCTGTATGCTGACAGCAATAATCTGTTGAAAAACTGCAGCTCAGGTTTGAAAACTTCTGTTAAGAGCACGTTTAGTAGCTGATTATATTGTTCTGGAGTTCATGGTATAAAGATTTACATTATTAGACTTTTACCAGCTGGAAATCGATTCTTTTAGAGCTGCAAATTAATAAAATTCTGCACCTGCTGCAAGTATTTTTAAATTAGTGGCGGCCATTTTGAATTCAGTTCAAAAGATCACGATAGAGGGTGCTATCAACCATGTCGTAAGAATAGCCTGAGGACTATTCTTACGACTCTTAAAAATAGCCTCTGCGTTTTTTATTTGTCCCATGTGGTCTTCAGCTTAGCATCCCCTGTTTGGACTTTTGGTTTTATTGTCACCATCTGTGTTCATGGAATGTTCGCCTAATATTCCTGTGTGTGTCGGCTTTAATCTTATGCCTGGATGTGGAAGGATTACTGGACCCGCCAAGATTGTGTAAAAGATTCCCGGTGTGCACCACCCTTCCCCTCTTGAAGAGAATCATTATATTGATTTTTTAATTGACAACCTTGTGAATATATATTCACTCTTTCATTGATAGTGCATGTGAACTATTTTTTTTTTTTCTTTAACAATGGAGGATGCCATTAAAGCAAAGGAGGATGTTGATGTGATCTATTTGGATTGTAAGAAAGCTTTTGACACTGTTCCACACCAACGTCTTTTAAATAATTTAAAAGCTGTGGGCATTGAAGGTGGATTCAAGCCTTCCTTGAGAACAGAAGACAGAGGGTTGCAATTAGAGGTGTTTATTCAGGTTGGCTAGATGTATGGAGCGGTGTCCCTCAAGGTAGCGTGCTGGGTCCAGTTTTGTTTCTGATCTTTGTAAATGACCTATTTGATGATGTACGGTCCAGTGGGAAGTTATTCGCTGATGACGCAAAAATTTACAGGAGAATGAACAGTCTTGATGATAGAACAGTTCTTCAAGAAGACCTTTGCCGCCTGCAGCAGTGGAGCGAGAAATGGCTCCTGACATTCAATATGGAGAAATGCAAAGTGATGCACGTCGGGAAAAATAATGCCAATTACAATTACTACATGGATGGGTTCCCACTGCAGTCAACAACAGAAGAGAAAGACTTGGGAGTATATGTGACACCTGACACATCACCCACTGTACACATATCTAAGGCTGCTACCAAGGCTAACTCTATATTAGGAAGGATTAAGAGAACATTTACTTGTATGGATAAGGAAATATTTCTAGCACTATACCCAACATTGGTAAGACCTCGCATGGAGTATGCTGCACAAGCCTGGTCCCCGTACAAGAAAAAAAGACATTAACATTTTGGAAAAAGTTCAAAGACCTACTAAACTTGTTCCCCAACTAAGCGAATTACCCTTCAATGAAAGACTGGATGCCTTAGGACTAACCACCTAGAGGAAAGAAGAACACGCGGTGATATGATTGAAGTTTTCAAGATGCTTAATGGAGATGATATTGAATGCAGTCAATTCCTTCAAATTGAACAGAAAGGTATGAGACCAGAGGGCACCAGTGGAAACTTAAGAAACCAAGGTTCAGAACAACGAAGAGAAGTAACTTTTTTGACGCCAGAGTTGTTAACAAATGGAACAGTCTACCGGACAATGTAGTCAATAGTTCGAGTATTAACATGTTCAAGAATAGATACGACCGGTATACTGTAGAAATTCAGAGAAGAGGCTATTCACAAGAGCTCTAGCTCCCTTGCCTCTTTGACATCACTACGGTAAGCAGCATATCTCGAGTCTTGTTGCCTGTCATACGGCCGCCATATTTGTTTGCGTTTTTTCCCCTCGGCCACTTTGCTTTCATCTTGTTTGTGTATAGTCACCCCTTGCGGTGCCGTTTTCTTTAACTTTTCTTTTATAGAGAATTGATCTTGTTTACATTTTTTCCAGGTAAAATTACAATCGCTAGCCCTGGTTTTTCTTCGCGAGGCATGTGTTTTTGTAAGCGGTCACGATAATTAATGAATTATTATTATATATATATATATCTAATATATATATATATATATATATTTTTTGTTTTTTTTTTTTATTTTCTTTTTTTTGCTAATTGGAAGTGGTTTGCAACTATTATTTTACAATGAGCTGCCGTCATTTCTTAGTCCCCAAATTTCATTCCCGATGATGGCACATAATACATTTACTTTTACATCAAGATCCTTCCATAATTATATTCTCAACTCTGGGTCCCCATTATACAACAGCTGCATTCATACAACAGTGTGAAGATAGTATAGTCAGTATTATGAGAAAATATCATCACAAGTTACTCCTAACTCATTGGGAGCTGAAATGGTGGCAACCTCATGTCTTAATAACAAAACATTGAACTATAATTATGATACTTTTAGAGCTTTCCTCAAAATATTTTCTGATACCCCTGTATGTGATCATTAATGTTTTTTCCGGTTAGCTGATGTCCTTATGTCCCGATTGGACGCTTAACTGTATGCATGCTCAGGCCCAGGCCAGCAAGATTGCTTTTGGTGCATTGTAGTTATTGTTTTATTCAGACTGGGTAGATAAAGATGCTATCACTTTGGATAGGTTCCACCTTATTTTGAAATTTATTTTTTATATACTAATACTGGTGCCTTTTGAGAGAAGAGCAACTTCTTTCAGCTATAAGACGGATGAGTCCCTATTGTCTTTTGCAACACAGCTTTCAAGTAAACTAAAGGAAGTGCCATATGTTTTTTGTGTACTAGCACTGCACAATAACTTGCTCATGTTCCTAGTTCTCCACCCCCTCAGTCATTAGAACCTACTCATAGCACTCCTCCATCTACATTTACACTTGTACTTACATGTACCAATTGTAACAAGTCAGATCACTCAAGTGTTTTTTGCTTTTGCTGTAAGCATCACGAGCACACATCAAAGCAGTCCCCTGTCCGTAGGAATTTCTCTAATGCCTCTTCTATTGTTACACATGACCTCTCTAGAGTAATGCTTCAGGATAAACTTAGCGACTGTCATATCCATGGTCAGTGTAAACACACCACTAATCAGTGTTCCAAGATCTTGAAACTTAATGCAGAGACTCTCATCAACTTAGGCAAACTCAGTCCCATTTTCACCAGCGCCAATATCACAAACCAAAGGATTAACCAGTAATAGCTGGTCTCCGATCATCCCTTTGGTGGCTGCTGAGTCTTCTCAATTACTCACTTTTCAATTTTTTTTACAGAGAACACACCTATCTCATTTACAGTAGATACTGGAGCAGAATGTAGTCTTATGGGTAGTATGGCTTATTATGCTCTCAGGGATTTGTACAATCTCCCTTTATCTTCTTTTTGTAAAGGATTGCACTCTGTACAAGGTTCTCCAGTGCCTATTCTTGGGTGTGTTCACATTCCCTAAAGGTTTTCCTCTCATACTACCATTTTCCATGTTACTTTTGTTGTTGTTTCTGGAATTGATCTTATGTGTGATTGCCTCTTGGGTATTGATGCTCTTACAGCTCATGGTGTAGATATATCTCCTAGGCACCCTGCAGTGACTTTTCATAATTCTGTTATTCCTGCAATGGAGAGGCCAGTTATCATATGTAGTTCTCCTGTACATAATCAGACCATACAGTTGTCTTCAAAAGGGTTCCAATGATTTTGACTCTCCTATTCTCTCTTGTGCTGCTGTTGTTGTAGGTGAGCATTAAATTGGACCTTCAAGTTCAGTTCAAATCCCAGTGCGCATTTCAGGTGCTCCAATTGGGTCTGATATCTTATCTCAGCCTGACTCTGTTCATGTTCATCTTCTTGCATTAGAAGGAACTCCCCACTATTCATGAGGATCGTGTTACCACAACTATGGTAACCAACATCACTGGTGCTCTTATCACTCTCTCTCCTGGCAGTCATTTAGGTTCCTTTGAAGTACTTGACATTGACACTGTTCAGGATTCGCCTCCTATCATGGCAGCTTCGGTGTTACGGTCTCCACAAGTAAGTGACACAGCTCACTTGGCTTCTCAGTATGCAATGTTTGTAGGTGAGATTGATGTTCCAGAGGTGACGCCTCATCTCATTGACCTGTTAGTGACCCACTGTCAAGCTTTGGCTTTACCTGGTGATCCATGAGGAGTTCATAGCATTGATCTTCAGCCAGGTGTTCAACCTATTTACCCCTCTTACAGGTTGCCTCACTCTCATTGGTTTGTAGTACAGTCCTTGTTTGACAACTTGTTACATGAAGGCGTTGTACAAGAGTCTCACTCAGACTGGAACTCGCAGCTCCTCCTGGTGCCTGAGAAAGATGGATCTTTTCATCCAGTTATTGATTATAAGCGTGTTAATGAGGTCACTATTCCAGACCATTACCCTTTGCCTGTGTTAAGTGATCTTCTCCAGTCCAATGAAACAGCTAATACTGTGTTCACCACCTTGGAGGAGAAGTCTCATAAGATCACGAACTTCTTGACTCCAATGAGACATTATGAATGGCTTCGTTGCCCCCATGGGATTACGGAATGCTCCTTTGACTTGCCAGCACTTGATTAACTCCATTTTTCATTGCCTAGTGGGGAACGGACTTTTTGTTTACCTGGACAACTTAATCTTAGTCTCCAAAGATGTGGAAAGCCACTTCAATAAGTTGTCCATGGCCTTGCAACGTTTTGCTGATGCTGTTGTAGACAAACATGGTATTCACACCACAGATGATAAAGTCAAAGCAGTCAAGGACTTCCCTACACCTACGTCAGTTGAACATATACATTCCTTCATTGGAGTGGCAGGATACTATCATACATTTATTAAGAATTTTGATTCAATTGTATCTCCACTTGTCTTCTCAAGAACACTTCTTCCAGTGTTGTGATGTTAATCAGGAGAGTTTTGATTCATTGAAGCATGCCTTACTGTAGCACCTGTGTTGGCATTCCCAGATTATAGTCTTCCCTTTACTATTTTTTCAGATGCTTCTGGTTCAGGTATTGGAGCTGTACTTATGCAAGTAGATGGATGTAGGCAGTGGCAGTGGTGGGGCTTTAAAGCATTTTTGAGATATCATTTTTGGATATCCTGTTACAGTCTACATGGACCACACTGCTCTCACACAACTTTTCAAGGGCAAAAATCTTTGACACCTAGCCAGATGGTTCCTTACAATTGAATAATTTAACCCAGTCCTTAAGCATATTCCAGGACATGTGAAATGCACTTTCACATAATATACCTGTAGCTACAGTTACAGTGATTGACAATTTCTCTCTGCAGGATCTGGCCAAAGCTCAGCATGAGGACACTGTTTGGTCTGCTTTCATTTATGCTTTGGAATCTGGTGATTATACCACCTTACCAGATTTACCTGTACCCTTGTCCAAATTTTTTCTACAGGACAGTGTTCTCATTCGTAATGTGGAAGTGTTAAGCAGGATGTGGCACAGTTAGTGATCCCTGAGCCTCTAGTCTCCGTTGTTCATTCTCTTGCTCATGATGCCCCTCAGGCTTGCAAGAAATATTATTGGCCTAGAATGCGACTGGACATTACCACTCATGTAACCCAATGTAGTTATTTTGGCCAGAACAAAGGTTCTACACACACTGCTCCTGTCCTAGAGTACCCTACTCCTTCTCATCCTTTTCAGACTATGGCTATAGACCTTTCACAATTGCCTTATAGTACTCATGGTTCTGTGTGTCCTTGTGTGTGTGGACCACTTTAGTCACTTTGTAATACTGACTCCCTTACATAGCAAGTCTGCTCCAATAGTTGCCCATACTTTAGTTTCTCATGTTTTTTGCCCATACACTACTCATTCAGTGCTCTTAGTGACAGTGGGTCTGAATTTAGGAATGAGGTTTTAGCGAACATATGTGAATGTTACGGCATCACTCAAATCTTTGTGATTGCTTACCATTCTGCATCAAATGGTCTAGTAGAGCAGACAATTAGAAAGATTTTGGACATTCTCAGGGATGTTGCTAGTAGCCTCTATGAATCCTGGGAGGATTGGCCTCTGCATGTCAGTGTTTGCATTAATAGCACAATGTGTCCACAGGTAAGACACCTGATTACATAATCTATGGAGTGGACACATACAGTGTGTTAGACAGTCCTACTCATCCCCTCTACAATGTTGATGATTATAGTCAACTCCAATGTCATACATTACTTAGGATATATGATTCAGTGAGAGAAAAAATTGACTGAAAAGTTGCATCCCAATACGTTCAGGGTCTTTGATCCTTCCCAGGGACTGAGTGAAGTATTGGATGTGGACAGGCTTAATGTAACAAGAGTGCCTATCTCTGCATTTGCCCGGCCTCCCCCAAGGCCCACTGTACAAACTATGCCTTATAATTTCCATTCATGGGGTCCTATGCCTTAATATCTATATGTGTACATTATGTTGTTATCCATGATTGTTTTGATCTGTATTTTGTTTAGTTATTAAATGTATTGTCTTGATTTGTATAATGTGTAAATTTTGTTTAGCTATTAAGTGTATTGTCTTGATTCGTATAATGTGTAACTATTGTTTAGCTATTAAGTGTCATGTCCCAGATGTCTAACATTTATTATCTCTAGTTTAATACTGGTGTCAGTACTTGTATGTATGTATATATTTATTTAAGTGTTCTTATATTCTTTTGTATAGATATCTGTGTTATGTATGTTTGTGTAAATTTTTTCTCCACATATTTGTATGTATAATATATATATAAATGTGGTGTGTGTGGAGTCTGTTGTGTATATTTTGAGTTCTGTCTTGCCGTGTTCATTCCTTGTTCTCATTTGCTTGGTGGGGTGGGGTCACTGAGTGGTGGTGGCCGAGTGATGTGATGGTGTGGTATGTTGTAGCATCATACAATTATTGTTGTGTATTATGCTTATGTAATATTCAATTAGGAATTGTACATTTTCCCCATTGTATAATATTGTGTATTTTGTATTTGTGTACAAGTCTGTAGGGAGAACCAAGTGAGCTCCTTTATTTTTGGTGCCAAAACAAGGTATGGCTTCATTGTAACTCTGCTTCTGAAGTATACACACATATTTGTCTTTTGTACAGGTAATGCTTTATTGAATTGTATTTACCTAGTTGTATTTTACGGGAAGGGGAACTATGCTCATGGTGTCCCGTCTTCATATCTCATTTTATCTAAACTGTTTTTAAATTCATGTATTGTTTTTGCATACACCACTTTTTCATCTAATTTGTTCCAAATGTCTATTACTCTGTGAGGAAAGCTGTTCTTTTTCAAATTTCTTCTGTAGCTGTCTTTCTTGATTTTCTTTCCGTGTCCTCTTGTATGTCTATCATCCCATTTTATTAGATCCTCTCTATCAATAGTTTCTATTCCTTTCATGATTCTGTAAATAGTTATCAAATCTCCTCTCTCTCTTCTTTGCTCTGATGTCTGTAGCTCAAGCATTGCTAGTCTCATTTCATATGATAGTTTTGAGAGTGTTTGTGCCAATTTTGTAATTGCTCTTTGTATGCTTTCAAGTTTTGTTATACATTTTTTTTTGTACTTGGTGACCACATCGTTGCTGCATATTCCAATCTTGGTCTTATCAAAGTGATTAGTATTTTCTTCACCATTTCCTCATCCAGGTATGTAAATGCCACTTTGATTGTTCTTATTAAATCATAAGTTTCTCAAAATATCTTGTTTATATGTTTCTCAGGTGACATATTATTTGCTTTCTCAGAGGCTGAAATACACTACTTAGATGATTTGAGATCGTTACTGATGATTACGTCAAGATCCTTTCACTATCCACTTTTGTCAATGAATTTAACTCAAAAAGTTGAGGAGCTACAAAGACAGGAGTGGCACCATTAAAACGAGTGACCTTTTGTACTCCAGAATTTATTTTTCTACATAGTCATCACCATTCTCAATGCACTTTTGTCTTGGTCATAAAAGTCAGCGCCTGCCGAGGCGGTCCATTTTTTCATGGCTGCGATTATGGCATTGTTGTTCGGGAAATGCTACCCACGTAATGTGTCCTACAGAGATCCGAACAAGTGAAAGTCTGACGGTGCCAGGTCGGGACTTACGGTAGGCGAGACAACGCCATCCAGCCAAACTTTGTCACACACTCCATGGTCTTCAAAATTGTGTGGCCCGACGTTGTGGTGTTGCAAACAGAATCTTTCCCTTTTCTCTGGCCTTACACAGGCCATCCAGGCCTTCAGCTTGGTCAACGTTTCAATGTAACTGTCAGAGTTGACAGTCACCCCTGGTTCCAAGAAATCCAGGAGGATGACGCCCTTGCTGTCCCAGAAGACGGTGCACATCACTTTGCCTGCAGATGTCTGCGTCTTGAACTTCTTTGCTGGGGAGTGTGAGTGGTGCCATTCCATCGACTGCCATTTGGACTCCGGCTTGTAGTGGTGACACCATGTCTCGTCACCAGTGATGATGCGGTCCAAGAATCCATCACCTTCAACTTCGTACCGATCCAACAAGTCCTGACAGACATCCCGTCGGTGGTCCTTTTGGTCCTGCGTGAGCATTTGTGGAACCCACCTAGCACACACTTTGCTGTATCCTAGGGATGACAACATCGTTTCCAGTGCACTGACACCCACATCCAACTCTACACACATTTCATTCACCGTTATCCGCCAATCAGCGCAGATGAGTTGATCGAGGTGCACTTTGTTTTCCGGGGTGGTGGCTGTGCATGGGCGTCCGCAGCGCACTTTGTCACTCACATCTCTGTCACCACTCAGAAATCTACGAACCCATCCCCTAACTGTGCTGACATCAACTGCATCAGCTTCGTAAACGTTCACCAGGCGCCGGTGAATGTTTATTGGTTCAATTTTTTCTGTATGGAGGAATTCAATGATGCATCTCTGCTTCTGACGCACGTCCATGACAGGGATTGCTTTCTTAGAGTGTCACACCATCAATATCTGCAACAGAGAAATTAAATTTTCAGGTCATGAGTGCATAAGTTCTGTCATCTTAATGCAATTTGCATTCCCCTCGTATCCCTTTGGGCGGAATAAAAAAATAGGAGGCATTACTTTTGGAACGACCCTTGTAACCATACTTACTGTTATTTTTACCTATGTGCATTACCTTTTCAGACCATTGCTGTAATTTATCTAAATCTTCTTGAATATCTAATTAGTTTAAGTGATCATTTGCCATTCTGCACAGTTTTGTTTCATCAGCAAATTTGGAAACAATAGATTTTAGTCCATGGTCTGTATCACTTATATATATACTATGAATAGAAGAGGCCCAAGAACGGACCCTGAGGAACTCCATTTGTAACATTTTTCCATCCAGAAGTCTTTCCATTTAAAACAACTCTCTGTTTTAGATCATTCAATCAATTACTAGCCTAACTTTATAGGTTACCACTTATTCCATTTGAAGCTAATTTAGTAAGTAGCCTTTCATGGAGGATAGTATCAAAAGCTTTTGCAAAGTCTAAATATTAACATATTTAGACTTTAAAAAAGCTTCTTTCTTGTTTCTGTTGTCATTTATCAAACAGTTACTTTCTAAATGATGTTCGATTACATCTCTGATGATAGTTTCCATCATTTTTCCTAAGTTGAAGTCAAACTTATAGGCCTGTAGTTATTTGGATTCTTTATGTCACCTTTTTTGAATATGGGAGTAACATTAGCTAGCTTCCATTCTCTTGGGCCATCTCCGGATATGATGGATTTCTTGAAAATATTTCTAATGGAACAACAATCTCATTTTTCATTTCCTTTAAGATTCATGGATGCCAACCATCAGGCCCTGGTGTTTTATTAATTGTGAGTTTCTCTATACAACTTTTAATTTTTTCTTTTGATATATTTACTGTAGTGAGTAATTTTACCCTAGACTTTTCACAGGTTTTAGTTTGGAATTCACTTTGAGGTGTTTCATTTATGAATACTGAGCTAAAATAATTGTTTGAAATATCACATTCCTTTATTTGAATATTCAAGTTGACCGTCAGCAGATAATAGTGGACTAATGTGATTCCTAATCAACTTTTTATATCTAATGTAACTATAGAATTCTTTGGGATTTTCTTTGGATTTATCAATGATATTTATTTCACATTGTCATTTTTGTTATTTTATTGTCTTTTCTAAATCTCTCTATATTAATACATAACTTTCATAGTCATTAGATGCACCTGAGCACTTGTATTTCTTATAAGCCTGTTTGTTTTTAGCAATACTTTTTTCAGTTTCTTTATCAAGCCATTTTGGGCAAGCATGATTTGGGGGATGTCTGTCCTAAAATGGGATGTAAGTATGAATCATCTTAGTAAGCCTATTTTGAAATATTTCCCGCATCTGATCTTCAGGTCTTTTGCTTAATTTTGCCTCCCAATCTGTAAGCTGAAGCTCCTGACATAGTCCTATGAACTGAGCTTTGCTGAAATCTGGTATTTTAGAAATACTGTACAAGTATCTATTCTAAAAAAAATTAGTAGTTTGAATCTAAGTTGTGATCGCTATTTGCAACAGTTTCACTGAGTTCTATATTGGTTAACATGCTTTTGTGGCTAGTGATCAATAGATTAATTTGTAGGGTCATCCAATCTATATCAATAAAATTGAAATTACCCATTATAATGGGTAATTTCAATAAGTCCCAGTTGCAGAAACTAGACAGTTCTCGAAACAACAGTTTGTTGTCTGCTAACGATAATGTTTTTGTCCTATTTATTACACCTACATTCATTTTTTGTCCATTTGTTTGGGTTAATTCTACCCACAAACTATCATATACATCTTGTTTCACTTTCTCTAAAACACAAGCATGGACATTGCTTTTAATGTACAACAGAACACCCCCACCTTTCTTGTGGTTTCTATCCTGATGAAAGTGTTTAAATCCCGCAATATTACATTAAGCTTCAAACTCTTTACCATTTAACCATGTCTCGGTTATTCCTATGATACCGAGATTTTTGCTTTTGAGATACACCTGTATTTCTTGGAATTTGTCCCTAATACTACGAGCATTAAAGTACATGGTTTTAAGAAACTTGTAATTATTTCTTTTTTGATGCATTTTGAATTTCAATATCATGCCTTACATTATAATTTTGTTCTTTATTGACACCTTGCTCTATACAGGTAGTCGTCGACTTACGACCTATGCGACTTACGACTGATCGACTTTACGACCACGAGATGGTGCAATAATATCTAACATTTAATAGAGTAATAGAATTGCAATGTAATGCCTGGCAGTGCAGTACATTACTCCGCACGCTGCGAGACGCAAGTATGATAGTTTTCGCAGGCTGCCGGCAGCGTCAGCATCCCAGCCAGCTAAATATTCTTTCATTTTGTTTGTTTGAAGTAAAATGTTTCCTAATTTTGCATAGCATTTTGTATTTTTGTATGTTTTGCAATTAATAAAATATAACAAACTTTTTATGCCTAGGCTAGTTTGTTGTCGATAACAATATGTTCGGTACAGTACTTAAACGAAAAGAATGTGTTTTGTTGAAATAAAAAAAAAATCCTAATTTTGCCTTACATTTTGCATTTTTATGTTTTGCAATTAATAAAATGTAACAGTATTTTTTTTATGCCTAGTCTGTTGTCGATGACAAAATGTTCGGCACAGCATTTTGTATATTTATGTTTTGCGATTAATAAAATGTACCAGTAAACTTTGTTTATGCCTAGTCTGTTGTCGATAACAATATTTTCGGCACAGTACGTAAACGAAAAGAATGTGTTTCGAAATATTTTTTTCCTAATTTTGCTTTACAATGATTTTAATGTAACCAACAAAAAAGGATTTGTAGGTCAAAGATGACAGGACTTTATTCAGTATGCGTAGGCCTAGGCTAGGTTTCCTAACGAAAATGATAAAAAGTTAATGAATATTAAACAACGTAGCTGAAAGATAATAAGATTTTATTCAGTATGCATACGTTTCCTAAAGAAAGTCTGATGGTAAAATAATACAAAGGTTAACAAATACAGTATTAAATATCATAGGTCAAAGATTATAGGATTTTATTCAATATGCTTAGGCCTAGGCTACGTTTCCCAAAGAAAATCAGATGAAATTATAAAAAAGTTAAAAATGCTATACAACATAGTTCAAAGATGCTAAGATTATTTCAGTATGCTAAATATACAATATATATATATATATATATTATATAAAGGGTAATATATACTGTATATATATATAGACCGACTTGCGTCCAGATCGACTTACAACCTGTCTGTCGGAACCGAACTCGGTCGTAAGTCGACGACTACCTGTATTGATATTTGGTCCTTCATTGATATTCAATGCCTCATGGACATTTGCCCCATCACAGACATCTGGTCGCTCACGATCATCCAATCTCTTGTACACTTTGACCCCTACATCTCCACGTTCCACACTGGCCTCCCATTTAGCTGAGGTCACAAAGCAGACTGAGCTGTGTATATAAATGTGGGCGAGATAAAACTTCACAACTTAGTTTCTTTCACACCTCAGTATCAGTCATGTCAGAGATCAAATTTTCCCATCTTCATTTGGCATTTTTGGTTGTGTGTGCATGTCCAATGGATTCATCATCTGTGCACTCAGTTATGAATTCATTATGGGTGTTGCACATTTTATGGCTTCATAAGCTGTGCAGATTCATAAAATGTGCAAGACAATGCTGCTGTAAGTTGGGTTATGAAGTAACTAAGAATATATTGTATTAAAAGATAGATAAAAAGATAGATTTTAGCTACACTAGTGGGATGATTATAATAATAGATGGGCTAAACATTCTGTAACAGGATTTCCCTCTACAACTGTCTGGGACAACTTATTCATGGCATATATTTTGTGATACTGACACAAGTTCATACTGTGATAGGTATTTAACAGTTATTACCTTATTAATGTAAGGTACCTATTTACAACAATAACACATACCCACAAATTTTGTCTTCATTGAACCTCCTAAGCCACATAAACCTCCCAAGAAAAGAATGTGCAGAACCCATAGGTCCCCCTGCAAAACAAAAGTATATAAAGGACTGCTTTAAAACATTTGAGAATGCTGAGATCTTTTAGAGAAAGTGAAGAGTTAGCAATAAAGGGCAATTTGGTAAGTCGCATAGTGACAACAGAAATCCAGACAAAAAGCAATGTCTTATCTTATAGGTTTTGGTGATAACACCATGGCTAGTCTGGGGACACACTGCTTCCACATCTCTGTCCAAACCTGCAACTGACTTTGATGCCGCTCCTGTCTTCAGTCGCAGGGAGCAGCTGTTTATGGACCTTATGCAGGTCCTACCAAACCTAGGGTGGTGTTGCCCTTTAGTAATGTTTCCTTCAGATTGTGATTGATTTGGTACTGTGCCCTTCAATACTTTATAATTGTAAATCACTGTATAGCATTCTCTGTGTCTCTTCAGTGTATAGAGCTTCAGAATTTTGAGCTTCTCCCAGTAGTTCAGGTAGTCCTCAACTAACATCCTCATGAATCCCTCTTGTATCTCCTTGACTTAGTGTGGAGACCATGCTGGCATACATACTCCAGCTTTGACACTACCAGATTCTTCTACAGTGATGCAAGTGGGGCTTCCTGGTCTTAAGAGGTCTTGAGGATCCCACTTATTTTAAGAGCAGTATTAGTTGAATAAGAAGAAGATGGGCAGAGTATTGTAGGGAGTTGCTAAATGTGAAGGAGGATAGGGATGGAAAGATAGTTGCAGTGCGAGGCACTAAGAAAATGACATTGATGAATGAGGAAAACAGAGGAGAAATAAGGAAAGATGAGGTGAAAGCAGCTTATTAAAATTATAAAAGCAGGCAAGGCACCTGGGTTGGATGGGTGTCATACAGAGTGTCTAGAAATGGGAGGTACAGTTATGGTGGACTGGCCAGTGAGGTTGTTTAATGTTTGTCTAAAAGAGGATAGAGTGCCAGAGTACTGTATAGTTTCATGTTACAAGGGAAAAGGGGACAAGTGTGAGTGTAGTAGATTCAGAGGGATCAGTTTGAGTGTAGTTGGGAGGGTTTTGATTGAGAGGATTAGGAGAGGAACAGAGGGAGTAATTGGTGAGGAACAGTGTGGGTTTAGGAAAGGTAGGGTTTGCATGGATCAGATTTTTGTGGTAAGACAGATATGTGAGAAAGCTATAGGAAAAGGTAAGGATATTTTTTTAGCCTTTATGGATTTGGAAAAGGCTTATGACAGGGTAGACAGGAAGGTACTATGGGAGGTATTGCAGATATATGGAATAGGAGGAAAGCTGTTAAGAGCAGTCAAGAGTTTTTATGAGAGTAGTAGAGCCTGTGTTAGAATTAGAAATGGAGAGAGTGAGTGATTTGTGGCAAAGGTGGGACTTTGCCAGGATGTGTTATGTCATCTTGGCTGTTCAATACATGGATGGGGTGGTGCGAGAGGTAAATGCAAGGGTAATGAGCTAGGGATTGGAGATGGTTAAAGAAAATGGGATATAAACCAGTTATTGTTTGCTGATGACACTGCACTTGTAGCAGGATCAGAGGAGGGATTAAAGAAGTTAGTGATGGAGTTTGGGAAGGTGTACAAAAGAAGGAAGTGTAAGATAAATGTGGGTAAATGTAAGGTGACGAGATGTACAAGGAGAGAATGTGGCAGCAAATTGGAAATATGTATTAAGTGAGACTGGAGGAAGTGGACAGCTTTAGATGCTTGGGTGCAAATGTGGTGGGGAAGGGAGGAGTGGAGGTAGAATCTAGATTGAGAAAAGCAGATAAATGCCTTGGGGGATTAAAATGTGTAATGAGAAATAGATGATAGGTAATGGATGCTAAGAGGAAATTGTATGGAGTGATTGTGCCAACAGCACTATATAGGGCAGAAACATAGGAGAGGAAGAGAGGATTTTGAATGTGTTTGAAATGAAATGCCTGAGAAGTATGATAGGGGTTACTAGGTTGGATAGAGAAAGAAGGAGAGTGGTGGTGGAGAGGGAGTTGGAAGGCAGGGTTGATGAAAGAGTATTGGGATGGTTTGGGCACATGGAAAGAATGAGTGAAGAAGTATTAGAAAAAGGTGTGGAAGGCAAAGGTAGAAGGAGAGAACATGAGGGGGTGACCAAGAATGAGATGGATGGGGTAGAAGGGTCATTGGGAAAGAGGGGAATGTCTGTACAAGAAGGGAGAAGACAGAAAATGTGGGTGTATGGAGAATGGTTGTGATGCATGGAAGGGAGTGGGCAGGGGGATGGGGGTGTGAGGGAGTAAGTATAAATGATATTCTGACACAGCCCAAAGGGATTTCTCTCCATCTTCTCTTTTTCTGCATGAGGGGACAGAGAGGGGGGTCGCTGATTAAATGAAGCAACCTTGCTGTGGATGTGCTGTCTTGCTACATTGCCTCTGATCCAGAGCACTGGGTGAGATGCAGGGATGACCTATCATCCAGGAGGAGCCAAGATAAGAGGGAGGGCTGAGTGGGAGTGGAGTATGAGGGGATGGAATGGGTAGGAGTGGATTTTATGCCTTTGTTTTTTGGCTACCTCCCTAGTAAGGGGAAAAAAGCCATTGGTATATGTATGTATGTACTAGTTGTGTGGGTTATATATGCTTTGAAGCCACAGTCATCACTCATCCACACCCTAAAGTCTTTCAATGTTTCCTTTGTTTCTATTTCCTCTGCATCCACTTTGTACCAGCACTCTTTAAGATATTTGTTTGGCCCATATTTTATCGGTTTAAACTTCTTATCATTAAATACCATTTTGTTTTCACTTGACCCCTTAAATACTGCCTCCAGGTCTTTTTGCAAACTTTTGGAATCCTCTGGTAATTTCCTGAGAGATCCTGGTATTGTCCATGAATGAGAACTCTTGGGATATCCTTACCTCCTGGTCTGTGTCACTTATTATGACCTGGAAGAGCAGTGGATCAAGCACTGAGCCCTGTGGCACTCCACTAGTTACTATTGAGCTTTTTGACTGGGTTTCATCCACTATTACTCTCTGTTCTCTATCACTTAGGAATTCATGAAGCCATAGTCCCAGTGTATTTCTTTTGAATCATAGTATTAAAAGTAAACTCCTCACACATCTTTTTACTTTACAATTGAACTTTTATGCAAACAAAGAACACAATATTTGTATGACAAAGGTTCAGAAAACAAAATGAATGACTGAGCTAGGAAACAAGAATATGATGAGGGTTGTGGTGAATTATACTCATAGGTGACTTATTTTTCTACCAGTTCCTTATATTGTGGTGACCTGAAAATTGTAATAAATGAAAGTGAGGAAGAAGCAGTGTCATTAGTATCACAAATTACCCTCTCATTAATGGGCAAAATGACTTGTGGGGAGGCATTGAAGCTGCAAGCAAATGGTGTTGATAAGCGTCTGGGGAGTGAGTGGCCAAACTCCCTATCAGTGGCTCTGTTATAAAGCTACAATCACTATTATTATTGTTTATGCTAAACTGGCTTTTCTTGTCCCTGGCTTGACAGCAATACAGTTATTTGGTCACACCACTCACCAAATTTGCTTGTGGAATCAGCTGATCATAACAGAACACAAACCACTATGGAGGAAGCACTTCTAGGATTCACTCTGTCCTCATTTACTCTTGTAACTTTTATGCCAGTGAGGCTAAGAAGACAAAAAGTGAAATGGCTACCAATAAAAGATAGAATTGTGTATGCCACCCTTGTGAGGGAGTTGTCCCTTAAGACTGCTAGGGCTTCTATGACTTCCACTGAATGCATTTTCCAAGACCTTATATTGGTGGGTCCCAAAATAATGAAGTAAGACGCAAAGTTCCGGGGTGCCATATCTCCAGCACAACATTTATCAATCACACTTCAATATTTAGCTACCGGTAAGAGATACTTCTACATGGGTATGCTGCACCTTGCTCTGGCTTTCATCATATTTATCATGCTCTTAACTTCTTTAATATCAATTATCCACAAAAAGTAAATAGAGAAAAAGGTAAAATTCCAGAATCACACAAACACAAATATGTAACATAAAATTTACGTTGTCCAATAGCTCCTAAACTAATATATCCTATCCTAGCCTTACATGTTGAAATTAGATAGGTTATCTGGTATTACTGACCATGGACACTAGGCCTGCAAATTATTTTTAAGGTGTAGATTTGTGAAAATCCAGTCACTGGGAAACAAAATCATTGAGATTTGAGATTGAAAAGATTTAAATTCTTTTGATATATTGGTTGACACCACATGAACTCATGAAATTATCCTGTCCACTCACAGTTTTCATGTGCCTAAACAGGGGAGACAAGGTGGAAGAGCTGGATTATTTAATTCTTACATATTTTTTCTCATATAAAGGTAAGAAATAGGTTAAATGTCACAAGCTTTGAATATATCAATATGAATTTTAGATATCAGAATTGGTGTATTTCAATTATTGTGGTTTTGGTCAAATGTAGATGTGTTTATTGAAGAATTAGTGCTCTATTGGATATGCTCAATAGAATCTCCTGTAATGTGTTTATTGTAGGTGACTTTACTTGTTACTTGTAGTTCTTCCTTATCTGGTCCCACTCCATCAATGGTGCTCCACATGACCCTCACATGAATAAAGATCTACTTCAACTTTATAATCTATATTCCTCTTTGATTGTGAGGTCTTCCATATTGTAACATTCAGAGAACAGGAATGTCTTGAGTTTATCTTTGAAACCTTGGATACTGACAATATATTGTAGATCGAGTGGAAGACTATTATAAAACCTTAGGGAGGCTGACTTAAAAGAGTAAAAACCAACACATGATATAACTTGGGGTTCAAATAGGGTTAGACCTGAGTCAGCTCAATAGGTGTTTATGCCTTCCTCAGTATGGTAGACCACCTCCAGTAGACTCCTTAAGTATGATGGTTTCCAGTTTGTAGAATTTGAGTCATCACACATATTTTATACTTAATTCTAGTTTTTATGGGCAACCAGTGCAAATCAATTAATACAAGTGTAATCCTATCATGATGAGATACACCCTTAATCTTGCTCTATTCAAAACATTTTGTAACTTCTCAAGTTGAGTATTTGGAAGATTACAGTATATAGAATTACAATAATCAAGTCTAGTAACAACACAGTTACCGTATTTTCCGGCGTATAGTGCGCGACTTTTTTCCGTTGGAAGTGCCTAAAAATGGGGGGTGCGCGTTATCCGGTGGTGCGCATTATCTACGGCCTACGATAAAAATTCTGCGGCTGTGTGTGTAATTTTTTCACAACGTGACGATGTTGGCCGTCGCAAAGTCGGGAGGCACACTTCTCCGTGACGTTCCGTGAGAACAAGAAGAACAGCCATGGTGACATGAAAGAATACGTCAGCATGGGCTACCGTATATAAATATTTGGTATAGGTAGGTATCTATTGAATCTTATTTTTCATGTTTAAATAGGCCTAAACACCATGAAACATGATCAATATTCATGATATTTGCCCATGTTCACAGCATCCTAGTTTGAATTTTTATGTTGGCTTTGTTGCTTCACTTTAGGTATGGTACAAATTCCGTTGCGGCCATTCATAAACTCGTGTCAAACACCTGACTACAACACCCTCTTTCGGGAGTTATATTAACTAAACGTCACCTCGATGAGAGACTGTCCTATTTCACCACTGTCATTGCAGGTTCAAAGCTAAAACGAAACAGTCTGTAGTTTGTTTCAGTATTAAATAAAAAATGGTAAAGACGAATTATTTCCTCAAGATATAAAATGAAAATTTTCTGTAAAAGTCCCGAATTTTTTCTGTATATTCTACTTTCAATAAACTTTTTTTAGATCATATTTCCTACAAACTATTTAAGCTACAAAGTAATAAGGGACCAACGCACAACACAAGTCATATACAGTACCGGAACATGTAGTTCCGACTTTTTCTTAGTTGTGTCCTGATTGATGCCTAAACTGACACTTAATTTAGTGATAAATCAACAGATTTCCCAGCGGTGGCTCTAGCCAATGAAAAATACTTCTCCATGTAACCTCGTTCACATGATATAAATACCGAGGTAAAACTGCGTTATAGACAAATGTGATCGGGCATGCGCGTTATACATCGGTGCGCGCTATCTCTGTACTGAGATAACGAAGTGCATGGGTGCGCATTATAACCCGATGCGCACTTTAAGCCGGAAAATACGGTAATTACAATTTTTTTTGGAGAACTTACATCAATATATTTCTCAATAAATGTTAATACAATCATATAAAGTGCAAATAATGTATGCTCACCAGTGTATCTGTCCATTCATATGTTAGATTTGATCATTAGTAATGCAACAAATAAGTGTCTTGTAGATGATGTTGGAGTGGAACAGGGTTTCACCATTTCTCCAGTTTATAAACTTGTTTGCTGATGATAATGTGCTTATAGCAGTATCAGAGGAGGGATTAAGGAAGTTAGTGACAGAGTATGGAAAGGTGTGCTGAAGAAGGAAGTTGAAAATAAATGTGGATAAAAGTAAGGTGATGAGAGATACAAGGGGAGAGGATGGCAGCAAACAGAAGTGAGTATTAAGGGAGAGAGGCTGGAGGAAGTGGATAGCTTTAGATACTTGGGGGTGAATGTGGTGGGAAAGGGAGGAGTGTAGGTGCCAGTAGAATGTAGATAGAGAGAAGCAAATAAATGCCTTGGGGGATTAAAAAGTGTAATGAGAAATAGACATTTGGGACTGGATGCTGAGATTGTATGAAAGGGTGATTGTGCCAACAGCACTGAATGGGGCAGGAACATGGAACATTCGAGAGGAAGAGAAAAAGTTTAAATGTGTTTGAGATGAAATGTCTAAGAAGTATGGTAGGAACTACTAGGCTGGATAAAGTGAGGAACGAGGAGGATAGCAGGGGTGGAAAAGGAATTGGGAGATAGGGTTGATGAAAGAATATTGGGATGGTTTGGACACATGGAAAGAATGAGTAAAGAAATATTAGTAAAAGAAGTGTGGAAGGCAGAGGTGGATGAAGTGAACATTAGGGGGCAACCAAGGATAAGATGGATGGACAGGGTAAAAGGGTGCATTGGGAAAGAGGGGGAGTCTGTTGAGGAAAGAAGGGAGAAGACAGAAGATAAGGGTAAGTGGAGAATGGTCGTATATGGATGATGCTGTGATGTATGGAAGGGTGTGGGTAGGGAATGGGGGGTGAGGAAGTATGTATTTACCTAGTATTTACCTAGTTGTATTTTGCGGGAAGGGGAGCTATGCTCGTGTTGTCCCGCCATTGTATCTCGCAGTGTCTAGTTTGTTTTTAAACTCATGAATGGTTTTTGCACATACTATTTCATTATCCAGTTTGTTCCAAGTGTCCAAAACTCTATGTGGAAAACTGTTTTTCTTCAGTTCTCTTCTATAGCTATGTTTTTTTATTTTCTTACCATGTCCTCTTGTGTTTCTTTTGTCCCAGTTAAGTAAGTTCTCTCTATCATGTATCTCTGTGCCTTTCATGATTCTGTAGATGGTCAATAGGTCACCTCTCTTCTTTGCTCCAGTGTCGGTAATTCCAGTTTAGCCAATCTCTCCTCGTATAATAGGTTTGCAAGTGCAGGTGCCATTTTTGTAGCTGCTCTTTGGATTCTTTCTATTTTCTTTATATTCTTTTTGGTACTGGGGGACCACAATGTCGCCACATACTCTAATCTAGGCCTTATCAATGTAACCAATATTTTTTTTATCATGTCTTCGCCCAAGTATGTAAATGCCACTTTTATTGATCTTAGCAAGTTGTAAGTCTCCCCGACAATTTTGTTAATCTGTATATCATAGGACAAGTCGTTCATGATAATTACACCCAAATCTTTTTTGGATCCTACTTTCTTTACTTCCTTGGTTCCAATTGTATATTTTCCTGATATTCTGTTTTTGCTTTTTCCAAACTCCATTATGCTACACTTCTTAGTATTAAAGTCCACTTCCCATTTCTGACTCCAGTTCCATACCCTATTTAGGTCTTCTTGCAGTGCTTCACAGTCCTCATCAGTTTCTACTTTCCTTAACAGTTTGGCATCATCAGCAAAGAAGCTCATGTAGCAGTTCACGTCCTCGTCCATGTCATTCATATAGATAGCAAACATTATTGGTGCCAGTACAGATCCTTGTGGTACTCCACTGATCACCTCTTTCCAATCTGAATATTTTTCTCTGAGCACTACTCTCATCTTTCTACCAGTCAGAAAGTCCTCCATCCATTTTAGTAGGTTTCCTTGTATTCCTCCTATGTGTTCCAGTTTTTTTAGTAATTTTCTGTGTGGTACTTTGTCAAAGGCTTTTTGCAAGTCTAGGAATGCACAATCAGCCCATCCATTTCTTTCTTGCACTATGTCTATTAGTCTTGAGTAAAAGCATATTAAGTTTGTGGTGCATGATCTTCCTTGTCTGAACCCGAATTGTCTTGGGTTTAATATGTTGTTGTCTTCCAGATGTTTTACCCATCTATTCTTGATTATTTTCTCACAAATTTTGGCTATAGTGCTTGTTAGTGATACTGGCCTATAGTTGGTGGGTTCTTCCTTGTTTCCTCCTTTATATATTGGTACAATGTTAGCGTTTTTCCAGTCCTTGGGTATCTTTCCTTCTTTGAGTGAGCTGTTTATTAAGATGTGTATTTTGTCTGTTAGTTCTTCTTTGCACTCCTTTAGAATCCAATTTGCAATACCATCCGGGCCATGTGATTTTCTGACATCCAGTCTTGATAGATGTTCTGATATTTCTTTTAGTGATGTTGTAAACTCACTCATGTGGGGAGATTGCTTGTTATTATCTATGTCCCAATTTTGTATTTTCTCTCTGGTGAAGACAGATTTAAAGTGATTGTTCATGACTTCGGCCATCTCTAAATCTTCTGTGTATTCTATATTTCCTTGGCATAGTTTCACCATTTCCTGTTTGGTTTTAAGTTTACCATTCACATATCGATAGAATAGCTTGGGTTGATCTTTGCATTTGTCTATAATATCCTTCTCATGGTTCCTTTTTTCCTCTCTTCTCACATTAACATACTCATTTCTACAGTTTATATAAATTTGCCATTTGCTTTGTTTTTTGTCTTTTCTCCACTTTTTCCAAGCTTTGTCCCTTCTGTCTTTTGCCTCACTGCATCTTTTGTTGAACCAACATTTAATGTACTCACTCTCTTGCTTTTGTCTTGGTACATGCCTGTTTACCCCTTCATTGTAATTATCCATCAATATATTCCATTTCTCTTCCACTGTTGTCTCTTCCCTATAAAATTTTTCCCAGTTTGCATTCCGGAAGAATGTCTTTAGTTTTGCAAAGTCTGTTTTGTTGTACATCAATCTTCCTTTCCTATGCTTTTCGTTCCTCTCCATGTCTATTTCTTCCTTTAATACAGTTTCGATGAGGACATGGTCACTCTTTCCAATTGGTGTCTCGTACTGGACTTTATCCACTATTTCAGGTTCTGCTGTAAATATTAGATCTAGTTTCAATGGCTCTTCATTGTTTCTGTACCTTGTGTTTTCAGGGACCCATTGGGTCATTGTGTACTCCATGGTCATGTCAAGCAGTACATTGCCCCACGAGTCATCTCCTCCTTGCACTGTCATGCTGTCCCAACAAATTTCTTTGCAATTGAAGTCCCCCATAATTACCAGATTACCCTTACCCATTAGTATCTCATTTAGTGATTTTCTTGTATCTTCTAGCATTTTTGTATGTTCATTTTCTTTCCAAGCATTCGTTTTTGGAGGCACATAGGTCACCACAAACTTTCTGCTTTTCATATTCTTGCCTTCGACTTTTATCATGATCAGTTCAACATTACCTTTGCCCTCTGCAATTTTTGTCACCTTTAGGTCTTTCTTGGCCAAGAACATGATTCCCCCTCCCTGTTTCTTGTCCCTGTTTTTTATCCAGTAATTGTATAGACCTTGTCCAATAACTATGGATGGTATTTCACCTCTTAGTTTAGTCTCTACAATTCCCATTATGTCTGGTTTTGCTTCTAACAGATAATCATTGAGTTCGTTCAGTCCTGAAATTAGTCCGTCAATGTTGGTATAGGCCACTTTTAATTTTCTTCCTTCTCCCTGGTTTCTTCTGTCCTTGGTTTTTTCGTTTTGATGCGCCATTGTCTTAATCTCAAGTCTATTACTCTCCACTGGAATTCTTTGCATTCTGTCTCCGTTCTCATCAAGTTTTTTTCCTTTGCTTCTTCTCTTAGTGCCCTTTCTTTTTCTAATTCCTCAGTACTCATTTCTCTTTTTATCCATATCTTATTGTACTTTTCACTCTTTGCCAAGTTGCCTACTTTTTCAAATATGTCTTCTACTACCATTTGTGACCTTAGTTTTATCTTTAGAGGTCAATTCCTATCCTTAGTATAGCGACCGATTCTATAAGTCTCTTCCAGGTCTATGCCTGAATCTCTGTCTCCCCCCTGAATTTCATTTAGGATTTCTACTGCTGTCTCTTTTTCTTCTTTTTCCCTCATGTACCTCGCCAATCCTTGTTTTTCCTTTAGTCCATATACCACAATACATTTTTTCCTATCTACTGTATCCCTGACCCAATTTGCTTTTTCGTTAATCACTTGTATGATTGTGTCTTTTGCATTATCCTGCATTTGCTGCTTGACTATTTCTTTGAAAGCAATTTCCTTACTTTCAACGTTTTCCTTCCACTTCTTAATTTCCTGGATACTATCCCCACCTAGGTTCTCTTCGATCTTTTGTCAATTCTTGTAATTTATTGTTCACCTCCTGCTTTAGATTTTCGCTATTGTTATTATCATTAGTTTTCTTCTTTTCATTATCATTCTTCAGTTCATTTATATTTGATGAAGCCTGAAGGGATTTCTCATCTTCTCTTTTTCTGCATGAGGAGATGGAGAGGGGGGTTGTTGAAATACAAATATTTGTTATTATGCATCTTGTGTTGTTTTTGATTGAATATACAATAAAATGTATAGTGGGAATTTTTCATTTGATTTACTGTATGATCTGTGTATATTTGCATGTAATATGACAAAGTTCAGTTGCTAGGCCTGAGAGTTTTTTCCCACACTAAGGGATGACATGCCATTGCAAGTCAATAATGGTGAAGCCACAGTGTAGAGAGGTTGATGTGTAAACTATTGTCAGAACATAAAACTTATGTGTGTCAAGTAATTGTGCCTTTGAAGAGCAATAAACAGTTAAGTGCTTTTCTAAGTGTTTACATAATACCCATAACTTTTAACATAGGTTATGGGCCCAGGACACATTATTTTGTGTGCTTAGAAGTTACACTGCATCACAGCGAATAGTGGCAGAATTGAGCAGGGCAGTGTAGGCACGTAAACACGAGTGAACATAAGTACTTATTATGTTGCATTTTCTTTGTTTTTGTGACACAGACTGACAAAATGGAGCACAGTACAATCAACCTCACACTGTTGAATGATAAGAACTATCCTACGTGGAAGTTGCAGATGAAGATGCACTTGATTAAAGAAGAAGGGACACTGGATAAATACAATAAGAAGAAAGCCAGGGCACTGGCCTTTATTATACTGTCCATCGACCAAAACCTTCTTTATTTGGTCGGGGATCCAACTGATCCATGTACTGTGTGGAAACTACTACAGGGCACTTTTCAAAAGAAAACCTGGTCAAATAAACTACGACTCAAGAAACAGTTGTACAACATGAAGTTACGCCAGGAGGACAGTATGCAGGAACATTTGAAGTTCGTTGAACTATTTGGTGAACTCACAGTGGTTGGCAACACCGTTAACGAGGAAGACAGGTAATTATCTTGTTATCATCATTGCCTGACAGTTATTCAGTGCTTGTGACAACACTAGAGGCTTTGCAAAGTGTACCAAAGTGGGAAACTGTGACGGAACATCTTCTACATGAGGAAAGTGTAGTCTTATGAAGTCAACAAACAATAACAGTGCACTTGTTGCTAATAAAATAAAGGCATATAAAACAGTACAGTGTTTTGAGTGCAAAAAGATGGGGCACATCAAGAAAAATGTTTGGGTTTATTTGAAGAAGTGTAAAAATGAAAAAGTGAACTATGCCGTGGGAAATTTTTAAAGAGGATGAAAAAGAAATAACATTGGTTGCTAGTGCTCTGTCTGTGAAATCACTATTCAAGGCAGGTAGTTGGGTAGTTGATTCAGGTGCTACTCAACATATGTCCCATAAAAAGGAACTTTTTTAAAGTTATGAGAGACTAGAAATGCCCTTGTTTGTTGGAGTAGGGGATGGTAGAGCTTTGAAAGCTTATGGGGTAGGTGATGTTTGTATTAAATTGAAACTACCAAATGATGAAATAAGTAATTGTACTGTTAAAGATTTTCTCTTCATTCCTGAATTTAACTTATAATTTGATGTCAGTACCTAAGATGGTTAAGCATAAGAAGACTGTAAATTTCCATGAAGGTAAATATGAAATTTTCAACCAAGAAAATGAGTTGTTGGCTGTTGCAAATTTAGTAGGGAATTTGTATTTTCTAGAATGTGTTAGTGATATTGCAGCTGCAACAACACTTGACTCTGTCTCCAATTCTGCACCTGTTGCACAGTCAAAAGAGATGTTATGGCATCGCAGGTTAGGCCACCTTGGCATTGATAATCTTTGTAAATTAGTTAGGAAAGATTTGATAAATGGTGTCAACAGTTCTCTTAGAGGTGACTATTTTTTTGTGAAAGCTGCTTTGATGGTAAGAATCATAGACAACCATTTCGATCATCACTGAAGGACAGAGATAGAAAACTGTTTGAATTAATACATACTGACATATGTGGGAAGCTTAACCCTAGTTCTTTGGGTAATGGTAATTACTTTCTGACCTTCATAGATGATGCTTCTAGGTATACATGGGTGTGCATTTTGACAAATAAGAGTGATGTTTTCAACAAGTTTGTAGAGTGGAAGACATTGGTTTAGAAACAATATGCTAAAATAAAAAAAAATTAGATCAGATAACAGGGGAAAGTATATCTCCAATGAGTTCCAAAATTATCTTAAGAAGGAGGATATATGTCATGAAACTATTGTACCTAAAACTCTTGAACAGAATGGTGTTGCAGAAAGGAAAAATCCCTGGTTGAAACCGTAAGAGCAATGCTATCAGATTCAAACTTACCTAAGTCATTTTGGGCTGAAGCTCTAAGTACAGCAGTCTATATTAGAAATAGGTGTCCAACAGCTGCTCTAACAGACATGACACCATATGAAGCTCTTAACTGCAGGAAACTTAATGTTGAACATTTAAGAATTTTTGGATGTGTATCATATGTTCATGTACCTAAAGATGAAAGATCTAAATTAAATTCTAAATCTAAGCACTGTGTTATGTTAGGATATGGATCTACTACTAAAGGTTACAGATTGTATGATGTAACTAGTAAGAAAGTAATTTACAGCAGGGATGTAATTTTCAATGAATCTCAAATGTATTTTCTTGAGAAGGAGTGTGCTAATGTTGATTCTGTTTCAGTTGAAAAAGTTGATATTTCCATTCCTGTAGATAAAGATGAGAAAAATTAAAATGAAGCTCTTGAAATGCATGTTAGGCGGTCTAATAGAGATAGACGTCCACCAGAACGTCTTGGTGAATGGGTTAAAATTTGCGATGCACCATCACTTGGTGAACCATAAACTGTTGAGGATGCTTTGAATGGACCTGAAAAATCTCTGGAAAGCAGCTATGCAGAAGGAAGTATCAGCTCTTTCTTCTAATGATGTTTGGAATTTGACAGAGTTGCTGGAAGGACAAACTCCCGTCAAATCAAAGTGGGTTTTTAAAAAGAGAATTGGACCTGATGGCTCAGTTTCTTCTTACAAAGCTCGCTTAGTCACTCAAGGCTTTTCACAGAGACCCGGTATTGACTATGATGAGACCTTCAGTCCCTGGTTAGGTTTGAGTCAATATGTACCATCTTATCATTAGCTGCTCGAGAAGGATTAAAGATCCATCAGATGGATGTATCTTCCATGTTTCTCAATGGAGAACTGCGTGAAGAGATTTACTTAACTCAACCCAAATCTTTTCATGAGCCTGGAAGAGTTAGTATGCAAACTAAACAAGGCCATTTACAGCCTCAAACAAGGTCCTAAATGTTGGAATGAAAATTTTGACAAATTTCTTACAGACTTGCATTTTGAACAAAGTCCTAGTGATTCATGTATTTACCTAGTTGTATTTTACGGGAAAGGGAGCTATGCTCATGGTGTCCCATCTTCATATCTCATTTTATCTAAACTGTTTTTAAATTCATGAATTGTTTTTGCACACACCACTTTTTTGTCCAACTTGTTCCAGATGTCTATTACTCTGTGGGGAAAGCTGTTCTTTTTCAGGTCCCTTCTATAACTGTCTTTCTTGATTTTCTTTTTGTGTCCTCTTGTATTTCTACTATCCCATTTTATTAGATCCTCTCTCTCAAGTTTCTATGCCTTTCATGATTCTATAGTTATCATGTCTAATATGTCTGTAGTTCAAGTTTTGTTAGTCTCTCTTCATATGATAGTTCTGAGAGTGTTGGTGCTAGTTTTGTAATTGCTCTATGTATTCTTTCAAGTTTTGTTATACATTTTTTTGTACTTGGTGACCACATCGTTGCTGCATATTCCAATCTTGGTCTTATCAAGGTAAATAGTATTTTCTTCACCATTTCTTCGTCCAGGTATGTAAAAGCCACTTTGATTGTTCTTATTAAATTATAAGTTTCTCCAAAAAATTTGTTGATATGCTTCTCAGGGGACATATTATTCATAATAATGACTCCCAGGTCCTTCTCATTTTCTACTTTTTTTTTTATTTCTTATTCTCCCAATTTATATGATCCCACTATTCTTTTTTAGCTTTTTCCAAATTCCATTATGCTACACTTCTTGATATTGAATTCCATCTCCCACTTCCTACTCCATTCCCATACTTTATTGAGATCACTCTGTGTTAACACTTGCATGTATGATAATGATTTGTGTATAATTGCATATAAGTTGATGATGTCATTTTAGCTTTTAAGTCCCTTGATATTATTGCTGAGATTAAGAATTTGTTGAGTGAGCATTACTTGATGAAGGACTGGAGAATTGAACTACTTTCTAGGTGTACAAATTGCACAAAATAATGGTAAATCTTCATCAATCAATCTGGATTTATCAAAAGTGTTCTTAACAAATTTGGCTTTGGTGACTGTAAGCCTGTATCCACTCCATGTGATGTAAGCAATGTTCTTTTAAAAGACTATCATGAATCAGATCTCTTTGATACTACTAAGTATCAATCTGCAGTTGGCAGTTTATTATTTTTGTCCACAAAAACCAGACCAGACATTTCATATGCAGTATGTGATGTTGCAAAGTATTGTAATAAACCTTATCAACAGCATTGGTCAGCAGTTAAGAGGATCTTCAGATATCCCAAAGGAACAATTATAGTTGGATTGCTCTATGCTAATGATGATGTAAATGAATGTGTAGGTTTTGCTGATGTTGACTGGGCTGGTGATAGATCTGACCATAAATCCACATCAGGTTACTGTTTTAGGCTCGGGACTAGTGGACTGATTTCTTGGTGCTCAAACAAGCAGTCGTGCGTTGCACTCTCAACTGCTGAAGCTGAATATGTAGCACTATCTGGTGCAGCACAGGACGCTGTTTGGCTTAAATCTTTGCTAACGGATTTGAAACAGGATTGTCAAAGTCCTCTAACTATCTCTGAGGATAATCAGTCTGCTATGATTCTTGCGAAGAATCAGAAAGATCATTCTTGTACCAAACCTATTGATGTAAAATTTCATTTTGTGAGAGAGTTGATCAATAACAAAACCATTGGTGTGAAATATTGTCCAAGTGATAATATGTTGGCTGATATATTAACCAAGGCACTCCCTGTAGATAAGTTTAAAAAATTTAGAAAAGGGATGGGAATGACTGAACCAAAAAGTGAATGAATAGAATTTACAAAAACAATACAATCTGAGGAGTGTTGAAATATAAATATTTGCTATTATGCCATCTTGTGTTGTTTTTGATTGAATATACAATAAAATGTATAGTAGGAATTTTTCATTTGATTTATTGCACTGGGCAACAACAACAAAAAATTTTTGCCTGGTGTTTGAGATATTTTAGCGAATTCTTATGTGGTTTTGCCTGCTAAATTCAAAAATTAATTCAGTTTTTCCCTATCAGGTCTAGTTTTTTTACTCTTATTTTCATTTTAGTTACATTGGATGATAAAAATCCTCATAAAATCTTCTCGAACAGTATACGACAATTGATATTTGGTGGCTTTTGGAATTAAACAAGACTGTTTCCTTAACAAAGTATTTTATTCATACATGAACAAAACATAGGAAGAAATAGCGAGGCCATTATACAGAAAAGAGCACAAATATAAAAATAAAATAAAAGCTTTATGGCAGAAAATTCAAGGAATAAATTTACGTTTCTTTGTGCGCCGTGAATGTTGAGCCGCTGGTGAATCTCGTTTTAAACACCAGCAGTAGTCTGCCATTATCACAGAGTCCCAACGTCCTTGGTACCGAGTTTCCATCTCCTTGATGTCCTGATGAAATCGTTCGCCTTGTTCATCGCTAACATCTCCGAGATTTTCAGGAAAACAATCAAGGTGACTGAAAAGAAAATGTATTTTGATGCTCATATTTGTACCAATTTCACCAAAAGTTGATATTAAGTTGGCAACAAGATCCTTATAGTTGTCACTTTTGTGGTTGGTTCCCAAGGAAATTTTGCACTACTTCAACAAATGCGCACCATGCTGATGCTTCAGGTTCACTCATCGTTTTCATGAAGTTTGTGTCCTTCAAGAGCTTACGGATTTGTGGTCCATCAAAAATCCCTGCTTTCAGTTTTTCAATCGTCAGTTCTGGAAATACATAGCAGATATATTTGAAACACTCCCCATTTTTGTCAAGAGCTTTGACGAACAGCTTGATCAGTCCGAGTTTGATGTGCAAAGGGGGGAAAATTATCTTATCTCGCTCAACTTAAGGTTCTTCCAAAATATTGACAGCTCTACATGGAACCATATTTGTTTGAGGCGGCCAGTCTTTCTTAACATAGTGGTTTACTCAGTCTCTGCTGTCCCACATGCAAAGAAAGCATGGGTATTTGGTATAACCAGATTGCTGTCCCATGAGAAAATTCACCATCTTCAAGTCAACACAGATGACCCATTTATGATCATGGTACCGTATCTTCTTTAAAACTAACTTAATTTCTTCATATTTTTCCATAAGAGTTGTTGAGCGGGCAAGTGGGACAGAGCCATACAAATTCCCGTTGTGCAACAATACACTTTTTAAACTACACTTGCTGTCTATGAAAAGACACCATTCATCTGGTTTATATTCCTCAATACCAAGTTTTTTAAGAAGCCCACTAATATCTCTGCAATAAACCAACTCTCCCTCTTTTATAAAGAAACTCTTCATGCCGACTCCGATAAAAGGTTATACGGACACCATTCTCTAGAAGATTCTTTTCTTTCAGTCGGGAAGCCAACAGTTCTGCTGAGTTTTTTGGGAGGTTCAAGTCACGAACTAGATCATTCAGCTCCTCCTGGGAGAAAAGCTGAGGTAAAGTCGTACCTGAAAAGTCTTCGTCTCCAGTGTCATCTTCAGATGATGAGATTTCTTCAGTTGAGGGCAAAGTTATCTGAGGCAAGACACTGAAGACAGGAATAGGAAGCTTTTCACTGTGTGGAACCGGTCTGATAGCTGAAGCAAGATTAGGATAGACAAGCATTTGTCGGTTTTTCCTGTTAATACCCTTCAAATTTAGGGCTTAAAAGTAGCAGTCATCTAGCTGATTTTTGGGCTCCCGCCACACCATTGGTACAGCGAATCTCATACTTTTCCTTGTCCCTTTAGTCCACTGTCGCATATGCTCTGTACATTGTTTGCAAATACTATGCGGTGCCCAGTATTTATCTTGGTCTCCCAGCTGCTTGACCCCAAAATATGCCATATAAGCTCTTTTAACAAAGTCCGTGATGTTTTTCAGATTTTCTTGCAAAGTGTATTCTCAACAAACGTGACAAAACACATTTGGAGAATTTATGCAAAACCTTCTGGAAGACGACATCTTGCTCATTTTCTGTTGCTGAATTCACCACATCTCAAAAAATCTGGAAAAATACAAAATTAGAATTAGATATGGCAAAGAAAATTAGAGTGGATGTACTCACATTGTGATTATACGAAAATTTGGTAACTTCAAAACTAGACCCGATTGGTCAAAATGAAAGTTATTTTTGGATTCAGGAGACCAATTTCCTATAGGTATAGGAATGACTTTTATTTCCTAAACACCAAAAACCTTGTAGACCAGTGTTGTATGATCTGTGCATATTTGCATGTAATATGACAAAGTTCAGTTGCTAGGCCTGAGAGATTTTTCCCGTGCTAAGGGACGCCACGCCATTGCAAGTCAGTCATGGTGAAGCCACAGTGTAGAGAGGTTGATGTGTAAACTATTGTCATAACATAAACTTATGTGCCTTTGAAGGACAATAAACAGTTAAGTGCTTTTCTAAGTGTTTAAATAATATCCATAACTTTGAACAGGGGTCACCTATTAAATGAAGCAGCCTTACTGCATTGCTTCTAATGCAGGGCAATGGGTGAGACGCAGAGATGACCCGTCATCTAGGAAGAGCAAAGAAAAGAGGAAGGGAGGGGTGGTGAATGGAAGTAGGGACGGAATGGGTGGGAGTAGATTTATGCCTTTTGACTTTGGCTACCTCCCATATAAGGGAGAAAAAGTGCTTGGTATATGTATGTATAAAATTATAACTTTGAAACTCTTGCTACTAGAGACAAAGGTAATAAAAAGATTTAGAGGGAAGACAAATTTTACTCCTAAGTCTCATATTGATAGTGTATGTCACATTTTCCATAATGATATTAATGATGTGTGTGTTCATAATGAAAAATAAGTCAGACTGTGTTAGTTTTATTGCAGATGCTTATGATCATGTAAATTGAGTAACATATGATAATTGCCGCCCTTGTTTAGAGAAGACTGTTATAGTTAGGCACAAATATCCATGGTTCAATGGACAGATTTAGATTTTGAATATGAGAAATAAAAAAAGACATAAAGAGGTTGAATGGCATAGAAGAAAGACTATGGTCGTGGGAAGAATGTAAAAAACTAGTACAATATACAAATTAAAAAAAGTAAAGCAACGTATGACCAAAATAGAATTCAAGAGGCAGCATCTGATATGAATAAATTGTACAACCTTTTTAATGGTCTCTATGGAAAAACTGAGACTCTCAGATGGCCTTAGTGATAGATCTTTAGCTAATGCTTTTTGTCAGTTTTTCAAGAATAAAATATTTTTAATATTGCATCAGGTTTTAGTGATATGTCTGGATATACTGTGTTTAGATATTATGCTGAGTCTAGACTGGTGTGCTTCAAGACTGTATGTAGAGATAAACTCATTTGTGTCCTCAGGAAAGGGAGGAAGACTCACTGTCCCATCGACCCAATGCTCATATCAGATATTGATAATGCAGCATTTTATTTTGTTTTATTTATTCTTATATATTCATTTATTATATTAATAATAGTGCATACATATACCAAAGGCTTTTTCCCCCTTACAAGGGAGGTAGCCAAAAAGAAAAAGGCATAAAAACCATTCCCACCCACTCCATCCCTAATACACTCCACTCCCCTCCACCCTCCCTCTTATCTTGACACCTCCTGGATGACAGGTCATCCCTGCATCTTGTCCACTGCCCTGGGTCAGAGGCAGTGTCGCAAGACACAGCACATCCACAGCAAGGCCGCTTCATTAAATCAGTGACACCCCCTGTAGAAAAGGAGAAGACAGGGAGAAATCACTTTGGGCTGCGTCAAATTTTTCTCACACATACTACCTCACCCCCATCCCCCCACCCATTCCACCTCATGCATCACAACATCATCCATATACAACCATTCTCTATTCACCCCTGTCTTCGTCTTCTCCCTCTTCCCCAAGGCCCCTTTCAACCAATCCATCCATCTCATCCTAGGTCACCCCCTCATGTTTACTCCCTCCATATCTGCCTTCCATACCTCTTTACTAGTCTTTTTTCACTCATTCTTTCCATGTGTCCAAACCATCCCAATACTCTTTCATCCACCCTAACTCCCAACTCCATTACCACCCCTGTTCTCCTTCTCACCTCCTCATTCCTCACTCTATCCAGCCTAGTAACCCCTATCATACTTCTCAGACACCTCATCTCAAACACATTCAAACTCCTTCTCTCTTCCTCTCTTATGTTCCATGTTTCTGCCCCATACAGTGCTGTTGGCACAATCACTCCTTTATACAATCTCCTCTTAGCATCCATTCCCAAATGTCTATTCCTAATTACACTTTTTAAACCACCAAGGCATTTATTGCTTCTCTTAATCTACATTCTACCTCCACCTCCACTCCACCCTTTCCTGCCACATTTGCACCCAAGTATCTAAAACTGTCCACTTCCTCCAGTTGCTCTCCCTTACTGCTCACTTCCAGTCTGCTGCCACTTTCACTCCTTGTACATCTCATCACCTTTTACCCACATTTATCTTCAATTTCTTCTTTCACACACTCTCCCAAACTCTGTCACCAACTTCCTCAATCCCTCCTCTGATGCTACTACAAGCACAGTGTTGTCCGCAAATAACTTTTCTCCATTTTCTTTAACCATCTCCGATCCCTGACCCACCACCCTTACATTTGCCTCTTGCACCACCCCATCCATGTATAAGTTGAACAACAGCTGGCTCACTTCCCACTTTTCTCCATTTTCTTTAAACATCTCCAATCCCTGACCCACCACCCTTACATTTACCTCTCGCACCACCCCATCCATGTATAAGTTGAACAGCCTGCGCGACATAACGCATTCCTGACGAAGTCCGACCTTTACCTCGAACCACTCACTCTCTCCATTTCTAATCCTGACACATGCTCTATTACTCTCATAAAAACTCTTGACAGCTCCTAGAAGCTTTCCTCCTATCCCGTATATCTGCAGAACCTCCCACAGTGCCTTCCTGTCTACCCTGTCATAAGCCTTTTCCAGATCCATAAAAGCCCAAAAAACATCCTTATCTTTTCCTATAGCTTTCTCACATATCTATCTTACCACAAAAATCTGGTCTATGCAACCTCTACCTGTCCTAAATCCACACTGTTCCTCACCAATCACTCCCTCTGTTCCTCTCCTAATCCTCTCAATCAAGATCCTCCCATAAGCCTTCCCTACTACACTCACACTTGTCCCCTTTTCCCTTGTTAAGGGGAATTAACAGGCACTCCTCCAGTCCTCCGGCACTCTACCCTCTCCAGCAAACATTAAATAACCTCACCAGCCAGTCCACTATCACTGTACCTCCTTTTTTGTAGACATTCTGCATGGCATCCATCGAGACCAGTTGCCTTACCTGCTCTCATCATCTTAACAACTGCCTTCACTTCATCCTTCCTTATTTCTCCTCCATTTTCCTCACTCATCACAGTCATTTTCTTAGCACTTCCCACTGCAACTATCTTTCCCTCCCTATCCTCCTTCACATTTAGCAACTCCCTAAAATACTCTGTCCATCTTCCCCTTACTGCCTTCTCTTCCATTATCATCTCTCCATCTACACCTTTTACCTTTTCTTCTCTACTTGATTCGCCTCCTCTTCCTCTTAATTTCTTTCCAAAACATCTTATTACTTTCAATTTTTTTGTCATACTCTTACCCCATTTCACATCTGCTCTCCTCTTTGCCTCCTTTACCTTGTGCTTTACTTCTCTTCTCTTTTCTTTGTACCTCTCATATGACTCCCTCATCCTATTTTGTAACCAATCTGTGAAAACTCGCTTCTTCTCTTCTACACCCTTCTTTGTTTCCTCATCCCACCATTCACTACCCTTCCTTCTATTTCCTCCCATCCTTCTTGTTCCACACACCATCTTTGCACACTTTGTGACTCCCTCCTTGAACCATCCCCATTCCTCCTCCACTCCTAGCTCTACTCTATCCTTCACTCCCTCCCACTCCTCTCTCAGCTTCTTCTTGTACTCCCTCCCCTTTTCTTTTTCATTTAAAGAGTTCACTCTAAGCATCTCCCTACTTTTTGTCCTTTTCTTCCTTCTCCATCTATTCTCCACTCTCAACTTACCTTCCACCAAAAAATGATCTGATATTCCCCCACCCTCTCCCCTTAGCACATGTACATCCTTAACTCTTCCTATTATACTCCTGTCTACCACTACATAGTAATAATAATAATAGTAATTACTATTGTAATAATAATAGTAATTACTAATATTACTTCAAGCCAACTCCCTGCTTAGAAGTGAGAGATCATAAAACTGGTGTTGAAAGGAAACCAAGAGTTAAGTTCTTTTGCCCAATTTCAAATCTATCCTTTCTCTCTAAAGATATTGAATATGTAGTGGTGGATCAATTAGTGGATTTTCTGAGGAGAACCCAAGTACTGCCTGACAGTCTGGCTAAAAGCAGTTTTACTCTACAGAAACTGCAAAATGTTCTGTGATTATTAATCTGTAAGAAGTAATGGATAGGGGTGTGGTATTTTGGTTCTTCTCGATTTGAGTGCTACTTTTGACACTGTTCACAGATACCTACTTGATGATTTGAGGGAAATTGGAATTATTAACAGTGTACTCTGCTATCTTGAAAGTTATCTGTTAGATAGGAAGTTGTATTTCATTCTGTGAAGCTCTAGGAATCCAGTACATTTTCCCTCCAATCATTTCCCCCCAGACAAAATCCCTCCAGTCATTTTCCCTCCAACAACTAGTCATTTTCCTGCATTGAAAATGAATGATAAAGTTAGAGAAATTAAGATTTCCACCAAAATGTATATATCATGATGACATGTGTTTCCTTATTAAAATTTCTTGAGTCATAATAGTTACCTGTTAATTTTTTTTCAAGGTTAATGTCAGTCTCAGTAAAGGAATATGCAGAACTTATGGTGTGTCACAACTTTAGTGTGCTTGCCCCTTTTATAAGTTTTTCTTCTTTGACATGGATGTAAATAAAATGATGAGGTGCAAGCTAATTTAATTTACACAATATAAAAATATAAGTTTCTTACAAAAAGATCAAAGAGTGAGAACAGGATGCGGTCAAGAGTCAGAAAAAATCAATGCCCACATCTTAATTTTATACCACGACCGCATAACACAGGTGCCAGGGATAGGAGCCGATGTGTGCCTCTATAAGCCTAGTCTATCCCTATTTGCATGGCTTCACACAGTCCTTCTACTTCTTTATTTGTGTATGAATAAGGCTTACAAATTTTCAATCAATACCTATCTAATGGGAGAACATAAATACATATGCGAGGACACTACTTTGTAATGTCATTTTGTTTACATGCCCTCTGACCTCTGAGGGGAGAGTCTCAATTTTGTACTCCTCTGCCATCTGTGCAGTAAGGCTCCTGCAATTAGGGCATTTATATAAGGTACAGACAATTTATATCATTGGATTTTGCACTAAGTAATTGTTTCTCCTCTTTCTCTCAAGTACCGTGAATGGTCCCTCATACTTTAGATGTAATGAGGTCTTCTAAGGAGATAACATCAATACATAATTCCCAACATTTAATTCCCTCCTAACTAAATTTATCATAATATCTTTTGTAAGTGATTTGGAACTTTTCAAGGTTTCTTTTTGCTATCTGCTTAATTTTTTTCAACTTCTCATAGTATCTACAAGTTTTGTGTAGGGAGAGTTATCTTCTGAACTCCCCAATAACATCAATTCATATAAGGATGCAAGAGGTTCTTGCAGGGTTCTACTAAACATCAAATAAAAAGGAGAAAATCCTAGACCCTCATGTACAGTTATTCTTTTTCACAGCACCAAGGAGAAGTCACAACAGTTATTCTATTGGCATATAACACCAAGTATGCCTTCATCCTAATCTTTCTCAAACTCTTAACTCAAATGTTCTGTGGAGCCTCTCAAGACTCCCTTGACTTTGGGAGTGATATGCTGACATGATCATATGCTTTATATTGAAGCCTTCCAGGCCCCTTTGAATATCTCACTTAAAAAGTTAGTACCTCTGTCACTTTGTACTTCCCGAGGCATACCCATCTTACTAAAATACAACATTAACGCCTTGGTAATTGTCCTGGCCTTTATGAAATTGCATAGTACAGTGAGAAATTACTTCCCAGCTTTAGTTTTTGGGAGGGGTCCTACACAATCAACTACAACTCTACTCAGAGGTTCTTCAATGACAGGAACTTTGCACATGGTTGCCTTCTTGGATGTGTCAATTGACTTCCCAGTCACTCGATACACAACACATCACCCAGTCACTTTTTTTACATCGTCTGACAACCGAGGCCAGAAGAAATGTATCAAGATTTATAGTCTAGTCTTGGTAATTCCAAGGTGGGTGCATGAAGTTGCATGAGCTAGCCTCACAATCTCCTTAATCTTTCGTGGAACTACGATTTGGGGGATAATGTCACCTTCTACCTTTTCTGGGGATTTGTACCTTCTTAGAGGTACACCATCTTCCATGATGAACTTGGTCTCACTGTATTTACCTTCTTCTTACTCCTCCTCAGCTGCATGGCACACCTCCTCCAGCTCTGGGTCCTCCTGTTGTAATTTGATAAGTTCTTATCTGTTTATGTTTTTCTGAAAGATCACTTCTGCTTGGGCATTGCCTTCCTGGTCTCCTCCTACATCTTCTGTTACTACCTGCTTCTCTTCCTTGCCAAGTTCCTTTCATGACTCATTCAGGACTTTGTCTGCAGCATCTGCGTCAAAAAGCGGGTTCAGGTTGTCATCACCTCATTCATCCTCCTCTCGTGCTTTCTTGGCCTGAGATCTGATGATGACTACCACAGGGTCTTCCGTATCGGCTCCATTGTTGTCCTTCTGTCTGGTCATAGGGTCATCTACCATCTTGAGTCTAACTTGGACAATCTCACCTACTTCATTTCCAAGGAGGACATCTATTCCTTTCACTGAAAGTTCTGCTACTCCTACTTCAATGTTCGCTATTTGACCATCTATTTCAAGTATTACTTTAACTATGGGTGCTGATGTTGTCACTCCTCCAGCTTATCCCATGATGAACTGACCATGCCTATTTTCTAATACTGATATCACATCTGGCCTCACAATGGTTCAGGATGCCTGTCTCATAGAGCCTTGACCACATACTTCCTTTCACTCGCCTCTATTCCTATCTTGTCATCTTTCACATAAGGTAGCCACTCTTGGCTGACTCCTGTTTTTTCTATCTTGTCTAACCTATTTTCACCTACACAGCAAAGGCTATCTTCCTTCTTCCCTGCTACTCCCCTCTCTTTTGTCTTGTCCTTTTCTTGTCTCCAGTCTTGTGTATCCCCTTTGCTTCCATTTCCCTTGGGGCTCGGCGTCTATGACCTTTGCTGTCACGATGCCAGACAACCCTTGAATCATTTCATTCCATTCCATTCCCTTTGAGCAGTTTTCCATCCCATGACCGTAAGCTCAGCAGGTGTAACATCTACTCTGATTCACATCCCTCCTGTTACCTTCTACACACATTATTTCCTGCCTAGTTTACTTGTTTCCCATTTCCTACCAGTACCTTTGTTTACCTTGCCTAGCATAACAATCCTGAATTCTGTGCCCAAATCCCCCACAAATGAAACATTGGACTGGCCTTCTTCAACTATCCTCTATTTGCAGCCTCCCATATCTCTGACATGGAGTCGCATACACGCTTCTGTTCTCACACCTTTGAGTTTGTATCATGCCTTTCTTCCTACTTTTGCTTGTTCTTAGCACAAAGTTTTCTGCAAAATTCACCGCTTGTAATAACGTTTCACATTTATGCATGGTTACATATAACTAGCTTCATTGCTCAGTAAGTCAAGGAATGGTATAGTATGGTATGATATTTAGGCCAGAGGCCAGGCACTGGGACCGAGGAGGTCATTCAGCGCCGTCATGACTGATTGGTGAGTGAGTAAAAGATTAAAATTTGATAAAATATAAAATCATTAAATTTGCTTAAAAAATAAATAGATAAAAAGTAGAAGTAAATAAAATGGTTTTGATAATAGAGATCTAAATTTCATTGAAAAGATTTGTTTCTTTTAAAAATCCAAAAAATTTATCAATATCAGCTTCTTCACCCAAAATCTCTTTGAGAGATTTTGAGTGAAGATTGTACTTTGTCTACATATTTAAAAAATTTGGGCAGTGCACCAGAATGTGCTCAACTGACATCAAAGTGCCACAATGAGTACACTCAGGTGCACCGCCGATATCCAGGATGAATTTATGGGTTAGGGGTGTGTCCAATCCTTAATCTGGTTAACATAACCTGCTTTTTGCGGTTCAAGTTAAAATCAGAGACCCATAGATTTATGGAATTTCTAATATTTTTATACTTATTATTAGCTAAAACTATAAAATATGGGATTTTATTATTCTTTTCATGTCAGAATGTGGTATCTTGGTATTTGGCATGTTGATACATTGTGCAGCTTCCTTTGCTTCCTTGTCAGCTAGTTCATTACCATGGATTCCCACGTGTGATAGAACCCAGCAGAAATTAACCTCTTTGTGTCGGCAGGAAACATGAAATAGCCACTCCTGAGCTTTTTGTATTAAAGGGTGAAAGCTATTAAAACAGCTAATACTGTCCAAGACACTCTTTGAGTCACAATAAATTACAACTGCATCTCCTTTGGTTTCATGTATTACTTTTAAAGCATGATTAATTGCTGTTATTTCTGCAGTGAATATGGAGGCTGAATCAGGAAGTTTAGATAAGTATGATGTGTCATCATGGATGACAGCATATCCAACTCCATTATTCAATTTGGACCCATCAGTATAAATCTTTATGTGTTCTTCATGTATTTTATCATGTTCTAAAAATATAGACTTCACCTGCTCAATGGGAATGTTCCTTTTGGTTACCTCTATAGAGCATTTTGATATTTCAGGGGTAATCCAAGGGGGAATATGTGGATAGCCCACTTGAAAAACATTCTGGGTCTTGATAGATATATCATCTACTTGTTCATTCATTCTGACTTGAAGGGGTTTTGAAGATCTAGAACCTTTAAAATCATCACCATTTACATTTTTGATAATATCAAAGGCAGGGTTTTTACGTTCTGTCTTGATCTTAAATAAGTCTTAGTCCTAGTTCCTCTCTACGAAGGTCAAGTGGCAGTTCACCAGAATCTACATAAATGCTTTCTACTGGTGATGTTCTAAATGCCCCTGAGCATATTCTAAGGCCCATATTATGAACTGTGTCAAGTTCCTTCAGTCTAGTTTTGCAAGCGGAGGAATAAATTTGACAACCATAATCAATTTTGGATCGGCAAAGAGTATTGTATAACATTAGCAGTGATCTTTCATCTGCTCCCCAACTAAAGCTAGATATAACTTTCAAGATGTTCAATGATTTCCTGGCTTTTGTCTTCAGGGTATCAATATAGCTGGTCCAAGTCAATTTTGAGTCAAAAATCATGCCAAGAAATTTTACCTCTTCTTCATATGGTAAAATGGTTCCATTTAGATTTAAGGTTGGAATTACTTCTCTTTGTCTATGTCGAGTAAAACATACAGCAGTGGTTTTTATGGTTGAGATTTTAAAGCCCCATGAGTCAGCCCATCTACTAACAGCATTAATTGAATTTTGTAAATGCTTGCAGGCTGAAATAGCATCATAGCTTGTACAATAAATTGCCAAGTCATCCACAAAAAGGGAGCCCTTTACAGGTGGTGCAATTTCTTCTAAGATATTATTTATTGCCACAGCAAAACAAGTGACACTCAAGACACTTCCTTGGGGGACACCCTCCTTCTGAATAAATGGTTTCGAGAGACTATTGCCAACTCTAACCTTTAATAATCTATCAGATAAAAATGAGTTAATGAATCTCAGCATATTACCTCGGATGCCTATTTTATTTAGTTGTTGGATAATTCCAAATCTCCAAGTTGTGTCATAGGCTTTCTCGAGATCAAAGAAAACACCTATTGTTTGACACTGTTTTGAGAATCCTTGTTGGATTTGGTTTAGTCTCAGCAGTGGGTCCAGCGTGGATCTGTTCTTACGGAAACCAAACTGGAAGGGTGAAAGTTTGTTTTCAGATTCTAAGTACCAAACAAGTCTGGTATTTATCATCTTTTCCATTAACTTGCAGACACAACTGGTTAAGGCTATGGGCCTGTAGCTAGATGGATAAAAAGGATTCTTATTGGGCTTTTTGATAGGTATTATAATGGCAGTTTTGCAGCTTTTAGGTAATATACCTGTCTCCCAGGTTCTGTTGATGGTTTTTAAAAGAAAGGTCTTAGCATCTTCTGGGAGATTCTTGATAATTTCGTGTAATATTGTGTCTTCACCAGGGGTTGTAGTTTTTGTGCAGGAAAGAGCTTCTTTAAATTCTTGTAGGGAGAATTTTACGTTATAGATTTCTCTGCTATTTGAGTTGAGATCCAGAGAAATCTGAGCATTTTGAATTTTCTGAGATTCGAGTGAGTGATTTTCTGGACTAGAAATTTTGGAGAAGTATTCACCTAAATTTTCTGCAACATCATATAGATCTGTAATGAGTGTGTTATTTATTTTAAGCGTAGGTAGAGGTGAGGGAACGAACTTGCTACTAAGCTTTCGCACTTTTCTCCACTCTACACTCAAAGGGGTTTTAGAGTTAATTCCATTTATGTAGTGAAGCCATGATTCTCGCTTTGATTTCTTGAAGTGTTTGCGCTGCTTAGCAAGAGCATGTTTATATATAATCTTGCTGTGTTGAACCACTATTTTTGTATTGTCAATAACATTTTCGGGTTATCTTTCTCAGTACTCCACAGGTTTTGTTCCACCATGGAACTGTAGGTCTACTGGGTTTCCCTTTAGTTTTTGGAATAGCAATCTCAGCACTTTTTAAGATTGCTTCAGTAAGAAATTTATATGCTTCTATATGACTGTCAAAAGTTAAAATCTTGATCTAAAATTATATTATTTTTATATATATTCCAGTCTGCTTCCTGAACCTTCCATTTAGGGGGACATTCTGTTGGGGGTATTTTTGACATACTTGAGATGGATGGGGAAGTGGTCACTTCCATTAAGATACTCATTGACAGACCATATAAAATCGAGATGGATGGAGGATGAACATATACTTAGATCAATGGCACTGGTTGTATTATTGTGAGTGTTATGGTAAGTCATGGATCCATCATTATACAAGGTGATAGGATTATTGTCAATAAACTTCTCAATTAATTTCCCCTCAGCATTTAATATGCTACCTCCCCAGAGAGGATTATGAGAGTTGAAGTCACCAAGCAATAAAAATGGGCTTGGGAGCTGGTTAATTAAGTCTTGTATGTCATGTTCTGTGAATCCATATTTAGGTGGAAGATAAAGAGAGCATATAGTAATCTTTTTATCTAGTATAATTTCAACAGCCACAGCTTGCAGAGATGTCACAAGATTTAAGACTGTGTGTTGTATTGATTTATGAATCATTATTGCTGCTCCACCATGGGCAATATCTCCTGGAGGAGGAGGCGAATGGTATGTAGAGTAGTTTAATCCAGGATTATACGGGTTATTGCCTATCTTTGTCTCCTGTAAACAAATTATTCCTGGATTAAAATCATGTAGTATGATCTTTAGCTGTTCTGATCTGGCTCTTATTCCTTTGCAGTTCCACTGTAGGATATCTTTGAATTTGGAATAGGTTATTTTTTCCCTCTGACAGACACTCTTCCCTTAGAGGGAGTAGTTTGTTGGGGATTGAAGCTTTTCTGTAGTCTTTTTATCTTGGAAGGTTGAGATTCTTTCAGCCTTTCATGAGTACTTGATAGGGGAAGGTTCTCAAGAAGATTTTTCGGGGATGTACGGGAGTTGGTAGACTTCCCTTGGCAGTTTCCATCTTGCCAGTAGTTTGGGGAAGCGGTATGGAAGTAGTATCTTCAGGTGTAGTATTATCTGTTTCCATGAGCGAGTCAAATGTATTGGAGGTATCACAATCAGAGTTTGTTGTGTTCTCTTTGTTTTTTTGCTCTCTTTTTGATGGGTGGTTCTAGGAATCCATCAGAGTCTTCAGCCCTATCGGTTTGTTTATTTTCTATTGTTATTATTTTAGATTTTGTTTCTAGTTTCAGATCCTTTTCTTTTTCATCAACTGATCTACTATTAGGTGGCATATTCTTAGTTTTTTGCTTAGCAGATAGGTTGCTGGTGGTTCGAGGGTTGTTTTGTGAGCTAGCCTTTTTAATTTTTGAATGGTTATTAGGATCAGGCAAAATATTATCATGGTCCACACTATTAATAGGGTTTGCTGCTGCACTAGTGTTAGGTATTGGAGTCTGGGTTTTGGGACTTCCAGTTAAAACATCCTTGTGTGCGACAGTGTTACGATTTGAGAAGTTATTATCTAATTTTATTTTCATTTTCTTTACTATGTCAGCATAGGTTGAGTTGGGGTTTCTATTGGCTCCCATTAGTTTCCGCTTTGCATTGCCAATACTGATATGTTCAGAATTGGCTATTTCGAGGATGTCTTGTTCAAATTTAAAACGTGAGCATTCCTTAGATCTAGGGAAGTGATTACCAGAGCAGTGGAGGCAGTATGGAACATTTGCACAGATACTGTCTTCCCTATGCTCTTCAGAACATTTGTCACATTTTTTGTTGTTGTTACATTTTGAGATGATGTGACCATATTCTAAGCAGTTGTAACATTGAGTTGGGCGTTGCTTATATTTCTTGACTCTGAATCTTGAGTGTTTGATGACTATTACATCAGGGAGGACTGTGGTAGAGAAAGATAAGAGGATGGAGTTATTATTTCCTCTTAGCTTTTTTATTTCATGTACATTCTCAGGGCACATTTTCAAAATTTCTTCTTCAGAGAAATCATATAGGTCTTCAGAGAAAATAATGCCCTTGCAGGTATTGGAGCTCTTATGGGGTGTTATTTGCTTTATGTTGCCATGATTGGTGGGTCTGAAGGTTGATAGAAGCTTGGCTTGGGTATCATTACCTGCTTTTATCAGGATACTCCTGCTATATTTCTTTAGGTTTTCATAAGGGACAGTACCTATTTTATTTTTAATACATTCTGAGGCGCTCAAGAAGTTCTCCCTGTCCTCTCTGTATGTTGCAACGTACCAGAGTATGGCAGGAGACTTCCTGGGGGGCATACTTTGAGCTGTTTCTTCTTCTTTTGGAATAAAGTCGTATTTCTCATTTTTCAAGTTGTCTATATTAAAAAGGCGAGCTTTGATCTTGGAATTATTCACAAGGTGGTTATTTAATCCATTCAATGCTTCAAGTGCAGATTTATTTTCATCAAATACTATGTAGCAGTCATATGAACTACCATCAATTGAAAGTTTCAGTCTGATTCGTTCCACTCTTCCATAATTCTTGCTTAAGAGATAAACCTCTTCATAGTCAAGAGTCAAGCAAATATTTGAGCAGAAAAGTACTCTGCTCTTTGGATTACCACCAGTAATTTTATCACCCTGGTGTCCCAGTGATTTCTGTTGAGTGTTCAGAAGAATGGTCCTTAGGTGGGCTAGAGTCGTTATCGGAAGAAGCTGGAGTTGCAGGGAGTTGGTCCAGTTCCGAGTTCGAGCCAGGGTCGTTATTATTTATGGGTTTGTCTTGACCGCAATGAGGGTGACCTTACTGGGGGCGGTTCCCCAGTCAGGTAGAAATGAGGCAAGCTATTTTTAGGGCCCCTTTTCTAGCCCTCTCCCCATGTGGGGTGAGCAGAGTGGATCCTGAACAGGGCTGCTCAGTCATGTGGGTAGCTACTGAACAGTGTTGTTGCCTCAATCCCAACACAAGAGCGACTTTTCTTGCCCACATCGCCTATGTGTAGTTCGTGACTTGAGGCTCCCAGAGATCACCTTCTCCTGCCCCCGTTGTCACTAGCCATCGCCACAGGGCTTTCTTTAAAGTGATTATGAATGAGGGGTTGATGTGGTGAATGTCTATGAAGCCGCTACTGAGAGGGGCGGCTGAAAATTAGGTCGGAGGGAGGGGACAGCAAGTGGAAGAGAAGAGAAGAGTGGAAAAGGAAGTTTAATAGGAACCCCTGTGCAGGGAAACAAGAGCGCCGCCCAGGGATCAGCATTAGTCGCCTCTTACGACACGCAGCCGACGTGGCGGGGGCTATATTCTATACTACACCCCCTAGCCCCAGGGGGTTAAGTCAAGGAATTGTTCGATTGCTATCACTTCCAAGGCCATCTCGAGATTTACCACATTTTCCACATGCATCCATTTGTCAAGGTCACCCCTCACATCCTTGGCTAGATCTATATATCTATAACCAATATCCTTCCTATCTTCCCTGAATTTCTTTCTGAAATACCCTGGGGAAAATCTCATATGCCTTTAATATTTCACTCTTAATGTGATCATAATCATATATACCATCTCTATCAAACACTGTGTACACAGTTAAGGCTTTTGGGGTTAGGAAAGATCTTATCATTGCTGACCAGAGGGCCTTTATTCATCTTACTTGTTTCGCTATGCCTTCAAATGTAGAAAAGAACAATTCTGGATCCCTTTCAGTAAATTTGGGGATGACTCACTTTTATGATACTATCCACTACACTTCCCACACTACTCACCCCCAGCTGACCATTGCACAGGCTGGCCTGCTCCAACCCTATTTGTTTCCCTTCGAGATTCTGTCCCGTGGAAGTCTTTCATTTTCAATCCTAACTTCCTCCATGTAATATCTCTTATCCTTGGCAATCCTTCATCTATCTTATCTCTCCTGTCATCCTCCCTACTATGATATTTGCCCCTAACTTGTGGGAATTCCTTGAAGTCGCATGACCAGTTCTTCTGTTCCCTGTCTCTGATTAATTTCATCATCTACTCTGCTCTCACCCCTACCATCTCTCACATTGTAATACCTCTCACTCCTATTGTCTCTTACATCACAATATCTCTCCTTTCATCTCGAACATCATAATATTCCTCTCCCCTATCGTCTTTCATATCACATATCTCTCTACCGGTCTCACTAAACGTCGACCAACGCCGACCAAACCCAAACAATGAGGGCTTTTGCTCAAATGTATAATTTTATATAGAAATTAGCATATGTTTGCATTATTTGACCAATTTTCTTTGAAATGTGTGATTTTCATGTAATTTGATTAAAGAAAAGTTACGTTTTTATCCTCTGCAAAATTACCAAAGTCGATCAACTATCAACTCTCACTACTGTCGTATCTTACTTCATTTCTCTCTCATATCGTCTCGCACATCACAATATCTCCCTCCTACCTATGAAAATCCCTCGAAGTCATGATTATTTTCGCTGCTGCTTGAACTATTTTAACGAGACATTCTTTATTTTATTCGAAGGCCAATCGTATTTTAAACAAGTATGACGCACTATGTATGAAAACAACAAATATGGCGGACGCGCTTCTGTTTCTATGATAGATCATAATTTGAATTCACTTTGCGACCTAATTTATCTATTTTTTCCTAATTCCTCTCGACTATTTTGCACGCCCTAATTATTTCATCCAGTGAAGAAGAAAATTGACCCCAGAAAAAAGGCCTCCATTTGTATGTCACGACTTTTAGCATGCTCGACCCTTTTTTTTGGGTTTTTCTTCTTCGACATAGATGTAATATAAAATATGAGTTTCTTATAAAAAGTTCCGAGAGTGAGAACGGGACGTGGTCGGGAGTCAGAGAGAATCATTGCCCGCTTCTTCTTAATTTTATAACACGACCGCATAACACAGGTGCCAGGGACAGGTGCCGATGTATGCCTATATAAGCCTATTCTATCCCTATTTGCATGGCTTCACACAATCCTATTTTATTTGTTTGAAGAAGGCTTACAAATTTTCAATCATTAGCTATCTGGACTACTGGGAGAACATAAATACACATGCGAGGACAGTATTTCGTAGTGTCATTTTGTTTATATGCCCTCTGACCTCTGAGGGGAGAAAGCCTCAATGTTGTACTCCGCCGTCCGCGCAGCAAGGCTCCTGGAACTAGGGCATTTATATAATGTACAGACAATTTATAAAAAAAAAAAATCTTATTTTCTAATTTAAGATAACCCACTAATTGGTTGAATCCAACATCAATGGTCAACCCATTTAGGATGAGCAATGTGGCTCTTGCTAGAATGTAGCTTGTGGCGTCCCTTTTGTGTCAGCGACGCGTCATGGAACATGACATGGTGAACTAATGAGTTTTGCTGAAAAAGTGTAAAATAGAACAAAATAGATTGTCACAACTTTGGTGTTGTGATGCACTGCCTAGTGCTTCCCATTTTCTTTCGTCTCTTTTTCAGCCCCTTCAGCTATTACTTTTCCTTCGCTCTATGGAAGCGCTGGAAGTCTTAAGGCCTCCAGTAAATACTTCGGTAGTTTTGCTCCCCCTTCTCCCCAGAAACTGTTGTGAGAGTTTAGCGATAATTGGTTCTGTTTAATTAGCCCTAGGACTGTGATTTACATGAGTTTGCACCCCCTTTTTTTTTTTTTTTTTTTTTTTTTTTTTTTTTTTGAGAAACATTTCTCTGGTCCTTCGAAATTACACGCTCGGCTTGAAGGGAACGTGCGTGGTCCCGGCCGGCGTCCCAAATTTCCTGGACTTTGGCTCCCAACTGCAGCTATCCCCCTTCACCAATTTCCCAGTGTATGAGAATTCTCATGCCCCTCAACCACCCCCTCCTCCTTCCACTGTCCAGGGATTTCGGAACATAGCTCTTCGTATCATTTGGCAACATCAGTCTGGAAGGATTAAGATAAGTCAGCTGAGGTCACTATGACCCCAGGTTGTTTTATCTGGTAACATCTCTTGAGCATGTTTGGTGTGAGGTTACAATGATATGACCTGTATATAACCTGTATATAACCTTATCCCTCTCTATAGTATGTCAGTATTCCTGGAGACAGCATGAATATTCTTTTTAATAAGTGCTCTTAAATGAAGGTAAAAAGATCTGTGTTCAAAGTGATATTGTCAACAAAGGTGGGAAATGTTATGATTGTAAAATAGATAACACTATTATTATACCAATTGTATATTGTTATGTAATGCATATCAAATGTTCTATAATAATGCATTGGATAATTACATTATTTTCATTTTTTGTTTCTTTTATTTTTGTCACAATTTTTAAAATTGTGACACCCAGCTCGTTGTCTCCCTTCCCATTTTCTCACGTCCGATTCCTCACCACTACGGCCCTTTATTCCCTATACTCGGGGGAATTACCAGAGTCCTTAAGACTTCTAGTAGCTGCATCCTGTCCTTTCTCCTCCTCGTTATCCTCTTTATCTGTCATGTCATTTTTGACAATCAATTTCAGTGCCTTAACGAAGGGAGAGACTTCTAATTATCTAGAAACACCCCCCCCCCTTTTGATTTGTGTTCTCAGAGCCAGGCTCAACGGTTTTCGCGCCCACACAAAGCGCTCAAACACACCCCCTCCCCCCCCCCCTGCGCGCTGCCACATATTTGTTTAAGCTAGGCAATTAGAATAATTAGGATTGTGTTTAACCCGCTCGTGAACAGTGTCTACCTCAAAGAACAATTGCAACTGTGTCACCTCCCACATGAACATTATTCGTAGTACCCTTCACAACTAGGGACGGAGACATAGAACTATTGGCAACGTCGGAAGCCGGCTAGCGGACATCGTGACCTGACCTGTCGCAGGACACGCGCAGTCTACCCATTAAAGTCAATCAGGGAGGTTCGGGCCGCTCACGTCCTGGAGAGCCAAATCGCGCCCTATCCTCCCTCATGTGGTTATTAAGGATTTGCATCCTTAAGTGAGTGCTTACGCACTGTGGACTTTAAAGGAGTATTAGCGGGTCAAATCCCCCTCCGAACTTATCAGGTGGAGTGCTGTGTGTATCATCCCGACTATCATAGTGACTAGAGGCCTCCAGCCTCCAGTGAACCAAACATTTGTGTATCAAGGGGTCACGTACGTATCTGTACCCCCTTTCCTCGGGACACTGACCTGAAAGGAACTGGATAGCGTACACGAGAAGCCTCCTACGTGTTCAATCCTGCTCCCCCTCCACGAGGCTAATCACAAAGGATGACCTGGGTTCCCGCCGTGATCGACAACAATGATATACTTCAATAGCAAAAGCATCCTGCCAGAACGAGGAACAGTACCCCATGGAAGTCATCCCCTCACCCAGCAGAGACCCTCTAAGGATAATAGCAAGTAACAAGGAGTATTTAATAGATAGGACCCCTAGATAGGCGCGGAGTGATATAGGATAGATAGGATGTATGTGTGAATCCAACTGTTAAAACCCTTATTTAATGTCAAGTAGCATAATTTTAGTGTTTAATTATTCAATTCATTAAAACTCACAATAGGAGTTCTGGGTTTCATTAGCCTAGGACGGTTCACTTAATGAGTTGTCCCATCATACCCCTCCCCCCTCTTTGATTTACTCACGCTTGCCTTGGAGGGAAGGCGAGTGGTCCCGAGATGTGATAAAAATCGCCTGGACTTCGGTTCCCCAACTGCAGCTATCTTCCCCCTCCCTTCATCAATCACTTAAGGTACGTGTTACCCACACCACCTCATCTACCACCTTCTTCCACTGTCCAGGAATTTGCGTCACGTGCTCGCTAGTGGTCCTTCGAACCGGATATTCATTCCATTACCTATGTACAGACTAGTTAATCAAGTAAAGTGTCCTGACAAGTTCAATAATCAGTATGACAACTCATTAAGAAAATCACAACATGTTTCCCTGCGCATAGGTTAGCAACTCAATGCACTGTACAGGAGTCACTCCTGCTCGTTAAGGCACGCACGAGGTCAACCATGATATAGTAATTTTATGTCACATTAATTTACCCTTCCTACTTTTACCTTTCTCTTGTGCAACATTTCGCCCCCTAAGTAGAATTAGATTGTGCTGAAATTACACTGGTCCCTTTTTCACGGGTAATTCCGCCCGGCCACTTCATTCAGCGGCATCCTCAGCCGCACATCGTAATTTTAAGTTCAGCCATTTTCGGCTTAATTTAGTTTCGGCTCGGCCCAGCCTTCCAAAGCGGCGTTATAGTTAAGCCTCCCTTTTTGGCGCCATCCGCCACCACGTCCTTGTGTTAAGCCTAGCCGTTACCGTTACGGATGACCTGACGCTAACGGCTCGCATCGGCCCGGATTCAAGCGGCCTTATTTTTAAACTTTCGCGGTTTCACGCGAGTAACCACTCTCCCACCTCCTTTGTCAGACCAGCTCGTATGACAGCACAATCTTCTGTAGTCACCCCCTTCGATTCTCCATTTTCGTTGCGCGATTCTTTCGCTCGACTCTAATTGCATCGTTCTTTAGAGAGAGAGCGGACCCCCCCCTCTCAGCTTATGATTCAGTGACCGCAAGCATACTCAGACGGCCACCTTTTCACATAGAATCAACCTATTGTGCCAGTGCATTATTCGGCGGCCACCATGTCTTACTACAGCCCTAACGAAGACGCAATTACGAACGCAACTCTGACCGAGCTCATTGCCATCACGCAGAATTTCCTTGACGCTGTCACGGAATATGCTGAAACGTACGGGACTATCAACGTTGAGAGCCTGAGTCCCAGTGCGGCAACGGAAATTCATCAAGAAGGTCAAGACCATCACCAAACATGGCGGTTATTGGAGCCCGCCTGGGCCCGTCACACTCCCGATGATCAAATCACAAAACTCAAACAGGAATTGAGACCGCACAAGAAGGTCCTTTTAAACCTAAAAGTCCGAGCAGATGCGCGAGTGAACGGCGCAGATACCGCCGTTCAAGCGTCAAACAGCCAGCTTAATCAAAGCCCCCTTGTCACATACATAAGGGAAGAAACCCATCCACCCTCTTTCGATGGGGATCTGGAAATGTTCTCCAGCTGGTGGAGCATTTTCAAGACAATTGTTCACGAAAGCAATAGATACACAGAGGGAGAAAAGTTCAGCGCTCTCATGCGCTCTCTAACGGGGCGTGCCAAGCGCCTTGTTGGATACCCCGTGTTCAACAACAACGCGTATGAACACACCACCCGACGGCTGCATGATGCCTATGACAAGCCCTTGGCAGTACGAAGAAGTCTGAAGGAACGCCTCGTCGCCATTCCCGCACCTACGGACGAATGTGAGGACTTGTCAAGGTTCCTCGCCGATTGGGACGAGTTGGGCGAAAGGTACAGGAACGCAGTAGGACAAGCCCTCCGATGAATTTGTAGAGGATGTCCTAGTGCCGAAACTACCCCGACAGGTTCTTTCGTCAATATACCTGTTCAAAGGCACTTCTGAACTTAGTGCACCAGAGCTTCAATCAGCACTCAAAGTTTACTCGGGTGCCATCACGGGCAGTCGACTCCATACCCCGGTGTTGGTACGCCCAGTTGCCGCAGCTACACCTACACCCGTTCCTACTCAATCATCAACACGCCAGCCTCGACAGACATTGACGAGTGCTCCGACACCACCGAGGAGTCAAGGTCATACGTCAAGGCACAGCACTGGACGGCCTGTACCCACGCCCCCACAACCGGCACCTGCGGTCCCCGACGAAGCACAGCACCGCGCCAACTGTTTGTTTTGCGGCGGCCCACATAGGCCGTCACACTGTACGACGTTCCCGGACATCTCCACCCGCACCGACAGACTTTTAGCACTAAACAAGTGTACCATCTGCTACTCGAACAGGCATCTGAAGAACCGCTGCGACTTCCAGGCAGGCTGTATGAAATGTGGCCAGCGCCATAAGGCCCCCCTATGCCCTCAAGCCATCAGCATAACAAGCAACGGCATCATCGTTTCCCCTACACAGAATGCAGTTCCTCCTCACCTCTGGAACCAATCTCCGTTAAGCCACGCCCACACTCCCCCCTACAGCGCGGCTTCATCTCAGCCTCCTGCTGGTTACCCACAAGCTCCAGGATACCATCCGTATTACCCCCCCTTCTATCAGTATCCGGGAGCCTACCCCCCTCATCACCAGTCCCCCTACCATCCTCCGTTGCAACCAGCGCCACTTGGCACGAGAGCAATCCAAGATGGCACCACAACCCCCACACCATCAACCTCTACCAGCTCCCACGACGCCCTCAGAGCACCGCCAGAGGTAACCCACGCCCCTGCTTCCACCAGTGCTCCCTCTTCAATCTACATGGCTCCCATCCTTGTCACTCCAACCGTCTTGGAACCCTCTTCAGCACCCACTGAAGCAGTGCTTGAGCACCCTCTGACGACCACAGTCCCCATCACGACGTCGGTTCAAACTTCCGCTGTACCTGATATCCCCTTGCATCAGGACCCGGAACCAGCACCAGTCCTCGTCATTGAGAATGCACAAGTTGCCACTGACACTCCAAGCTCTCAGAGCACCTCTGCTCCCACCACATCAACGTCTGTCAGCTCTCACCACGACAGCTCCTGTGCCACGCCCCCAGTAGGTCACACCCCGGAAGCCACCTGCACCCCCTCTTCATCGCACTCGGCTCCCATCTTACGAACTTCAGTCAGCACTTCCACGGCACCAGATGCCACTTTATCTCAGGACCCGGAACCAGTACCAGTCCTCATTGATAATATACAAGTTGCCACTGACGCCCCAAGCTCTCAGAGCACCTCTACTACTTCAACAACGTCTACTAGCACTCGCCTCGACAGCTCCTGTGCCACGCCCCCAGAAGGCCACGCCCCGGAAGTCGCCTGCACCCCCTCTTCAATGCACGCGGCTCCCGTCCCGCAAGCTGCAATCCGCACTTCCACGGCACCAGATGCCACTTTATCTCAGGACCCGGAACCAGTACCAGTCCTCATAGAAAATACACAAGATGCCACCTCTGCTTCTACTTCATCCACGTCTGTCAGCTCTCACCACGACAGCTCCTGTGCCACGCCCCCAGTAGGCCACGCCCCGGAAACCACCTCCACCCCCTCTTCATTACACTCGGCTCCCATCTTACGAACGTCAGTCAGCACTTCCACGGCACCAGATGACACTTCACCTCCAGAACCGGAAGCAGTCCCGATCATCGTTGGGACTACACAAATTGATAATGACGCTCGAGGTCCTCACATAACACCATTTGATCCTGGAACCACTGTTTCGGTCCCCACAGAAGACGAGTCACAACCTACGACAACTCCTGACAACGCAACTGAGAACGCCGACCCAGCCCTCATCCCACGAGCAGTACCGAGCACTGTCGCTCTGCCTATTTTCACCGGACACCTCACTAAAGATCGCAAGAAATGTATCTCACAAGTACTCGCTGACTGCGGAGCTCAACGGACGTTTGTTCACCCTTCCGTCGTGGACCAACTTGACCTCAAACCAAAGGGAACCGTGCTTTGCCGCCTTGATTCCTTCAACAAGACTGAACTACCTCAGAGATTCGACATCGTTGAATTCAACCTGCACTTGGGTACTGAGAAACATCTCATCGAGGCGGTCGTGCACCCTTCAGTGAGTAAAGACGTCTCTATGCCCGGTTACCAACGTACAGTGCAGGTTCTCAAGTCGCAAGGCATCCCTATCGCAAATGAAGCTCCATCGGACCAAGCTTCCAATGTCACCATTATATTAGGCAGTGACCACATGTCATTAGTCTTTAAACGCGCCACGCGTTTCATGGATGTCGAACTTTTCGTCACCCCTGCAGGTTCTGTAGTATGGGGCAAACTGCCCCCCTGGAGTCAGGATCACACCCTCCACCCCCCTATTGAAACCATTGCAATCAACAGCATCCATGTTGAAGAAACTGTCACCACTGAGACTCCGGCACTCGAAGCCCTCAACCGAAACGAAGAGGTCAAAAGCAAGCCAGAAACTGGTTCTCTACTCTTGATGAATGACCAGCCTTCATCTCCCAGCTTCAAGCCATAGGGGAGACCGCCCCCTCCCTCCTCTTTTTTGGTTCATAACCTGTGTCACAATTTTTTAAATTGTGACACCCAGCTCGTTGTCTCCCTTCCCATTTTCTCACGTCCGATTTCTCACCACTACGGCCCTTTATTCCCTATACTCGGGGGAATTACCAGAGTCCTTAAGACTTCTAGTAGCTGCATCCTGTCCTTTCTCCTCCTCGTTATCCTCTTTATCTGTCATGTCATTTTTGACAATCAATTTCAGTGCCTTAACGAAGGGAGAGACTTCTAATTATCTAGAAACACCCCCCCCCTTTTGATTTGTGTTCTCAGAGCCAGGCTCAACGGTTTTCGCGCCCACACAAAGCGCTCAAACACACCCCCTCCCCCCCCCCTGCGCGCTGCCACATATTTGTTTAAGCTAGGCAATTAGAATAATTAGGATTGTGTTTAACCCGCTCGTGAACAGTGTCTACCTCAAAGAACAATTGCAACTGTGTCACCTCCCACATGAACATTATTCGTAGTACCCTTCACAACTAGGGACGGAGACATAGAACTATTGGCAACGTCGGAAGCCGGCTAGCGGACATCGTGACCTGACCTGTCGCAGGACACGCGCAGTCTACCCATTAAAGTCAATCAGGGAGGTTCGGGCCGCTCACGTCCTGGAGAGCCAAATCGCGCCCTATCCTCCCTCATGTGGTTATTAAGGATTTGCATCCTTAAGTGAGTGCTTACGCACTGTGGACTTTAAAGGAGTATTAGCGGGTCAAATCCCCCTCCGAACTTATCAGGTGGAGTGCTGTGTGTATCATCCCGACTATCATAGTGACTAGAGGCCTCCAGCCTCCAGTGAACCAAACATTTGTGTATCAAGGGGTCACGTACGTATCTGTACCCCCTTTCCTCGGGACACTGACCTGAAAGGAACTGGATAGCGTACACGAGAAGCCTCCTACGTGTTCAATCCTGCTCCCCCTCCACGAGGCTAATCACAAAGGATGACCTGGGTTCCCGCCGTGATCGACAACAATGATATACTTCAATAGCAAAAGCATCCTGCCAGAACGAGGAACAGTACCCCATGGAAGTCATCCCCTCACCCAGCAGAGACCCTCTAAGGATAATAGCAAGTAACAAGGAGTATTTAATAGATAGGACCCCTAGATAGGCGCGCAGGGAGATAGGATAGATAGGATGTATGTGTGAATCCAACTGTTAAAACCCTTATTTAATGTCAAGTAGCATAATTTTAGTGTTTAATTATTCAATTCATTAAAACTCACAATAGGAGTTCTGGGTTTCATTAGCCTAGGACGGTTCACTTAATGAGTTGTCCCATCATACCCCTCCCCCCTCTTTGATTTACTCACGCTTGCCTTGGAGGGAAGGCGAGTGGTCCCGAGATGTGATAAAAATCGCCTGGACTTCGGTTCCCCAACTGCAGCTATCTTCCCCCTCCCTTCATCAATCACTTAAGGTACGTGTTACCCACACCACCTCATCTACCACCTTCTTCCACTGTCCAGGAATTTGCGTCAATTTTCAATAGAGGGAAAATGACTAGAAGGAAAATGACCGTCCACCATGCTCTAAAACCAGGTGTCCCTTAAGGTAATATTTTGGGCCTGATACTATTTTGTATCTATACAACAGGATTATCAGAGCTATTATACATCAGCATGGTTTACAGATTAAATTATTTGCCAACAATATTCAAACATTTGAAAAGATTGATAATGTTTTTCAGTATGTAAAGGGTTGGATGAATAAAAAGCATATAAAACTGAATGAGAGTAAAAATTAGTATATATATAAGTGGGTCGCAAGAATACACTAAGTAGCATTTGTACTGAAAATATATATTGATGGTAATTTTATCAGCATATCTGAGAATGTTCGTGACTTGGGATTATTATTTTATTGTAATTTGAACTTTAACTGTCAGATTAACAATATTGTTATGGTGTGTGGATTAAATCAAAGAAGCATTGCTTTTGTCAAAAGCTATCTTGATGAGGATTCTGTGAAGTAGATTATAAGTACTGTAATGTGTGTTGGCGTAGTGTGTGTTGTATAACATATCGTACATTGTACTGATGTGTTGCTTGTTTGGGGAGTTGTATGTTTCCCCCTCTTTGTAAAGTTGTCGTATGATTTGTTGTTCATTGTTTTGTTGTTTATTGTAATCATGTGTACAGTATGTATAATGGTAATATTAGTAGATATTACAAATGCGATGCACGTCTTTCCCGCGCAAAGCGAGAGCTTGTTAGTTGAAGTCAGTAGTGCTGGGCAAATACCGCTAATCTCAGTACCGGAATTACCGGTAAACAACAATGCCGTTACCGGAATTACCGGTATGTTACCGGTTAAAGACTCGTGAGGTAGTAGTCGCCATTATGACTTAAATCTTTAAACAAATTTCATCCTACTATGGTGTGTAGTCACAACCCCATTGCATATTCTGTATATTGAAATAAAGTAAAAATTTCGATAGCCAGTTCTATTTTGTTTACGATATTGTGTTTATGGAGATATCTGGCAACTCCTCCCACCAATCGGAAGCAAGCTATGATTCTCAACAGTAAACACATGATTTTGAATTTTATAGATATCAGTGCGTTATCAAAGTTAGAGGTAGAAGCATGCCGCCTATCTACAGTATCCAGCCTCCCAGTTTAACTGTCTCTCCTGAAAAATCAATGTTTTTGTCCTTTAATAAGCTATATGTCTGGTTCTATTTTACATATTATTTTGATTGTTATGTCATTGTAAAGTCATACTTTAATTGGTGCTACTTTAGTATGCTATCTACCGCGCAAGTGAGTGAAAGGAGGGTGTCTGAGGGTGGGTGTGGTGTATAAACTTTTGTCCGCCTCTGCATGTTTGGAGGGTGCATGTGGGAGTGGGAGTTTTGTTAATACACACACATACACATATAAAGCTTTGACTAAATTGTAATAAATGTTTTCTTAAAAACTAACCTAAACTGACTAATTTGTAATAGATGTTTTCCTAAAAACTGCTTTTAATGTTCCCTTGTTTTAATACTTATTTCATACAAATTAGCCCAGCACGTGATCCAAAGACCAAGGTGAATACTCAAGGATATATTAGATTTAATTGTTAGCATATTTTTTATTTATTTCCCCAATTATCTTTTCATACAAATTAGTTCATATTCTTATTTAGAAACAGAAGCATATTGGCATTTTCATCACTAGCATATATATATATATATATATATATATATATATATATATATATATATATAATATATGAGTCTTCATTTGGCGACACGCGGAATTTTTCGATGAAACTTTCACAATTAATATAATTTCGTATGCTGATCACAGAAATAACATTAATTCTATTGAGAAATTGACAAAAATGCCAAAAAAAACGGTTTTAATGGTAAAATAATTACCGAGACCTTAGCGGTACATACTTGCTTAATGGTAAAAGTTTAACCAGTAAAATTAGCGGTACAGTGGGCCGTCAGTATTGTCACTCAGTACCATCAAGCCGAGACGTGCTTACCGCTCTCTGAGTGTTATGGTATAGCTTATCGGTTAACGGAGCCTTAACGGTAGCAGAATTTTTGCTGGTAAGCTACCGTCAAGGTTGTTACCGATAAAACCCGTAACTATCGGTAGCTGCCCACCACTATCGTCAGTACCGTCACTCAGTACCACCAAGCCGAGACGTGCTTACCGCTCTCCGAGTGTTATGGTATAGCTTATCGGTTAACGGAACCTTAACGGTAGCAGCATTTTTGCCGGTAAGCTACCGTTAAGGTTGTTACCGATAAAACCGGTAACTTTACCGGTAGCTGCCCACCACTAGAAGTCAGCCTTTGTGGTGTGCGTACGCATTGTCAGTTGTATAAAAATATATATTATATTCTGTCTATTCGAACTTGGTTTCAATGGCCACCCAAAACAAATGTCTCAGTGGCTTCTCACCTTCTGTTTTTGGTTGTCTTTTTTTTTTTTTTTTTTTTTTTTTTTTTTTAAGGAATTTTATGTTGTTCAAATCTTTGTAGTTTTTTTTTTTTTTTTTTGTCAGTGTTGTTGGGTGTATTTCTAGTATAAGTAAGAAAAATTGTTGGTCCTACAAAGCACTCTGGTGGAGTAGGATCAAATAAAGAATAAGAACAATAATCATTAATCTAACCTAATCATTCCATAGGAAAAAAGAAAAATAATAAATACGAAATAGAAAGAAATGAAAAATGTGTTTACGTGATATGGAATGATACCAAGAAAAAGAGATTTAGAATTTAGAATTCAATATAGTGGTGATGGTGAAAGTATCAGCTTGCTGAAGTGTGTAAACAAAATAATACCCAGTTACCGTAGTACTTAGGAAAGCTTAACTTTTTTTTTTCTTTCTTTCTTTCTTTTCTTTTCCAGGAGAAACACATTGATCCCTGGCATTCCAGTGTAGGATGAGTCACAACCTTATTTTAGACATTGTTCCAGAAGTATATTCTGCCATCTATAGAATCCTTAAAGACACCAACTTGAAGACAATAAGAACTACTGAAGAATGGCAGCAAGTGCCAAGTAGATTTAATTGCTTATAGAACTTTCCCTTGTGTATAGGAACTATGGACAGGAAGTGCTTCCTAGTAACAAAACCACCTGGTAATGGGCCAGAGTATTATGACTATGAAATTAACCATGGCATTTGTTAGCACTTGTTGATACAAAGTAGAAATTCATGAAATTCATGTTGGAGCACAAGCCAGGGCGAGTGATTTTAGTTTATGGAGTCGCAATCTTCATGCATAGTTAGGAAACAGACTTGATGTCCCTTCACCTTCAACACTCCCTTTTTGTATAATGAACTTAACATATGTCATTGTTGATGATGATGTCTTTCCTCTTAGGCCTGATGAAGCCCTTTCCAGATAAAAATCTGAATGCTAATCAACATATCTAATTGCAGACTGTCAATGAACAAGATGGGTTTCAGAAAATACATTTAGTATACTTGCTACTAAATTTAGAGTATTCAGGTTAGCCATTACACCGAAGCCTGAATATGTTTGCACATTTATATTTGCATCTGTTGTACTGCACAACTATTTGAGAGAAAACTGCAGAGTATCAGACGTGTAATTCATAGACTGGAATGAAGATGATGAGGTGCCAGTAGTATGTTTCAGGAACTTCTAGAAGTAGTCGGGGGACACTCAAATGATGCAGAGGCAGTATGAGAGGGGCAAACTTTACAAAAGAGATCGGATGACCGTGAGGGACCAGATGTCCGTTATGGGGGAAATGTTAATGAGGCATTGAATGTCAATTAAGGACCAAATATCAATATAGAGCAAGGTGTCAATAAAGAACAAAATTATAATGTAAGGTATGGTATTGAAACTCAAAAAGAAATAATCACGAGTTTTTTAAAACCATGCTCGTAGTATTAGGAGCAAATTCCAAGAAATACAAGCGTATGTCAAAAGCGAAAATCTCGATATGATAGGAATAACCGAGACATGGTTAAATGGTAAAGAGTTTGAAGCTGAATCTAATATTGCGGTATTTCAAAACTTTCATCAGGATAGAGACCACAAGAAAGGTGGCGGGGGGGGGGGGTTCTGTTGTGTAGTGGTTTGGTTCGAACAAGCCAGGGAAAATGAAATTCACTTTGGTCTCTTATTCTAATCTCTTTGGTAAAACCACAAGTAATAGCCACTGGTTAGTGGATCTGATCAGTCGTAGCTGGGCGGTGAGCCTAACGTCAGAGGCGGTGGCGGGTGATGACGGCGAGGCTCGATGGGATGGTTACAAGACTGGACAAGATGTTGTTGCTGCTGCCGTGGCTATTACTATTCTGCCCTGACTGGCCGCCGCTGCCCTATTTAAGGGTCGCTCGCGGCTCAGCGTAGTTGGCAAGAGAGGTCGCTAGCCGCTCGAGAACCATTTGCTGGCTCCTGATTGGCTAGCTCATATTCACCTCTTGCCAACTATGGGAAGTGTGTGACCGCCTGTGGCTGCGTCACTACACCACTCCCCCTCTCTTCGAGAGCGGGCGTCGAGGGAGATAGGGAGCGACGCGCGCGACGTGGTTGAATCGGTGTGGCCTTCGTATCACTCGCCCAAAACGTGTGGTCATTTCATCAGGGGGCATGTCTGGCGAGGAGGGCCTTGATGGAGGGGGGCTCGAATGCAGGGTGGTGTGGTCGAAGTCAGATGCCTGGCGAGGTGGGGTCGGTTGAGTATGGAGCTGTGGAGACATAAGGTTGGGTGAGAATTGTTGCATTGCATGGTAGAGTGGGGGCGTAGGGTGGGGAGGATCTTGCGGGGTGCCGGGAACAGTTGTAGAAGGATGTGGTTGCGGGGTGGGAGAAGGAGAAGGGTTCGCTGTCGTGTGCGTGTGATCTGTGTATGGTGAAGAGTCAGGGGCAGGAGGGGAGTGTTGGTTTGGAAGGGAGAGTGTTTCGGGGGGTGAGGAATGACTTGGTTCGGTGGTGAGGATGGGGTTAGGACCATGTTGTAAGATGTATTGTAGTGGCCCTGGAGGTTTGGTAGGGGGATTGATGGGGAGATGGGCCGGCTTGAGCCTGTCGATGGAGACGCTATCCGGTTTGGCACCTCGGTTGATCACGAAGTACTTTGGTGATCTGCTGAGGACTCGGAAGGGGCCGTCGTATGGGCACTGAAGAGGAGCTCGTGTGGAGTCTTTCCTGACGAAGACGTAGTCACTTGTAGACAGGGCCGGGGGAAGGTGCTCCGGCTGTGGTTGTGGTGGACGAGGGGGTGTTGGACGGGTGTTGGCGAATGTGTCCTTGATGAGTTGGAGGAGGGCGTGACGATCCGGATCGCCGACGGCAGGCGTGGCAATTTCCCCAGGGAGGCGAAGGTTCTCAGCGTAAAGTAGCTGCGATGGGGAAATGTCATTGTCGACCTTAGGTGTGACGCGGATCGTGAGAAGCACCAGGGGAAGGGCGTCGACCCAGTCGCATGAGGGTTGTGCCTTCAGCGACTCCTTCAGTTGGCGGTGGAACCGTTCCACGAGTCCATTGGCTTGGGGGTGGTAAGCGGTGGTCCGGTTACGTTTGGTGCCAAGGAACTTGAGGAGGCTGGACCATAGGTCAGATTCGAACTGGGGGCCCCTATCGGTGACAATGATGTGAGGTGCGCCGAATCTGGATACCCATCCAGAGAGGAAAGCACGGGCGGTCGTCTCGGCGGATATATCCGGAAGGGGGATCGCTTCTGGCCACCTGGTGTATCTGTCGATACACGTAAGGAGGTAACGCATGCCGCGAGAAGGCGGAAGGGGGCCCACAATGTCCACATGAACTGACTGGAAACGTGCCGTTGGTGCAGGAAAACGCTGGAGTGGTGCGTGGACGTGGCGCGTAACCTTGGCCGTCTGGCAGGGGAGGCAGGTCCGGGTCCATTGTCTGACATCCTTGTTGATGCCTGGCCAGACGACTCGATCCGTGATGAGGCGTTGTGTCGCGCGGATACCCGGATGACTGTGGTCATGGAAGGAGGAGAAGACGTCCTTACGGTGACAGGCGGGGATGTACGGACGGGGTTTGCCTGTGGAGATGTCACACCACAATGGTACGGGGTTGTTGGGAAGCTGTCTTAGCTGTAGGGATGAGGTGTCGTGCATACGTAGGAGGCGGAGTTCACCGTCGTTGTTCTGAGATGCGGCGATGCGTGCGTAGTCTATGTTGTGGTTAGGGAGGATGCTGGAGGTGATTCTAGACAAGGCGTCGGCTACCTGGTTATCCTCTCCCTTGATGTATTCAATGCGAGTATCAAATTGGGAGAGGAAGGACAGCTGCCGGGAGACTCTTGGGGAGTGATGGTCGGAGACTCTGTCTAGGGCATGGGCGAGTGGCTTGTGGTCTGTAAGGATAACGAAAGGCCGGCCTTCCAGGAAGTAAAGGAAGTGCTTGACAGCCGAGACTATGGCTAGCAGTTCCCTGTCAAAGGCGCTATAGCGAATTTGAGGAGGGTCCAGACATTTGGAGAAAAAGGCGATAGGCTGGAGCTGGCCGTTGATCTTCTGTTGGAGGACGGCGCCAATTGCTGTGGAGGAGGCATCAGTGGTAAGGAATGTGGGTGCGTGAGCTACTGGGTAGGACAAGCGTGCGGCTTCAGCGATTGCCGCCTTGGCTTGTTCGAATGCCTGGGTCGCTTCGGAAGACCATCTCACAGGTTTGACCGACCGCTTGGAATGGTTCTTGGTGAGGTCGTTCAAGGGAGCGAGTTTTGCAGCTGCGTTGGGGATGAATCTGTGGTAATAATTGACGATTCCTAGGAATCGTCGGAGCATCTTAATGGTTGTTGGCTGTGGGAAATCTTGGATTGTGTCTACTTTCTGAGGGAGAGGATACAGACCTGCTGTTGAGATGCGGTGTCCGAGGAAGTCGAGAGATGAAACTCCGAGGAGACACTTGGACGGATGTACCCGGAGGCCATAATCTTGGAGGCGGCGGAAGAGGAGGCGGAGGTGTTGGCGGTGTTGGTCGTGGGTATCGGAGGCTACGAGGATGTCGTCGATGTAAACGGTGATGAAGTCGAAGTCTCTGAGGGCATGGTCTATGAACCTCTGGAACGTCTGGGCGGCATTCCGGAGGCCAAAGGCCATCATCTTCCACTCGAAGAGACCGAACGGAGTGGCTATGGCTGTCTTCTGGACGTCTTCCGGCGCTACAGGGATTTGATGAAACGCCCTGACCAGGTCAATTTTGGAGAAGACCTGCTTCCCGTGAAGCTTGAAGTGGAAGTCTTGAGCGTGAGGGATGGGGTAGCGGTCGGGCTTCGTGATGCGGTTAAGTTGACGGTAGTCACCGCAAGCCCGCCATTGGTTGGGCGGTGGGGGTGGCTTGGGAACCATGTGGAGTGGTGATGCCCAAGCACTCTCCGATGGTTGGATGATGTCCTGGTCTAGGAGTTCTTGGAACTCCTGTTTGGCAGCGGCTAACTTCTCTGGGGAAAGTCGTCGAGGCTTGCTGTGTACTGGCGGTCCAGATGTCTGGATGTGGTGCATGATGTTGTGAGGGGTGGTGGTGGTGTTGGTCTTGTCTGGCGATGTTAGCTGGGGAAACTCCTGTAGGATGCGTACATAATCGCCAGCGGACTGGAGGGACGATATCTGGTGGGATTTGGCGTTAGTGGTGGTTCCCGGTATGCTTGTTGTGCCGTGGTACAAGCAGTTATCCTTGGCACTAACTACCATATTGTAATGCTGGAGGAAGTCGTAGCCAAGAATGGGGTGCTGGACCGCTGCTATGACGAATGTCCAAGGGAACTTGACATCGTGGAGGTCCAGGACGCTGTGGTGGCTGCCGTACGTTGCAATGGGCGTACCGTTGGCTGCAAGCAGGTCGTAGGATGGCCACCGTGTACCGTGGTTGGGTTCTTCCGTCGGGGGTATGATGCTGACGGCTGAGCCCGTGTCTACCAGGAAAGAGAGGCCAGAGTGGCGATCACGCACTGAGAGGAGGGTGTGAGTATGGTTAGCGGGGGTAGGAGTGCTTACCGACCCCCGCGTTTGGCGTTTCCCTGCGACCAGCTGCATGGTTGTGTGCATCTGAGCGCCTTGGCTCCGAAGCGGGTATGGTACCAACAGGAGGCAGTATCCTGTCGTGGAGCGGGGCTAGGTGGTGGTTGAGGGGGGGGGTCCCTTCTCGGCAAGCAACTGGTTGAGCAAGGTCTTCATGTCGACGACTTCCTGCCGTAGTTGCTGCATACTTTGGTCACTGGCACTATATGACATGGGAATGTTTTCACTCACAGCACTATGGTCGGTAACACCTGGGTTGTCACTACACTTTGCACGAACACTATGCACTGGTTTGTGTACCGAGGTATGTCGCTGGAACAACCTATCTGCTATTTCGCAGTATTGTTCGTCGTCCTTATCGCCGGCTAGAGCTTCCAGGTGTAAGTGGAGGGCGTCCGGCATCTTGGAGAGGTGAATGGAGCGGAGGAGTTCCTTGGGCAATGACACCTTTGCCCGGGTGTTGAGGTTGACCATACGGGTGTATAGCTGTGAGGGGGTGGTGTCGCCGAGTTCGCTCTGCTGGATATCTCGGTAGAGCTGGTCGTCAGGCCTGGCGCATAGCTTCCGTAAGGCAGTCTTGAGGGCGGCACACTTGCCTTCTTCCGGAGGAGAAGAGACGGCGTTACGGACAAGGGCGATGACGTCCGTTGGTAGAGCGGCGATGTACGCGCCGAAGGCTTGGTGGTCCGGAACGTCACCTTGAGTGGCTAAATAGGCTTCTGTGTGAAGTTGCCAGCTCTCCAAGTCACGGAAGAAACTGGGAAGTTTCACTTGTGAATTTTCCATAATCCTGGTTGTCGTTCACCGGGGTCACCAATTTGTAGTGGTTTGGTTCGAACAAGCCAGGGAAAATGAAATTCACTTTGGTCTCTTATTCTAATCTCTTTGGTAAAACCACAAGTAATAGCCACTGGTTAGTGGATCTGATCAGTCGTAGCTGGGCGGTGAGCCTAACGTCAGAGGCGGTGGCGGGTGATGACGGCGAGGCTCGATGGGATGGTTACAAGACTGGACAAGATGTTGTTGCTGCTGCCGTGGCTATTACTATTCTGCCCTGACTGGCCGCCGCTGCCCTATTTAAGGGTCGCTCGCGGCTCAGCGTAGTTGGCAAGAGAGGTCGCTAGCCGCTCGAGAACCATTTGCTGGCTCCTGATTGGCTAGCTCATATTCACCTCTTGCCAACTATGGGAAGTGTGTGACCGCCTGTGGCTGCGTCACTACAGTTGTACGAAGCTTGTGTCCATGCTTGTGTTTTAGAGAAAGTGAAACAGTAGGCCTATACATATTATACATTGTGGGTAGAATTAACCCAAACAAACGGACAAAAAATGAATGTAGGTGTAATATATAGGCCAAAGACATTATCATTCAAGAACTGTCTAGTTTCTCCAACCGGGACTTATTGATAATGGGTGATTTCAATTTTGCTGTCATAGATTGGATGACCCTTGAACATGGCTATATAGGTACTCGCTTGATTGATATTCTCGGTGACAATAACCTAATTCAGCATGTAAAAGAGCCCACAAGACAGGCAGTGGCGGCGCCAGGAATTTTTAGTTGGAGAGGCTAAGGAGGGGCTGAGGAATTTTTTTGGGGGGCTAATAGTAATATGATAATACACATATATTATCCTCATTTCAGAAGGGGAGGGGGTTAATGGTAGGGCTAGCACTGATGGCTGACAAATCTTTAGCCCTGGCAATTAAAAATTCCACTTAATAAAATTATTTCAATGAGTGTTTTAAATTTTCAATTTGCTCATTTCAGTTGGGGGGCTAAAGCCCCCCCCCCCTGGCGCCGCCACTGAAGACAGGGAAACTTACTCGATCTATTGATCACTAGCCGCAAAAGCATGATAACTGATGTAAAAGTCGATGAAACTGTTTCAATAGTGATCACAACTTAGATTCAAACAACAATTTTTTTTTAGAATAGATAATTGTGTTTCTAAAATACCAGATTTCAGCAAAGCTCAGTTCATAGGACTACGTCAGGAACTTCAGCTTACAGATTGGGAGGCAAAATTAAGCGAAAGACCTGTACAGTAGATCAGATGAGGGAAATATTTCAAATTACGCTTACTAAGATTATTCATACTTATATCCCATTTAAAGACAAACATCCCCCAAATCAGGCTCGCCCGAAATGGCTTGACAAAGAAACTGAAAAAAGTATTGCTAAAAACAGACAGGCTTATAAGAAATACAAGTGCTCGGGTGCATCTTATGACTAGCTATCAAAGTTATGGTTTAATACAGAGAGGTTTAAAAAAGACAATCAAAAAACGAAAACGACAATACGAAATGAATATCGCTGATAAATCAAAAGAGAATCCCAAAGAAATCTATAGTTACATTAGAGATAAAAAGAGACAGGCTTATGAGAAATATAAGTGCTCGGATACATCTGATGACTATGGAATTTATGTATCAATACAGAGAGATTTAACAAAGCCAATAAAAAAAAAACGAAAACGACAGTACGAAATGAATATCGCTGATAAATCCAAAGATAATCCCAAAGAATTCTATAGTTGCATTAGAGATAAAAAGGTTGTTAGGAATCACATTGGTCCACTATTATCTGCTGACGGTCAACTTGAATATTCAAATGAAGGAATGTGTAATATTTTAAACAATTATTTTAGCTCAGTATTCGTAAATGAAACACCTCAAAGTGAACTCCAAATTGAAACCTGTGAAAAGTCTAGGGTAAACTTACTCACTTCGGTAAATATAACAAAAGAAAAATTAAAAGGTGTATAGAGAAACTCTAGGCATCCACGAATCTTAAAGGAAATGAAAAATGAGATTGTTGTTCCATTAAAAATTATTTTCAAGAAACCCATCATATCCGGAGATGTCCCAAGAGAATGGAAGCTAGCTAACGTTACTCCCACATTAAAAAAAGTGACAAAAAAAATCCAAATAACTATAGGCCTATAAGTTTGACTTCAATCGTAGGAAAAATAATGGGAACTATCATCAGAGATGCTATCGAACATAATTTAGAAAGTAACCGTTTGATAATTGATAGCCAGCATGGTTTCAGACGAAAACGTTCTTTCGTGACTAACTTACTCGAATTCTACAACACAGTTATCTCGAATTGTGACAAAAGAAACAATATAGATTTAATATATCTAGACTTTGCAAAAGCTTTTGATACCATCCCCCACGAAAGACTACTTACTAAATTAGCTTCACACGGAATAAGTGGTAGCCTATTAAGTTGGACTAGTAATTGGTTGAATGATCGAAAACACGGTTTAAATGGAAAAACTTCTAGATGGAAAATTGTTACAGGTGAAGTTCCTCAGGGTTCCGTTCTTGGGCCACTTCTATCCATAGTATATATATATTATATAGACCACGGACTGAAATCTACTGTTTCCAAATTTGCTGATGATACAAAACTGTGCGGAATGGCAAATGATCATTTAAACCAATTAGATATTCAAGAAGATTTAGATAAAATACAGCAATGGTCTGAAAAGTGGCTGATGATATTTAACACAAGTAAATGCAAGGTAATGCACATAGGTAAAAATAACAGTAAATACGATTACACGTTATTTGAAAATTCGTTAACAAAAGTGAATAGTGAAAAAGATCTCGACGTAATTATCAGTAACGATCTCAAATCATCCAAGCAGTGTATTTCAGCCTCTGAGAAAGCAAATAAGATTCTAGGACTGATTTCGCGATCTTTTGACTTCAAAAGTCCACCACTCATTAACAAGCTAATAAATCGTTAGTTCGTCCACATTTGGAACATGCTGTTTCCGTATGGTCACCGAATCTCATTAAAGACATTGACAGATTGGAAAAAGTACAACGGCGAGCCACAAAACGGATTCCAAATATCAAAAATAAATCACACGAAAATTGACTAAAACATATGAATTTGTTTTCTAAAGGGAATTGACAACATCAAAAGTGACAAAAAAATTCACACTGAGTGATAGTGCTGGGCAAATACCGCTAATTTCAATATCGAAATTATTGGTGAACAACAATACAGTTACAGAAATTACCGACAGTTTACCGGTAAAAGACTCGTGAGGTAGTAGTGACGTCGCAAGTTCGAGTCGAGTTCGAAAAATAAATGTTTTTATCCTTTAATAAGCTATATATCTGGTTCTATTTTACATATTGTTTTTATTGTTATGTCATTGTAAAGGGAAAAGGTCATACTTTAATTGGTGCTACTATAGTATGCTATCTACCGGCTACCGAGCGAGTGAGTGAATGGAGGGTGTCTGAGGGTGGGAGTGGTTTATACATTTTCGTTCGCGTTTGGAGGTGGTAGTGGTAGGCAGCTACCGGTAAAGTTACAGGTTTTATCCAACAACCTTAATTAACGATAGCTTACCGGCAAACATTCTGCTACCGTTAAAGCTTCGTTAACCGATAACTCGATAAGCTATACCATAACAGTCAGAGAGCGGTAAGCACGTCTCGGCTTGGTGGTACTGAGTGACGGTAGTGACGGTTCCAGTACCCCGCTAATTTTACAGGTTAAACTTTTACCATTAAGCAAGTAAATACCGCTAAGGTATCGGTCATTTTTTTTTTTTTACCATTACAACCGTTTTTTTCGGCACTTTTTTAATTTCTCAATATAATTAATGTTATTTCTGTGATCAGCATACAAAACTGTATTAATTGTGAAAGTTTCATAAAAAAAATCCGCGTGTCGCCAAACGAAGACCCATATATGTATGTATGTATGTATGTATATATATATATATATATATATATATATATATATATATATATACATATATGTATATATTGGAGTAACGCGGCAAAACATTTTCTTTAAGGCATATAGAATTGTATGCAACAGCAAATTGAGCTTGAATGGAGAGAGTGAGTGCCCTCAAAAATATAAGGACTCTACTATTGCATCCTTCTATAGGAGAGCCCTCACCCATTGCTCCAGTTGGACCTCCACCCAGAAAGAAATTGACCGGTCTACACAGCTCTTAGTCAACAATGGCCACTCAAACAGCGACTGCCAACGTGTACTGCGGGCCGTCATGAGCAAGTGGTACGAAGGGCAACAGACTCCTGTAGAAGAAGGCAATACCTTTACCTTGTTCTATAGGGCCTACATGTCGAGCGCTTATAAGGAGGATGAGAAAGCGCTTCTTCGTATCATCAAGGACAATGTGACCCCCACCAACGAGATGGACCGCATTAAACTTGCCATTTATTATAAGAACAAGAGGACTAAAGACCTTATAATGAAAAATAACAGCTCCCCACGCCCATCCGACATCGAGTGTGTGAGTCTGGTGTACCAGTTTAAGTGTCCTTTTGGGGACTGTACGCCCCAAGATTCCTACATCGGACTCACTACCACTCGCCTTTCCAGACGGTTGACATACCACCTTAACAATGGAGGCCCTAAGCGACACCTTCAGGAGACCCATAACATTCCAATCACCAGATCCATCCTAGTGGACAATACCACCATTTTAGACCAAGAAAGTGACAAGCGCCGCCTTGCCCTCCTTGAGGCCCTCCACATTAAATACAGCCAACCTACACTGAACACCCAACAGGAAGCCCCCACCATTCTTCCCAGCCTCAAACCATTCAGAATCCGCCAAACCAGACAACCCAGCTACGAGACAAATCAGCCCTCCCATGAGCAGTCACTCCGTCCGCGACGGACACCCAGGCCACAGTAACGGTCATCTGAGTGTCCTTTCCCAGTGGTCACAGTTCCCCATCCCGCGTTCCTTTCCCCGATATTCAAAGTGTCCTTTCCCAGTTTCAGACCAGAATAACGGTCATTTCTTGGTAATCTTTCCTAGTGTTTACTTTCTGTATTTATAATCTTCCATTTCTTTGCTATTGTCACAATTGAAAATGCTAACTGTGATTAGCGAAACGTCTTGTATCCTGTTCTACCCCATTAGATGGCTTCTATCGGCAACTTGGTTTTTTCTTTACCTCTCCATGCTAGAGAGATCTTTAGAAGACTTGAAACTCTTCATCGGAAACTCATCAGAGCTCAATTTGCTGTTGCATACAATTCTATATGTATATATATATATATATATGTGTGTGCTTAAGTGATGAAAATGCCAGTATGCTTCTGTTTCTAAATAAGAATATGAACTAATTTGTATGAAAAAATAATTGAGGAAATAAATAAGAAACATGTATATATATATATATATGCAACAACCTTCCCGAATGGAGTAAAGTTGAAATTTAACACAAAGGATTACAAAAGAAGATGAGAAAGACAGTTGAAGCTGCACATATAAATGTCCAAGAAAATAGTAACGACAGAGAAGGATTTATATGCCTATCTAAAGCAGCCAGTCACTTAATACTTAATGCGCTAGAAAAAACCTGACACTCGAAGCTTCACAAGTTCCCCCACTACGGGTATAAATGTTGTGACCAAGATGTTCTGTAACAAGTTCTCCGAGGAAGGTTATAATAACCGAAACGTAAGAACAATAAATGTATTCTCAGCCCATCTTCATTTACCCTTCCCCACCTATCACTCTCTCATTTGTCTTAAACAATTTATCAACATATATATATATATATATATATATATATATATATTATATATATATATACATACACACACATATATGGGTCTTCGTTTGGCGACACGCGGAATTTTTTTATGAAACTTTCACAATTAATACAGTTTCGTATGCTCACAGAAATAACATTAATTCTATTGAGAAATTAGAAAGAGTGCCGAAAAAACTGTTTTAATTATAAAAACTTACCGAGACCTTAGCGGTACATACTTGCTTAATGATAAAAGTATAACCGGTAATTAGCCTGTAACCACCGTCACTCAGTACCACCAAGCCGAGACGTGCTTACCGAAGTTACCGCTCTCTGAGTGCTATGGTATAGCTTATCTAGTTATCGGTTAACGAAGCTTTACCGGTAGCAGAATTTTTGCCGGTAAGCTATCAGTTTGTTGCCGATAAAACCGGTAATTTCATCGGTAGCTGCCCAGCACTACTGAGTGAGAATCAGACAAGAAACAATGGTCTCAAACTGTCCGGAAATAGATTCAATTTGGAAGTAGGTAGAAACAACTTCGCCAACCGTGTATTTAATGAATATAAACTTCCTGCAGAGGCAGTGCAATGTAGTTCAGTTCGAAGCTTTAGGAATCATTTAGATATACACCTAAGCAAGATGCTGTAATGATTATAATTTATTTTATATTATTTGTTTTTGTTTTGTTATCATTTGTCTGTTTGATTCTTATTTATTATTAGTTATATATCAATTTATTATTATTTTCTATTTACCCGTTTGTTTATTATTAACCATACCTATGCATTTATTTATGTATTTTATTTTCTTTATCTACATTATAGTTTTTATCTATTCATTTATTATTATTTTGATTTTTTCGCATCCGACCTAGATATGGACCAAAAGGTCTCCTGTCGGCATGCTCCCCCTTTGTAATCCTTTGTTAAAAAGGTTGTTAGGAATCACATTGTTCCACTATTATCTGCTGACGGTCAACTTGAATATTCAAATGAAGGAATGTGATATTTTAAACAATTATTTTAGCTCAGTATTCGTAAACGAAACACCTTAACCCTGCTCAGGTAAAGCTTTTTTTGGGAAACACCTCAGGTAAAGCCAGGTCTGACAGACCCCAAACACAAAAAATACAATAAAAATACTTTCACTGCATTTAGTGACATAGAAATCAAAACATATGTACTTCAACTTATCTTCTTCCATTTACATGCTTGAAAGTGACTATAATTGTTAGAAATATTTTTAATGAAAATTACAAAAAAAAAAAAAAAATATGAAAAATAAGGTGTTGCTGACTTTAGAGGGTACTTGACTGAAAACAGGAAATGTGAAGCGGTTGGTCATCATCATTTTGTAGAAACCAATGTCCCAACTATCTTTAAGGAAAAACAGAGCTACAACAAATGTATAATAAATGTGTTTAAAAAAAAAACATAAAATCTGAAAAAAAATCGGAGGAATTTTTTTACCCCCCTCAAAAAATAAAAAATAAAAAATCCACTGCATTTAGTGTCATAGAAATAAAAAAATATGTACTTCAACTTATCATCTTCCATTTGCATGTTTGAAAGTGACTATAATTGTTAGAAATATTTTTTAATGAAAAAAAAATGATGAAAAGTAAGGTATTGCTGACTTTAGAGGGTACTTGACTGAAAACAGGAAACGTGAAGCGGTTGGGCATCATCATTTTATAGAGACCCATGTCCCAACTATCTTAGGAAAAGTAGAGCCACAACAAAAGAATAATAAATGTGTTTCATAAACCATACAATCTGAAAAAATTGGAGGTAATTATTTTGACTTTGTGATACTGAAGAATCTAATGGCAGTCATTGCAGATGGGGGTTGAATGTTTCTGACACACTGGTCTTTTACAGTGTAGGCAATAGTTACCCAGAATAACGACAAACAGATTAAAAAAATTTATAATGAACATAAAACTATGATTCCCTAGTCAACACAATTACGATGCATTCCAAATAATACCATCACCATCGAAAACAAACAAAATTCAACATATCAGTCATAAAAAAATATAAAAAAGAAATTCTTATTTATCCATAAGTATAAATGATAAAACATTTATATGACATGAAAAAAACTCAGGTAAAGTGGGGTCTAACAAACCCCACGCTACTCACACCTAAGGTAAAGTGGGGTCTGACGTGCCCTAAAGCTCTATAAAGCTTATATAGAGCAAGATTCAGGAATGACCCTATCGCCCCTTAAACTACACCACTCGTCAAGAAGGTATAGGGGAGAACATATCTATATACAATATATTAGTATATTAAAAGTAAAAAACAAAAAAGCATGGGGTCTGTCTGACCCCACTTTACCTAAGACGGGTTAAAGTGAACTCCAAACTGAAACTTGTGAAAAGTCCAGGGTAAACTTACTACGGTAAATGAAATAAAAAATAATAAATGAATAAATAAATAAAAGGTGTTTAAAGAAACTGAAAGTTAAAACACCAGGGCCTGATGGTTGGCATCCAAGAATCATAAAGGAAATGAAATATGAGATTAGTGTTCCATTAGAAATTATTTTCAAAAGGGTGACAAAAATAATCCAAATAACTATAGGCCTATAAGTTTGACTTCAATCGTAGGAAAAATGATGGAAACTATCATCAGAGATGCTATCGAACATCATTTAGAAAGTAACTGTTTGATAAATGATAGGAAGCATGGTTCTAGAGTCTAGAACCATGCTGGCTATCATTTATCAATCTAGACGGAAACATTCTTGCGTGACTAACTTACTCGAATTCTACAACACAGTTATCTCGAATTATGACAAAAGAAACAATATAGAATTAATATATTTAGACTTTGCAAAAGCTTTTGATACCGTCCCCAACTAGTAATTAGTTGAATAATCTAAAACAGAGTTGTTTTAAGTGGAAAAATGTTACGAGTGGAGTTCCTCAGGGTTCTGTTATTGGGCCACTTCTATTCATAGTATATATAAATTTTCACATTGAATGAAATTTTCACATTGAATGAGAATCAGACAAGAAACTATGGTCTCAAACTGTCCGGAAATAGATTCAATTTGGAATTAGGTAGAAACAACTTTGCCAACCGTGTAGTTAATGAATGGAATAAACTTCCTGCACAGGTAGTGCAATGTAGTTCAGTTCGAAGCTTTAAGAATCATTTAGATAAACACCTAAGGAAGATGCTGTAATGATTATAATTTATTTCATATAATTTGTTTTTCTTTTGTTATCATTTGTCTGTTGGAATCTCATTTATTATTAGTTATATGTTAATTTATTATTATTTACTATTTACTTGTTTGTTTATTATCTAACTGTACCTTTGCATCTATTTATGTATTTTTTTTGTTATTTACATTATTATATTTTCATTTCTTGATTTATTATCATTATAATTTTCTTTTCGCATCCGACCTAGATATGGACCAAAAGGTCTCTTGTCGGCATGCTTCGCCTTTGTAATCCTTTGTAAATAATATAGACCACGGACTAGAATGTATTGTTTCCAAATTTGCTGATTATACAAAATTGTGCGGAATGGTAAATGATCACTTAAACCAATTAGACATTCAAGATTTAGTTAAATTACAGCAATGGTCTGAAAAGTGGCTAATGAAATTTAACACAAGTAAATGCAAGGTAACGCACATAGGTAAAAATAACAGTAAATACGATTACAAGTTATTTGGAAATTCGTTAACAAAAGTGGATAGTGAAAAGGATCTAGGCGTAATTATCAGTAACAACCTCAAATCATCTAAGTAGTGTATTTCAGCCTCTGAGAAAGCAAATAAGGTTCTAGGACTGATTGTGCGATATTTTTACTTCAAAATTCCATTACTCATTAACAACCTATATAAATCGTTAGTTCGTTCACATTTGGAATATGCTGTTTTCGTATGGTCACCGAATCTTATTAAAGACATTGACAGATTGGAAAAAGTACAACGGCGAGCCACAAAACGGATTCCAAATATCAAAAATAAGTCATGTGAAAATCGACTAAAACATATAAACCTGTTTTCCTTAAAAAAAAAAAAAAAAAGTGTAGACTCAGAGGTGACTTAATACAGGTCTATAAGATTTTAAAGGGAATTGACAACGTCAAAAGTGACAACATTTTCACACTGAGTGAGAATCAGACATGAAACAATGGCCTTAAACCGTCTGTAAATAGATTTAATTCAGAAGTGGGTAGAAACAACTTCGCCAACCGTGTAATTAATGAATGGAATAAACTTCCTGCAGAGGCAGTGCAATGTAGTTCAGTTCGAAGCTTTAAGAATTATTTAGATAAGCATCGAAGCAAGATGCATGACTATCATTTATTTTATATTATTTGTTTTGTTATCATTTGTCTTTTTGTATATCATTATTTGCTTACTTCTCATTTATTATTAGTTACATGTCAATTGATTATTATTTACTATTTACCTGTTTGTTTTCTAACTATACTTATGCATTTATCTATTTTATTTATTACTTACATTATTATAGTTTTATTTATTTATCATTATTATGATTTTTTCGCATCCGACCTAGATATGGACCAAAAGGTCTCCTGTCGGCATGCTCCGCCTTTGTAACTCGGATGAGTCAGCAGTAGGCACCAGAAGAATCTCCAAACCAGTCTCTATAGAAGGATTGACGACGAGATCCGTTTGCCTCTCATACAATGATACGTTACCAGTCGGAGCCAAGTCATGCACTGATATCATTGATTCGCGTCCATCAGCAAATCTTACATGAGCGTATTGTGGGTTTGCCTCTAACAACTGAACCTCATCAACGAAGGGTTCATATTTACTGGCGCGAACGTGACGTCGTAGTAAGACAGGTCCAGGAACAGATAACCAAGTTGGCAATGAATTACCACTGGAAGATCGACGCTGGTACGAGAAGAGCCTCTCATGTGGCGTAGCATTGATGGTTGTGTAGAGCTGAGATTTAATTGAATGAAGAGCGCCAGGCAGCAATGTTTCCCATTTATTTTCTTGGTGGTTCTTGGATGCCAATGCAAGGGTTATGTGCTTCCAGAGAGCAAGTTGGGTGACAGAGCAGAGTAGAGTGGAATTGGGCAGCTAAGTTAGTGCGAACGACTGATGAGCGATGGAGAAAGTGTGTTACTGAGTGGACGCCGCGAGATGGGAAGCATGGAAGAGGGAGACCAGACAGAAGGTGGAGAGACGAGATAGAGAAGTTTGAAGGAGTGACATGGCAGAGGTTGGCGCGGTCGTATGAATCATGGAATGCTGTGAAGGAGGCCTTTGTTCAGGAGTGGACTCAGGGTGGCTGAATTGATTTGATTTTTTTTTATGACTTGTGTGTCCTTTTGAAGGGCTGGAACACGTTAGAATACACATGCAACCACAATATTAAATTATTTTATTTTTATTTTACTTGTTTATTAATTTGTTTTGTGAGAGGACCCTCATATCCCCCAGCTTTTGCAACTCTTCTGTTGCATATTTATGTGTGCACAATGCATAACAGCTTTGCTATATGTTATGTATGTTATATTCATCTTGACTATGTTATGTATGTTACATTCATCTTGACTGGAATACAGATTTGCATACCTGTCAAATTATGGGAGTGATACCCAACCCTGTCCATATGAAGTTACTTATGAACAGTTCACCAATTTTTTTCAAAGTAAAACTAATTCGAATAGCTTTTTACCTAAATGTCTCGATGTAAAGAATGTCTTGAGGCCTCAAAACTGGTTCCATTAATATATAGCCACCGCGAATTCTCAGTGGTTTCAATTTTGAAACAATGGAAATAAGTGTACGTGCTTTTTTGTGTTATCCTCGGCAATTTCCAATTTTTGTTTCGAACTATGTGCTCTTGTCATTATCTGCACTTCATACATATTGATTCTTTGCCAAATAAATGTATTTATTATTATTTATTATCTAGGTTTTCTTTGAGATAAGTGTGAATATTCTTGCTGGTGTTTACATTTTCAGTAGTTTGTTATTGTCAGATAATGTGTGTCCCTAGTCGTACCCAAGCCCTAGGTGTCAACATTCAACAGCACCAGGAGGGAGAGACTTCGCTAAAAACAACAGTGCGACTTCGGACATGGAACGGTGACGGTGTGTCATTCACAATAGTTGTAGAGACAGTTGTTGAGTGGATATCTAAACATTAAGAGAAATATTGATCCTCTGTCACTAAATTAGAACACCATGGGAGCTGCAGCAGCAATTGTCTTCGTCTTTATCGGCTGTTGCAGTAATGTTGTCTTTCTGGAGCTACTAGTAAAGTATGTACAGAAAATATTTAATATCGATATACTTTTATTGCTTATTACTACCGTAATTTGTATTATGAAGTAACTAAATGTATAAGGTGTTTAAAGAAGGATTTTAGAAATATTATTTGATTATACTGCATAAGGCAGTACCAATCGACACCTTGACACAGTTCCATACAATGTTGCTGCTTATGATACATCATACACTATCCAGCCAGTAGCAATTAATGTATAAATGTCATGTGTAGAATTATAGGTTGGCGTATCAGCAGAGTGCGGCTTCCTTGCCTACATAAGTGGTGTGTGGATGGGAAGCCCACCAGGTAAGAGAACTAGATGTTACGTAACAGGATTTCCCTCTAGCTGTCAGGGATAATTTTTTCATTGACATTTTGTTTGTGATACTGACACAAGTTCATACTGTGATAGGTATTTAATGGTTGTTACCTTATTAGTTTCAGGTATTACCCATTTACAACAATGACACATTGCAGCCAAATAAAATTGACATTGTTTAAGTTGGGTAAATGTAATGTTTGGCTGTCTCACAGGTGCAGTTATTATCTATATTATTGAATAGTTCTTAAGCTTCTGAGTATTTTGAACACCATAAATAAGTACCGCAAATCAATAGGAAAGTCGGTAACAATTTTATGAAATTATTTATTTATTTATTTGGCTGGAGATAGCACAACCACACCTAATCTAACCTAACCAAAGCATTGAGTGGAGGTACTGTGAAGTCCACATACTTGTTCTTGTATGTCAGCCAGTCTCAGTAAGTTTGTCACCTTTCAATTAAGTACTAGTAAGACTTGTATAGTGTACCAGATAATGAGCATCAGTTACCAATTTGGCCCTTAAATAATTTTAAGAAGTAATATTGTGTTGTCATGATATGGCAAGGGTGAGGCAGTGTAAGATGAAGTGTTTGACATCTGTGTAATGGTTGTATCTGGAGCTGTATGTTTCTGTGGCCAGGCATGTTCTTTGTTGGTATTATTGATAGTGCTGGATGGTGACCTGAATACAGTCATGCTTGTGTGGTTCTTGCTTCTCTTTGGAGGAATTTTTCCATGTTAATATGTGGAGGGGTTTGATAGAATAAGGTGTTTGGGAGATGATCTTGTTTTGTGATCTGTGTATGAATCTGTTTGATTGGGTGTATTGTGTGGTGTAGGTGGTAGGTTATTTTAGATATTTGAAATAGTGTGCTTTTTCAGTTGGTTGTATTTGTGTGATGTTATGAGATGGGTGGTATGTACTAAAGTTAGCTATACAATGAGGTGGATGTGTTCTGTTAAATATGTTAAACATAGGTATTATATCCATTTTTGTGTTATGTATGATGTACTGAACTAAAATAATGGGATTTGATTTCATTACATGGCTTTTGAAACTAGAGGTGGATCTAGTAGGGAATTCCAAATTTATATTCTCTGCATGAAAAGTATCTGTAGACCTTGGTGGTAGTTGTGGAGTGCAGACATGCCTTGCTTCACTCCATGCTCCACATCACTCATCGGACAGGAAGGCACTGTGTGCAGATATATGGGATAGGAGGAAAGCTGTTAAGAGCAGTCAAGAGTTTTTATGAGAGTAGTAGAGCTTGCATTAGGATTAGAAATGGAGAGAGTGAATAGTTTGAGGTAAAGGTAGGACTTCGTCAGGGGTGTGTTATGTCGTCCTGGTTGTTCAATCTTTACATGGATGGGGTGGTGCGATAGGTGAATGCAAGGGTAGTGGGTCTGGGGTTGGAGATGATTAAAGAAAATGGAGAAAAGTGGGAGGTGAGCCAGCTGTTGTTTGCTGATGACACTGCACTTGTAGCAGGATCAGAGGAGGGATTGAGGAAGTTAGTGACAGAGTTTGAGAAGGTGTGTGAAAGAAGGAAGCTGAAGATAAATATGGGCAAAAGTAAGGTGATGAGATGTACAAGGGGAGAGAGTGACAGTAGGCTGGAAGTGAGCATTAAGGGTGAGAAACTGGAGGAAGTGGATAGTTTCAGATACAAAGAATTACAAAGGCGGAGCATGCCGACAGGAGACCTTTTGGTCCATATCTAGGTCGGATGCAAAAAAAATCATAATAAATTAATAAATAAAAACTATGATATTGTAAATAACAAATAAAATACATAAATAAATGCATAGGTATAGTTAAATAATAAACAAACAGGTAAATAGTAAATAATAATAAATTGACATATAACTAATAAGAAATGAAAATCAAACAGACAAATGATAACAAAAGAAAAACAAATAATATAAAATAAATTATAATCATTACAGCATCTTGCTTAGGTGTTTATTTAAATGATTCTTAAAGCTTCGAACTGAACTACATTGCACTACCTGTGCAGGAAGTTTATTCCATTCATTAACTACACGGTTGGCAAAGTTGTTTCTACCTACTTCCAAATTGAATCTATTTCTGGACACTTTGAGACCATTGTTTCTTGTCTGATTCTCATTCAATGTGAAAATTTTGTCACTTTTGATGTTGTCAATTCCCTTTAGAATTTTAAAGACCTGTATCAAGTAACCTCTGAGTCTACGCTTTTTTAGGGAAAAGAGATTCATATGTTTTAGTCTATTTTCGTATGATTTATTTTTTATATTTGGAATTAGTTTTGTGGCTCGCCATTGTACTTTTTCCAGTCTGTCAATGTCTTTAATGAGATTCGGTGACCATACGGAAACAGCATATTCCAAATGTGGACGAACTAACAATTCATATAGCTTGTTAATGAGTGATGGACTTTTGAATGATGCTGTGATGCATGAGGTGGAGTGGGTGGGGGATGGGGGGTGAGGAAGTATGTATGAGAAAAAATTTGACGCAGTCCGAAGGGATTTCTCCCCATCTTCTCCTTTCCTGCATGAGGGGACGGAGAGGGTGGGTCGCCGAATTTATGAAGTGGCCTTGCTGTGGATGTGCTGTGTCTTGCAACACTGCTTCTGACCCAGGGCAGTGGACAGGATGCAGGGATGACCCATCATCCAGTAGGTGCCAAGATAGGAAGGAGGGAGGAGGGTGGAGGGGAGTGGAATATATGAGAAATGAAATGGGTGGGAGTGATTTCTTTGCCTTTTTCTTTTTGGCTACCCCCCATGTGAGGGGGAAAAAGCCTTTGGTATATGTATGTATAACTTCTTCATTTGGTAGGTACTAAATTTGAAGACATGATTTACATGAGTGTTTGGGAACTATGTTGAGCTCTTCCACTAACACACACACACACATTTTCACTTCTTTCTATTTTTCATTTTATTTTATTTTTTTTTCTATGAAATTATGATAGGTTAAGTTAGCTTGTATTAGTTCAGGAGCTCTTGGACAACATAAATTTTATGTTATATATCCATGTTTGCATGAATCTGGATTTTTACCCCATATTGATTATATGTTGTAGATCTGTGTGAATGCTTTTTGCTACCTGTTAGTAGGTCCAGGTGTTTTGATGTTGCTGGTGTTGCGAAAAAAGAAAGCTTTGCAGGCGTCATTTCAAGAGTGTGCTGGGAGGGGGGTTAGGGCACAACACTCCATAATTCAGAACTCCGTTACATATGAACGGATAATCTGGTAACGGTCAAAATGGGAAATAGTTGGTCAAAATACATTTTACATCTTCCTTACCAAAGTAGTATTAGAACTTACCGAACTTAAATGATGGGTAGGGTTAATCATGTTGGACATAAAACTGACTAATTTTTTCATTATTAAAATAGACAGGTGGCATACATACATACATATACCAAAGGCTTTTTCCCCCTTAAGGGAGGTAGCCAAAAAACAAAGGCATCAATTTCACTCTCACCCATTCCATCCCCACATACTCCACTCCCATCTACCCCTCTCCCTCCCTTTTATCTTGGCTCCTCCTGGAGGACAGGTCATCCCTGAATCTCGCCCACTGCCCTGGGTGAGAAGCAGTGTAGCAAGACAGCATATCCACAGCAAGGCTGCTTTATCAAATTGGCAGCCCCCCTCTGATTGCGCGATCTTTTGATTTCAAAAGTCCATCACTCATTAACAAGCTATATAAATCGTTAGTTTGTCCACATTTGGAATATGCTGTTTCCATATGGTCACCGAGTCTCATTAATGACATTGACAGACTGGAAAAAGTACAACAGCGAGCCACAAAACTGATTCCAAATATCAAAAATAAATCATACGAAAATTGACTAAAACATATGAATCTCTTTTCCCTAAAAAAGCGTAGACTCAGAGGTGACTTGATACAGGTCTTTAAAATCCTAAAGGGAATTGACAACATCATAAGTGACAAAATTTTCACATTGAATGAGAATCAGACAAGAAACAATGGTCTCAAACTGTCCGGAAATAGATTCAATTTGGAAGTAGGTAGAAACAACTTTGCCAACTGTGTAGTTAATGAATGGAATAAACTTCCTGCACAGGTAGTGCAATGTAGTTCAGTTCGAAGCTTTAAGAATCATTTAAATAAACACCTAAGCAAGATGCTGTAATGATTATAATTTATTTTATATTGTTTTTGTTTTGTTATCATTTGTCTGTTTGATTTTAATTTATTATTAGTTATATGTCAATTTATTATTATTTACTATTTACCTGTTTGTTTATTATTTAACTATACCTATGCATTTTATGTATTTTATTTGTTATTTACATTATTATAGTTTTTATTTATTATTTTATTATGATTTTTTTTTTTTTTTTTTTGCATCCGACCTAGATATGGACCAAAAGGTCTCCTGCTGGCATGCTCCGCCTTTGTAATCCTTTGTAGTTATGGACCAAAAGGTCTCCTGTTGGCATGCTCCTCTTTTGTAATCCCTTTGGGCTGTGTCAATTTATTTTCACACATACTCCCTCATCTCCCATCCCCTACCCACTCCCCATCATGCATCACAGCATCATCTATACACAACCATTCGTCATTCACCCCTATCTTCTGTCTTCTCCCATCCTTCTTCAACAGACATTCCCCTCTTCCCCAATGCCCCTTTTACCCCATCCATCCATTCATCTCATCCTTGGTCACCCCCTCATTTTCACTCCTTCCTCTGCCTTCCACACCTCTTTTACTAATCTTTCTTCACTCAATCTTTCCATGTGTCCAAATCATACCAATACTCTTTCATCAATCCTGTCTCCTAACTCCCTTTCCACCCCTGTTCTCCTCTTCACCTCGTTTCTCACTCTATTCAGCCTAGTAACCCCTATCATACTTCTCAGGCACCTCATTTCAAACACAAACTACTCCTCTCTTCCTCTCTTATGTTCCATGTTTCTGCCCCATAACAGTGCTGTCGGCACAATCATACTTCATACAATCTCTTAGCATCCATTCCCAAATGTCTATTTCTCATTACACTTTTTAATTCCCTAAGGCATTTACTTGCTTCTTTCAATCTATATTCTACCTCCACCTTTGCTTTTCCCTTTCCCGCCACATTCTGACCCAAGTATCTAAAACTATCCACTTCCTCCAGTCTCTCTCCTTTAAAACTCACTTCCAGTCTGCTGCCACCTTCTCCCGTTGTACATCTCATCACCTTACTTTGGCTCACATTTATCTTCAACTTCCTTCTTTTACACCCCTTCCCATACTCTAACATTGACTTCCTTAATCTCTCCTCTGATCTTGCTACAAGTGCAGTGTCATCAGCAAACAACAACTGTCTTATCTCCCACTTTTCTCCATTTTCTTTAACCATCTCCAATCCCTGACCCATTACCCTTGCATAAGACATCCCTGGTGAAGTCCCACCTTTACCTCAAAACACTGATTCTCTCCATTTCTGATTCTAACACAAACTCTACTACTCTTGTAAAAACTCTTGACTGCTCCTAAAAGCTTTCCTCATATCCCATATATCTGCAATGCCTTCCTGTCTACCCTGTCATTAGCCTTTTCCAAATCCATAAAGGCTTCAAAAAATATCCTTACCTTTTCCTAAAGGTTTCTCACATATCTGCCTTACCACAAAAATCTGATCTACACAACCCCTACCTGTCCTAAACCCACGCTGTTCCTCACCAATTACTCCCTCTGTTTCTCTTCTAATCCTCTCAATCAAAACCCTCCCATAAGCCTTCCCAACTACACTTAACAAACTGATCCCTCTGAAACTACTACATTCACACTTGTCCCCTTTTCCCTTGTAAAGTGGAACTATACAGGCACTCCTCCAGTCCTCCGGCACTCTACCCTCTCTCCAGCAAACATTAAATAACCTCACCAGCCAGTCCACCATCACTGTACCTCCTCTTTTTAGGCATTCTGCATGACACCCATGCAACCTAGGTGCCTTACCTGCTCTCGTCATCTTAACAACTGCCTTCACCTCATCTTTCCTTATTTCTCCTCCATTTTCCTCACTCATCACTAATTTTCTTGCACTTCCTACTGCAACTACCGTTCCCTCCCTATCCTCCCTCACATTTATCAACACCCATCATTGCTATTGGGAATATAGGGGACATGAAGTGCGTGTAGTCTGCTCTTTTATTTATATTTTATGGATAGACTTTCCTTAAAACTATCGACCCCGACTGCTGACTCCGAATGTATAAATTGCCAGCCACATATGTTGACAACGTACAGGGTGGGGCAAATAAAATACCCGAGTTTGAAAGGCGTGCGAAACGGCTGTGGTGGTGATGGTAAGATGTGTGTGGTCTCGTTGTGACCACCAAACCCCGCCGTTTTCAGTAGCAGCCATGCCTTGGTCGGGGGAACATTGCGGCTTTGCAGTACGCACGTATCTTGAAAATGGCCGTTCTGTCGTCGCCACCCAGCGCGCCTTCCGCCTGCACTTCAACATTCCACGTCATGGTCCCATCCCTGATGGCAAGGCAATCAGGCGTTGGGTTGAAGCATTGGAAGATACTGGTTCCACAAGAAGACCTAGGGGTAGTGGAAGACCAAAAACGGTAAGAACACCGGAAAATGTGGCCTTAGTTAAAGCAGCTGTCGAACAGTCACCAAGACGCTCTGCCCGGAAGCATTCACTTGCATTGGCCATGTCTAACCGATCTTTAAGGCGGATATTGCGTTACGATTTATCGTTCCATCCATACAAAATAATGATTGTTCAAGAATTGAAGCCCACTGACTTTGAAAATCGCAGGAATTGCTGCCAGGAAATGTTGAACCGCATCCCCGAACCGTCAACTTTTTTCAGCAGTGACGAGGCCCACGTCCACCTTTCTGGAAGCGTGAATAAGCAAAATTGTCGTTATTGGGCGGAAGACAACCCAAGAGAACCTCACCAGAGACCGCTCCATTCCCCTGAAGTTACTGTTTGGTGTGCAGTTTCCAAATTTGGGGTAAATGCGCCTTATTTCTTTGAGGAGGATGGAAGATCTGTCAACGTCAATTCTCAATGTTATCTTGCGATGTTGGAAGACTTTTGAACCGAAATTGGAAGAATTAAGTGAGGAAACAAATCGGTTAGACATCTGGTTCCAACAAGATGGAGCAACAGCCCACACTACTCAAGTTGCAATGGTCAAATTGCGACAGATGTTCCCGGCACGCCTCGTCTCTCGGAGGGGTGATGTTGATTGGCCCCCACGCTCACCTGATTTGAGCATTTGCGACTTCTTCCCGTAGGAATATCTGAAGGAGAAAGTGTTCAGAAGTCGGCCACACAATTTGGAAGAATTGAATATGCGAATTTGGGAGGAAATCACTGCAATACCCCTTGAGATGTGCCGAAGAGCAACCGAAAACTTCAGACATCGCCTTCAACAGTGCATCGCTACAGATGGCCACCATCTTCCTGATGCCATCTTCAAAAAGTGATCACACAAACGGCATTGTATACTGATTCGAATAAAACAACAAATAATTCTGTAAGTATTGTTTTACTTTTCCTAATAGCCTTTCAAAACTCGGGCATTTGATTTGCCCTACCCTGTATATGTGATTTGAAACCGAATTTTGAATTATATCATCTGTACTTATTACGTGCTAAAGTTTGTTTTGAAACAACGCCATTTCTTAGCGGATCTTTACACCATTTTTTACGGAGGTCAGTATGCATCCAAAACATTGCATAAACGAAGAAAGCCCAGGTCAGATCCTCCGGGGAAATACTTGGTTGCTCGAGAAAATGTTGGATACAATTTCATAGCCAGGAGTCTAAATTTGGGTGTGTATGTGTTGGGGGTTGCTTCTTTATACTTTTCCACGTGTATTATCTTACAGCGTCTTGTATGAATATCTAATGAACAAAGTCATTTGGTAAGTGTATGAATATATTTACTAATAATTTTTGTATTAGTTGTTTTATTTATTATTGTTACAATTAGCGCTTCTGGTGATAATTTGGAGGGAAAAGCTCCATTTGCTGAAGGCTTAGCAAGACACCTCTTTTTGATAATTGAGCTGGTAGTGGGTTCGCCACGTTGGTAGCAAGCATTTTTGCCATGTCACTAAGATAATTCGCCTATTTTATGAACGTGGCTGGTGCGTCATAGGAGTCAAGATCTAAGAATATAAGGTCTAACCACTTCCGACCGAATTTCGAGGGAGTTGGCGCAGCGGGCCCGTGAACGTCACCTGGCTGTTCGAAGTGGGGTTCACGGGCCCTATAGCTGTCAGTTGAAGCTGGCGCGTCGTTCAGAAATGACGTTACCTTCGCTCGCACCGCTCCACGCAATTAGTTATATTCTGACAAATATTATATAAAATATATATATAAATATATATAAAATATTATAGTTCCTGTCTATATATATGAATATATAATATATATGATATATAATATATATATATATATATATAATATATAAAATATTATAGTTCCTGTCTTCCTTGGCGTTTCACAGTTTTCTTCAGTGTTTCACAAAGAGAAAACGGACTCAGCCTAATGACGTCAGAAGCTGCGCAGAAGAATTCAAACGGTCTGACCTGTATATTTAGAAATAGGAGTGAGAAGCCTTTTGCTGCGTCACTTCATTGATATGTTGACGAAAGATGTGCATTCAAAGATTTTCTTCGCGATACTTATAATTATAATAATTATCTGTGACTGGTAAAGTGGTCCAAGTACGGTATATAAAATAATCAAAATGTTACGATTTTCCATGGTGGCTCCCTCAGACTTGTTTATATTTGTGCCATCCCTTATAACAAATCAGAAATATATACTGTATATATATATATATATATATATATATATATATATATATATATATATAACAAATTAGAAAAATATATATTACTACTGGGAAATTCAGACGTATAAGATATTGGCTAGATGTAACAGTTTAGAGAACTATGTATGTACGTACATTAAATTGCAAATTGGAACAAACTATACGAAGTGCGAACAAGCAGTAGCATTATAATCTGCAAATATAAAAACTATCAAGAATGTGTATTATATACAGAAAAGAATATATATCCTGGGGTTTTTAGTGTGATTCTTGTAGCAGGTGCAAATTACACTTCTTTTGCTAGGCATCTCATGTGCAAACTATGGTATCATTTCAGTCCAGGTTGAAGTTAAAACTATTAATTTTCCAACTAGAGCATTTACATAAAAGATTAAAACAATTTTATACAACCTAATTTTGTGTGTTGACACTGGTACTTAGGAAAAGAAAGATTAGAATAAACTTTATAAACTAGTCTGTAGATAAACTACGTAGCTACTTGTTGCCAGGCACTGAGTAGTTACTACAGTTTATTTCGAGAGTGTACCACATATGTAACTGCGTTGAAAATATTAAGTGTTAATAGGACACAGGGATGTTTTGAAATTAGGGTTTAGTAGGGAAGCTGACCCAGAATGCCCAGAGTTTCCCCACTCCGTGTTCGGATGGGGGCCAAAAGTTGGAAGAACGCTATTTCCAGATTGGCTTTCTTTCCTGGACGTAACAAAAAGTAATTAAACAATTGCAGTTTTTAATGTACAAATTATTGAAATTATGACAATACAGTAGGACGGTTATGACAAGGTGTCATAACACACGGGAGTTAAATTTGCGAGGTCTTGCAATGTTCCATGTCAATAGCGTTGAAATTGACACAAAAGATGACACGGTAACGCCTGAGAGTCAAATTGGTGTGGTCTGTTGAAATATATGTGGTTCACGCAGCATCCCAGATATTTCTTGTGACCACTCAAAAAATGCGACATGGCCCCAATGTCCCAGTGCCCGTGTATTCACGGGGGAGTGCCGGGGACTACCCAACTAGTGACGTCACTGAATGTGTTCACTCTACGTGTCCTCCTTTCCATCCGCCTTGGCCTTGCCTGCACCCCTGGGCAAATTCCCTGGCTGGGCTTAGCTCGAATTTCCCGCTTATACTCGAAGATGGATCCCACTACCAAACTCTTCTGTGTCTTGACTGGCTTGAGTGTCCGCCAAGACGTGTGGTCTCCGTGGAATTCGGGCAAGCTACCCTAGGTGACTTTTTTTATGTCACTGTCAACTAAGAAGGTGTCTGGCTGTCCTGTTTTGATTACACTGCACTATACGTATTTTAAGGTATGTTGAGGCAGGTAATAGTCACTGCTAGGCGTGAGACTGCCCACAAGTATAGAAACGCCGGTAAACCACTAACGAGGAATCTAAGAGTGGACAAGAACTCAAACCCGCGGCTAGAAGGATGCGAGACCCGCACGTTTCCGATTACGTCACATCAGAAATTACCAACTAACACGCTTCTATATGATGATTCTTATAGGGTTTGTTATGGCTATTGTCTGACGATTTCATTTGACTCAACTAGTGGTGCTCAACATGTAGTCCGCAAAGTCCTGGGAACTACAGAGACAAGTGGAACCATGTATGGAAAGGGGAACCGAAAACTGGACGAAAGGAAGTTTAAGGTGTGGAATAGGTATTTTTTTTTATCACTGATTGATTGATGATGATGACTTATTTATGGCGACGAGAATTGTTTGGGATGATGGCTGGTTGGTTGGAAGGCACTCCTGACCTAATGAACCATGAGTTCATATTAAAAAAAAAGTTTGACGAACGACCACGTTATTGACGGGAAACAATAGTTGCGAGTAGGTGTGGATGGGTTGGGAGGTGAGGGGTGGGAGGAAGTGGAAAGGCAGCGTGTGAAGTCATAGTGAGACAGCACATAAGTATTTCTTTTGCTTTATCCACTAGTCATCTCCAGGAAGGACGAGGGTGCAGTATACAAGGGGGCAACTGCCCCCCCCCCCCCGTTGCCTAATTTCTGTATAGAGGAAAAGGTCGCGGCAAGGAGTGTGGGTGTATTTGTACGTGTATGGGTGTATAGCAGGCGCGGATCCAGCGGGGGGGGGGCTGAGGGGGCTGAAGCCCCCCCCAATTTGTTCTTCCATGAATCATTGTAAGGATGGCATTTAATCGATTTTAGTACTTTCTGATGTTTTGCCAGGTATGTGGGTTAAATAAACTGACAGCATGTGTGCGGTATTTGGGCGGAATTGTGCTGTGTTTGGCATTGTTTAATTCCATTTATCTGTTTTGTGCTGCGGGTGTTGTAGGGTTGCCAGGGTTGTCTCAGTTGCGCTGAAAAGGGATAGAAAGGAGATATACCACGTTCGTTGGCCGTTTAAACATACCTGTATTGTCACCTATATGATTGTTTTGTGTTGTTGAAGCAATCAAGTTGAAGCAATCAATCAAGAAGTATCATCTGCAAACAGTAACTATTCAGGAATATCACAGGCTTTATAGAAATCGTTAATGTAAACAAAAAACAAAATAGGACCTAGAATACTACCTTGAGGTACCCCCATATTTACACCCATTAATCTCGAATTAACACCGTTAAACAAGACAACTTGATTACGATTAGATAAATATGACTCAAACATCTGAAGTTCAAAGTCTCTTATTCCGTACTCAGCCATTTTCATCAATAGAATACTATGATCAACTGTGTCAAAAGCCTCTATAATGTCTAGAAAAACTGCGGCACATATTTTTTATTAGTCGAGTTGCAATATATTCATGTAAGAGAGCAACAGGCATATATGTTGAGTGGTTTTCACGGAATCCAAATTGATTATCGAAAATGATCCCATGGTACTCAAGGTAATCTACCAATTGCTCAAGAATAACGGTTTCAAGTACTTTAGACAATACCGGAAGGATCGAAATCGGACGAAAATTTGATACGTTTGATGTGGGCCCATCATGTGAGATCCCATGAATAATGCTGTGTGTTATTAATGTAATTTAGATACTTTTATTAATAGGTTCAGAAGTTCATACACGTTTTTGTTTGTATTTCTGTTTTTTAAAGCTACTTTTATTTTTTATTACGTCCATGTGCACTAACACTACACACGGATCCTGCAATAATTTCTCTCTATGCGAGAGTATACGCGTGCCAGTGCCTTATCACTGACTAGCACAAGCGTGTAACAATATAAAACGAATATACATTCTATTATATATGTCTAAAATACAGAAAAATCTGAAAAACATGATTAAGTTAAGTATACCTCATACTTCTGATACATCAGACTACTCAGAGGAAGGAATTCAGGTTAGCCCCCCCAAAAAAATTATCCTGGATCCGCCACTGGTGTATAGGTGTTTCTATATATTTGTACGTGCATATGAGTGTGGATATACGTGTGTGTATGTCATTGTACATGTGTGTAGCTGTGTATGTGTGTGTATGTATTTCCCTAGTTGTATTATACGGTGACCCTTCTTTGTATCTTTCAGCATCAATTTTTTTCTTAAAATATTGAATAGTGTTTGCACGCACTGTTTCTTTGTCTAATTTGTTCTAGGTATCCATCACTGTGTGGGAAGCTATTTTTTTCAGGTCTCTGTAATTTTTTTTTTTTTTTTTTAAGTTTCTTTTCGTGTCCTCTTGTTTTCCATTGTCCCAGTTCAATAAATCATTCTTATCTAAGATTTTCATTCCTTTCATAATTCTATATGTGTGTGTGTGTGTGTGTGTGCGTGTGTACGCGCACGCGCTCGTTTGTGTGCCTGGCAGCTGTGCATACGGGATTATCTCTAAAGGGCATAAATATATTATCTACAATGATAATAGATCTCGGCTCGAGTTTCACCGACTGGCAGCGGTCTTCGGGCCCGTCCAAAGTTCTTTCTGGGAAGAAAAAATGAAAGCCATTTAGAATGTAGTGTTTGCTCGTCCTTTACCCGGTGGCTTTTGTATAGTTAGTGACATTCACACCTATGCAGATATGCAATATCACATGGGTTAAACTTGCGGGATATCTAGTCAAGAAACAATATGGGCATATACAGTAAGCAATATCCATATAGTTTGATCTACAATCACAAATGACACTGAGCCACTATAAAATATATTTCTGGAGCTGCGATCAAACGCCGTAACAAGCAACTCTAATCTATATGACCTTTGATCACATGACTGACAATTCATGGTGTACTTATTTCAGGCTGCAGCTTTGTCTGAGAATATGACTTACATGTATCCCATAGTGTACTGTAGTTGTCCTAAATTAACGGTATTTCTTCCATTACAAAAATACATCCTGTAAGGGCATACGTTTCATGGCTGAGTTCATGGTGTACTTTTTCAGGCTGTAGCTTTGTCTGAGAATATGACTTGCATGTATCCCACATTGTACTGTAGTTTTCCTAGATTAACGGTATTTCTTCCGTTACAAAAACACACTATGTAAGGGCATACGCTTCATGACTGACACTGTAATGCTTCGGCCACGAAAGAGAAAGTAAACGTGTGAAAATATTTGGAATGCAAGTGGAGTTCGTCCTGCCCAGTGCTTACGCTTGTCCGCTTTTCCATTGGAGGCTAGCTAAACGCAAGTCATTCGCAAGGTCGCGATGATGATAGCAGACCACGTTGGCCAATAGACCTTGAATGAAGGCAAGTCCGTACTGAATATGACGGCTGGACTCTAGAATTGCAGCGAGTCACATTGTATTTTGGGTGTAATGGCCAGTGCAGTGTTCCGAGTGGAAGAAATAGACCAGTTTTGAAGCATTTGAAAATTCCTGAACAAAGTTATTATATTGGTAATGCAAATCCTGGGCAACAAAATGAATATCTATCATCTCTCCACAACATTCTAAATAACCGGAATATTAAAGGTCAACTGAAGGTTTTGGATTTCTTTAATTTTTGTTATTTCGTGTATGAAAATGTAACTTAGAAGAAATTAGAACACCAAAATGCACGTTTCTAGCATTTTATAGTCTTGATTTTATCCAAATAGCAGACGAACTTTTCGATGTAGATACATTTTCCACCGCTAAGGCGATGACGTAACTGCTGTTTACATTCTTCAACATGGCTAGCACGCAATACGAAAGTGACTTCACATCGAGTGAAGAAGATTTATTGGATTTGGATGCCTTTTCGTGTTCCAATGTGGGTAAGTCAAGCCTAACCATGCTTGTGAACGATTGTCAGTGACAGCGAAGATAACACACACCTACCTATACACGTGATCAGGGCCCTCGCATGGGGCGCGGGGGGGGGGGGCACATTCTAACCTGGACATGCCGCCCACAAGGCTGACAAAATAATTATAATAAAAATAAGGTCAAACAAGCCCAGAATATTTTACCGTAATATACGAATTTTGCGTTAGAATTAACAGAATATGAAACATTTTCCCCTTATCCTTTCTGCAATAGGGACATTAAATACAATTTATAAAATATGTTTAATTATTTTGCAATCCAGTAGAACAGGGTGTAAGGGATGGTGGAGATGGAAAGTGGTGATGGGGGAGGGGGGTGGCATTACTGAGAACTTTGACCCTGGGCGGCACTTAAGCAGGTAAGGGCTCTGCATATGATACAGACTGATACACCTATCTCCAGGCGTTGTCTTTTTTCAATAGCAGTGCTTCGACGGCGTTTGCTTGCAGAACCTGGGGTCTTGTCGATGACAAAAAATGTCGGTGTTGCATCTTCTTTTAGAATGAGCTTTATTCTAATTCCTAGTGACTCGGCAAGGCCAGAGTCTTGAGTGTACTTTTTCCGAAATATTTCGAAGAGTTTTGCTTTCAATCCAGGCTTCCATGACTCGTGCCGTCTGCACCGAATGATCCAGTCCTTTTTTGCGAACAGGAACGTTCGGAAAAAAAATAAAAATAAAAATGAAGTCCATCCGCAGTAGAAAGTTTCGTCGAATCATTGTTGCAATTTGTGGCGACACAATAAACCATTTTCGAACTAAACACTTCATAAAACCTTGCTAACACACGAAATATGACAGTTCACTGATCAGGTTGATAGCGGAGCACGGCATTTTATTGTGCACGCATATGGTATGCATCAGAATGTAAATAGCAATATTGACGTCACAGCCGATAGAGCCTTAGGGTTGATTCACACTATCGGTCCGGTCGCACTCCGCTCTCGGTTCTGAGGTATTCAGGGTTGATTCACACTATCGGTCCGGTCGCGCTCCGCTCTCGGTTCTGAGGTATTCACACTATCGGTCCGCTCTCGTTCCCGTCACCCCCCCTCCCTCGACACCAGTAGAAGTCTTACCATCAGTTACGAAGGATGTGTGACTTTTCTGACGCCGAGTTGGCAATAATCGCTATTGCACTTGATGATGAAGAAGAAGAAAAACAAAATAGAAAAAGAAAGAAATTGTGGGTTCATCCTATGTTGCAAGATAGGAAGACTGAAGGAGAATTTCATACTCTGTATCCTCGTCTTATTGATGATGAGAGTAAATTCCACAGCTATTTCAGAATGAACAAAGGAACATTTGAGAAAATACTATCCAAAATTGAGGATGACCTGAAATGTACAAGAAGATGCTGCCCTTCCTGGCACTGATGTGCTTGCACCATACGTTATAGTGGGAGATGAGGCTTTCCCGCTGAAGAGAAATTTGATGAGGCCCTACCCAGGTTCACAGACTGAACATAAGGTAGAGAAGAGGATTTTTAATTATAGATTATCTAGAGCCAGGAGGATAGTTGAGTGCACATTTGGTATTCTAGTGCAAACCTTCAGAATATATTTAAGGAAACTTAAAGCTATGCCTTCTAACGCTAATGCAATCATTACAACAACATGCATACTTCACAATCTGATACACCCAAATGCTGTTGCATTACCAGATACTGTTGTCATGCCTCCATCAAACACAGTACGTCCAATGAGAGGAAGAGGGGGAAATGCTACAAAGGAGGCTTTTGGCGTGAGAGAAACACTGAAAGATTATTTCAGCTCCCCAGCTGGTTCAATGCCTTGGCAAAATGATAAAATATAAGTAGACAAACAAACTTGTGTAGGAATATTTGTTGAGTGAGCTAAGGAGATGCATTTCCGCAGTGGATAATAGGTTGTTATTATACATATGGAATTTCTTTCTTCGGTTAATAATGTATTTTTTTCAGTACCTTGGCAATATGATAAGTATGCAAACATTATTGTATAGGAAAATTGTTTAGTGAGGATAGGAAATGCATTTCCACAGTGGACATTAGGCTATTGTATGGAATTTCTTACCTTCACAACCCAGCTGCCTGCTTATTTCAACACAGCTTCTTCTTTTCGCCACGTTATCACTGTAGTGCAGCGAAGTCAGGTCATACAGCTCTGGTTTACCTTTTAACTAATTCTATTAACATTTCATCTGAATCCACAAAATTAAGCTAAGTTTTGTAGGTTATATTTTATTATATGTATATCCTCGCTGTACGCATTGTCATTGTATCAGTGATAAATAAAAAGAAAACGTATTTTTATCATTTTTCTAACTTTTTCATGATCCCATTGTGGTGTTTTCTTTGGATTATCCATGGTTTGGTAGGACAGAAGGTAACACTACTTGCTTATATGAAGGCTGAATCTCGACTGGAGTGGAGCAGGAGGAGCAGGACCGTGGCAACTGAGTTCACACTGGCGCTCACGGTCCGGTCACGCTCCACTCTCGCTCCAGTAAAAATATCTTTTGACGGAACCGTGACCGGAGTGGAACCGGAGCGAGAGCGGAGCGAGAGCGCCAGTGTGAATGCTTCCATTGAAATTAATGAGACAATATTGGACCGGACCGATAGTGTGAATCAAGCCTTACGAGAACAGCCGAAGGTCGGCGAAGGAAAAGTTCGTATGCTACCGATATTTTGATAGGCATTTTTTCACATTGTATAATAATTAGGATTTTTGCATTATTTTATCAAAAAGTAACTAAGCCATACATCTAGCAAATATTCACCACCTCTTTGAAAACCTCAGTTGACTTTTATTGCACGGTATCGGTGCGAAATAATTCGCAAGGATAGAATCACCGAAAATTTACAGTCCATACCAGCTGTTGGTAGTGGATAAACTGCGAGATTGGTAATGATGACACATAATACACCAATTCCAAGAACATCTGATTAAATGTAAGGGTTTTCCTTCATTTGGAAAAAATGCAATCTGTATCGTCAGTATTGCGGTTACAGCTGTAGAATATATATATATATATATATATAATATATATATATATATATATATATATATATATACGTGTGTGTGAGAGAGCGGGTATATGTTTTTTGACTTTGGCTTCCTTGCAAGGGGGAAACGTGTGTATATATATGTATATATATATATATATATATATATATATATATATATATATGTATATATATATGTATGTATATATATATGTATGTATATATATATGTATATATTTATAATATATATATATATATATATATATATATATATATATATATATACAAGGATTACAAAGGCGAAGCATGCCGGCAGGAGACCTTTTGGTCCATATCTAGGTCGGATGCGAAAAAATCATAATAATAATGAAATAATAAATAAACTATGATAATGTAAATAACAAATAAAATACATAAATAAATGTATAGGTATAGTTAAATAATAAACAGGTAAATAGTAAATAATAATAAATTGACATATAACTAATAAAAAATGAAAACCAAACAGAAAAATGATAACAAAACAAAAACAAAATATAAAATAATATATAATCATTACAGCATCTTGCTTATGTGTTTATCTAAATGATTCTTAAAGCTTCGAACTGAACTACATTGCACTACCTGTGCAGGAAGTTTATTCCATTCATTAACTACACGGTTGGCAAAGTTGTTTCTACCTACTTCCAAATTGAATCTATTTCCGGAAAGTTTGAGACATTATTTTTTGTCTGATTCTCATTCAATGTGAAAATTTTGTCACTTCTGATGTTGTCAATTCCCTTTAGAATTTTAAAGACCTGTATCAAGTCACCTCTGAGTCTACGCTTTTTTAGGGAAAACAGATTCATATGTTTCTTCGATTTTCGTATGACTTATTTTTGATATTTGGAATCCGTTTTGTGGCTCACCGTTGTACTTTTTCTAGTCTGTCAATGTCTTTAATGAGATTCGGTGACCATACGGAAACAGCGTATTCCAAATGTGGACGAACTAACAATTCATATAGCTTGTTAATGAGTGATGGACTTTTGAAATCAAAAGATCGCGCAATCAGTCCTAGAATCTTATTTGCTTTCTCAGAGGCTGAAATACACTGCTTGGATGATTTGAGGTCGTTACTGATAATTACTCCGAGATCTTTTTCACTATCCACTTTTGTTAACGAATTTCCAAATAACTTGCAATCGTACTTACTGTTATTTTTACCTATGTGCATTACCTTGCATTTACTTGTGTTAAATTTCATTAGCCACTTTTCAGACCATTGCTGTAATGTATCTAAATCTTCTTGAATATCTAATTGGTTTAAATGATCATTTGCCATTCCGCACAGTTTTGTATCATCAGCAAATTTGGTGGGATTGTGGTGTCAGCGTCATCCAGAATCAACATTCCTCAAAAGAAGGTGTAAGCGAAACCGATCAGGAATAAACTCGGCCCTAGACCCGTGTCTTTCTCTTTACTTCCTTCCTCAAACATGTCACAATGTCCCAACAGTTTTTATAGACTAGTATTAATTTAAATAATTCTGTTTTTTTGTTTTGTTTAGACCTACCCCAAGTTGATGGTATGTCACACCATTTATGATAGCATGAAAGTAGTAGTAATGGTAGTTATTATAGATTATTAATTATGATTTGAATTTTATGCGTTGTAATTTTATTGTTATGATTCGACTCGTTGCCTTGTCTTTCTGTGTGTGTCTGATTCTTTACCGACCTCTCGCAGCGCTCAAGGTGGGCGGGAGTTGCTCTGGCGTTTGTGCTTTTCCAATTTGTCTCAATCAGGAACATGATGAGAATAACAATGACAATGTTATTGACCAGGTGAACTGGTAAATTCAGTGTTCACGGTATGTGATAGGTGACTGTTGCGGACCACATTGTATTTTGGGTGTAATTGCTAATGTGTTCCGAATTGAAGAAGACCAGTTTTGAAGCATTAGAAATTTCCTGAACAAAGTGATTCTCTTTATTGGTAATGCATATCCTGGGCGACAAATTAAACACCTCTATCATGACTCTTCACATTTTACCAATTAACAGGATATAAGTGCACCTGGATCATGTGAGGGTCGCTTAAAAAACAAGAGGGGAAATGTGATGGTAAGAAATGACGTATGCTGCTTGGAGTGTATGTGATGACTGAAGTATTTTAGTGCAGGAGGTCCATATTTCAAATATCTCGCAAGTAAATATCAGGTGGTCTATTTTTCAAATTTCTCGCAAGTAAATATCAGCACAGTTGTTTTTCGTAATTGGTCTTTAGTTTTATGCTATGTTATTTTGGTCAGCATTTTTTGCGCCATAATATTGGAGATACTCTGTACATTGTACCATAATTGGCCAACATCTTATTTTTTTTATAGGTGGTATGGCCTTGGATTTTTTCTAATTAGCAATTACTCGCAAAGCGAGATGGGCAACGACTGCAACAACAGCACGTGCAAGGTGACGTGGGGTGATAGAGGATGATGATGATGGTGGTGGTGGTGGCATTGATGGTTTTAGTGGTGGAGGCTGTGAACTGTGGTTGCCAATTCTATTTTTATTTACAATCTCCCTCTACTGATGGTAGTGGTGAATTACTTTTATATAACGGTGGTAATGTCATGCACATCGTCAATAGAGAGCGTCTAGTGTTGGGGATGATGTGGTTAGTTACCACATCATGTTAGAGGTAATCGTCCCTAGGTGAAGGATTAAGGAAAATTTAAACCTCGTCTGAACTAGTTCTTAGAGGGCAGGATAGATAAGATGGGGAGAGGGAGAGAGGAGGAGATTTGAGGGTTTAGTGTAAGGAAAGAATGAAATGGAAGGAAGTACGAGTTATGATACATGTGGGGCAGACACACTTGCTCGGTTATTTTTACACTAGTTCTTAGAGGGCAGGATAGATAAGATGGGGGAGAGGGAGGGAGGGGGGAATTCGGGGTTTAGTGGAAGGAAAGAGTGAAATGGAAGGAAGTAAGAGTTATGATAGATGTGGGGCAGACCCACTTGCTCGTTCTTAGTTAGAGGGTAGGATAGATAAGATGGGGAGAGGGAGGGAGGGGGGATTTGGGGGTTTAGTGGAAGGGAAGAATGAAATGGAAGGAAGTTAGAGTTGTGATAGGTGTGGGGCAGACCCACTTGCTCGGTTATTTTATAGTCTCGTGGACTGTTTCTGAATTCTGAATTCCTAGGAAAGACCACCCGCTTGCGCGGGATCGGTTTTTGTGGGAGGGGAAGAATGTCTGTAAGAAAATGAAAAGATAGTAGCGTATAAAAGAGGGCTATTGCCACCGGGCGAATTAGCGAGCGATTTGGGGCAGTTGGTGGTCGTGGCTCGGGAGAAATGGACTGAGAGCTTGGACGGGGGCGCCGACGCCGAGATTAGGATTAGGATCACCAACGAGAGTTTAGAAAATGGTAAGAGGCGTAGTAGTAGAGAAAGGTGGAAAAACGGAAAAATCTTTAGTGAGAGGTAAACTGAATTGAGAAGATGTAGTAGAAGAGAAAGTTAGAAAGGAAGCGAATTTTAGTCGAAGAAAAAGTAAGTGTAGATGTTTGTGCGTGTGGCGTGGCTATGTTCGTGAGAGGTGTGTGTGTGTATCTTACGGGAAGTGAGTAGAGTTCACTTCCTGTGTCTAGAGCGCGTTCCTGTTAAGCCACAGGTGGGGCCTGAGTAGCCAGCTTTTCCCCAGGTTGGGTTTGAGATCCTGTAGAATTGATCCAGTGGCGGTGCGAGGGGGCGGGGGGCAGGCGGGCGGTGTAAACCCGTCTGCCGACGTCAACGAAGAGGTCGGCCGGCAGCAGCAAAGGAGATATAACTGCACGCCACCACCGGCGAACGTGTAGAGCGCGTTCCTGATAAGCCACAGGTGGGGCCTGAGTAGCCTGCTTTTCCCCAGGTTGGGTTTGAAGGTCAGTAGAATTGATTCAGTGGCGGTTCGAAGGGGGGGGGGAGCAGGCGGGCGGGTGTTGTATGATCTCTTTCCTTCCAATCACAACTCTGAAAACAGAGAATTCCTTATTCTCTGTTTTCAGAATTGTGTGTAAAATGTCAGAAGTGTAAACTCGCTCACCAGCGTCAGCGAAGAGGCCAGCGTTAGGTTGTACTTTGGTAGCCCGTCCGCCATAACATAAACTATACACAGTGAATATATTAACGCTTTGAACAAAGTATACAAATAAAGTTACATATAAATACATTTAACAAAATAATGGTCAGCCATGTATGTGACATAATATTTACAATATATATTTTAATTACAATCGACATACATAATTGTTTTGACCAAGATTACAAATTTTATTTACAATAAAGCTATGTGCACTAAGGGGACACTGCAGCAGAGGCGGCGTGTTGCCACAGGGATAATATCGCTCCGAAGAGGTAAAGGAAGGACTTAGTGACGGGTAAAAGTTGGAAATTATCACCATTCTTCTTTGAAGACTAGTTTCCTATCACAAATGAATACTGCGTGCTCTGGTCCGTAGCACTAAGTATTGAGAGCATGAAACCTTGTTCAATCTGTACGCTATACGGAGAGAGTATGGCCACGATCGTGTAGGGCTAGATGGCTAGGGAATGTGTTCATGCGACAAGTTGTCTTCCTGGGCGAGATATACGGTGTCTATATATCAGCCTCAATGCACTGTTAACAAGTTTCACCAACAAATTAGTGAAATTTAGATAAATTAAAGTTCAGAACGACGCATCAATATTTACCAGTTTATTTGTTTTAATTGTTAATATTATTGTTTTCATTTTTTTTTTCCTGGAAAGAAATTAAGAGAGGAAGAGGAGGCGAATCAAGTAGATAAGAAAAGGTAAAAGGTGCAGATGGAGAGATAATAATGGAAGAGAAAGCAGTAAGGGGAAGATGGGCAGAATATTTTAGGGAGTTGCTAAATGTGAAGGAGGATAGGGAGGGAAAGATAGTTGCAGTGAAAAATGCTAAGAAAATGAGAGTGATGAGTGAGGAAAATAGAGGAGAAATAAGTAAGGATGAAGTGAAGGCAGTTGTTAAGATGATGAAAGCAGGTAAGGCACCTGGTCTGGATGGATGCCATGCAGAATGTCTAAAAAAGGAGGTACAGTGATGGTGGACTGGTTGGTGAGGTTATTTAATGTTTGCTGGAGAGAGGGTAGAGTGCCGGAAGACTGGAGAAGTGCCTGTATAGTTCCACTTTACAAGGGAAAAGGGGACAAGTGTGAATGTAGTAGTTTCAGAGGGATTAGCTTGTTAAGTGTAGTTGGGAAGGCCTATGGGAGGATCTTGATTGAGAGGATTAGGAGAGTATCAGAAGGAGTAATTGGTGAGGAACAGTGTGGATTTAGGATGGGTAGAGGTTGTGTAGATCAGATCTTTGTGGTAAGACAAATATGTGAGAAAGCTATAGGAAAGGGGAAGGATGTTTTTTTGGGCTTTTATGGATCTGGAAAAGGCTTACGATAGGGTAGACAGAAAGGCACTGTGGGAGGTTATGCATATATATGGGATAGGAGGAAAGCTTCTAGGAGCTGTCAAGAGTTTTTATGAGAGTAGTAGAGCTTGTGTCAGGATTAGAAATGGAGAGAGTGAGTGGTTCGGGGTAAAGGTCGGACTTCGTCAAGGATGCGTTATGTCGCCCTGGCTGTTCAACTTATACATGCATGGGGTGGTGCGAGAGGTAAATGCAAGGGTAGTGGGTCAGGGAGTGGAGATGGTTAAGGAAAATGGAGAAAAGTGGGAGGTGAGCCAGCTGTTGTTTGCAGACGACACTGCGCTTGTGGCAGGATCGGAGGAGGGACTGAGGAAGTTGGTGACAGAGTTTGGGAGAGTATGTGATAGAAGAAAGATAAAGATAAATGTGAGTAAAAGTAAGGTGATGAGATGTACAAGGGGTGAAAGTGGCAGTAGACTGAAAGTGAGCATTAAGGGAAAGCGACTGGAGGAAGTGGATATTTTTAGATACTTGGATGCAAATGTGGCAGGAAAAGGTGGAGTAAAAGTGGAGGTAGAATGTAGATTGAGAGAAGCGAGTAAATGCCTTGATGGATTGAAGAGTGTATTGAGGAATAGACATTTGGGAATGGATGCTAAGAGGAGACTGTATGAAGGAGTGATTGTGCCAACAGCACTGTATGGGGCAGAAACATGGAACATATGAGAGGAAGAGAGGAGGAGTTTGAATGTGCTTGAGATGAGGTGTCTGAGAAGTATGATGGGGGTTACTAGGCTAGATAGAGTGAGAAATGAGGAGGTGAGGAGAAAAACGGGGGTGGAAAGGGAGTTGGGAGATAGGGTTGATGAAAGAGTATTAGGATGGTTTGGACACATGGAAAGAATGAGTGAAGAAAGACTAGTAAAGGAGGTATGGAAGGCAGATGTGGAGGGAGTGAACATGAGGGGACGTCCTAGGATGAGGTGGATGGATGGTGTGAAGGGGGCTTTGGGGAAGGACGGGAGAGGACAGAAGACAGGGTTGAATGGAGAATGGTTGTATATGGATGACGTTGTGATGCATGAGGTGGAATGGGGGGGGGGTTAGTATGTGTGAGCAAAATTTGACGCAGCCTGAAGGGATTTCTCCCCATCTTCTCCTTTTATGCATGGGGGGACGGAGAGGGGGGGTCGCCGATTTAATGAAGCGGCCTTGCTGTGGATGTGCTGTATCTTGCGACACTGCTTCTGACCCAGGGCAGTGGACAAGGTGCAGGGATGACCCATCATCCGGGAGGTGCTAAGATAAGAGGGAGGGTGGAGGGGTGTGGAGTGTATTCAGGGATGGAATGGGTGGGAATGATTTTATGCCTTTTCCTTTTTGGCTACCTCCCTTGTAAGGGGGAAAAAGCCTTGGTATATGCATGTATGCATTTTTTTCCATATTTGTATGGACGGAATAAAGGATTCTCTGTAACGTCTGTATCACAAAAAATAATTTTACCATGTTTAGTACTGGAGGGGGTGGGGACGCTTTTGCAGACCTGAAAAAAGTATTGCTAAAAAGAGACAGGCTTATAAGAAATATAAAAAAAAAAAAAAAAAAAACCGACAATACGAAATGGAAATCGCTGATAGATCCAAAGAGAATTCCAAAGAATTCTATAGTTACATCAGAGATAAAAAGGTTGTTAGGAATCACATTGGTCCACTATTATCTGCTGACGGCCAACTTGAATATTCAAATGAAGGAATGTGTTATATTTTAAACAATTATTTTAGCTCGGTATTCGTAAACGAAACACCTCAAAGTGAACTCCAAACTGAAACCTGTGAAAAGTCTAGGGTAAACTTGCTACGGTAAATATAACAAAAGAAAAAATTAAAAGGTGTATAGATAAACTCAAAGTTAATAAAACACCAGGGCCTGACGGTTGGCATCCACGAATCTTAAAGGAAATGAAAAATGAGATTGTTGTTCCATTAGAAATTATTTTCAAGAAATCCATCATATCCGGAGATGTCCCAAGAGAATGGAAGCTAGCTAACTTTACTCCCATATTCAAAAAAGGTGACAAAAAGAAACCAAATATCTATAGGCCTATAAGTTTGACTTCAATCGTAGGAATAATAATGGAAACTATCACCAGAGATGCTATCGAACATCATTTAGAAAGTAACCGTTTGATAAATGATAGCCAGCATGGGGAAACGCTCTTGCGTGACTAACTCGAATTCTACAACACAGTTATCTCGAATTATGACAAAAGAAACAATATAGATTTAATATATCTAGACTTTGCAAAAGCTTTTGATACCGTCCCACACGAAAGACTACTTACTAAATTAGCTTCACACGGAATAAGTGGTAGCCTATAAAGTTGGACTAGTAATTGGTTGAATGATCGAAAACAGAGAGTTGTTTTAAATGGAAAAACTTCTAGATGGAAAAATGTTACAAGTGGAGTTCCTCAGGGTTCCGTTCTTGGGCCACTTCTATTCATAGTATATATAAATGATACAGACCATGGACTAAAATCTGTTTCCAAATTTGCTGATGATACAAAACTGTGCGGAATGGCAAATGATCATTTAAACCGATTAGATATTCAAGAAGATTTAGATACATTACAGCAATGGTTTGAAAAGTGGCTAATGAAATGTAACACAAGTAAATGCAAGGTAATGCACATAGGTAAAAATAACAGTAAGTACGATTACAAGTTATTTGGAAATTCGTTAACAAAAGTGGATAGTGAAAAAGATCTCGGAGTAATTATCAGTAACGACCTCAAATCATCCAAGCAGTGTATTTCAGCCTCTGAGAAAGCAAATAAGATTCTAGGACTGATTGCGCGATCTTTTGATTTCAAAAGTCCATCACTCATTAACAAGCTATATGAATTGTTAGTTCGTCCACATTTGGAATACGCTGTTTCCGTATGGTCACCGAATCTCATTAAAGACATTGACAGACTAGAAAAAGTACAACGGCGAGCCACAAAACGGATTCCACATATCAAAAATAAATCATACGAAAATCGACTAAAACATATGAATCTGTTTTCCCTAAAAAAGCGTAGACTCAGAGGTGACTTGCTAAAGGTCTTTAAAATTCTAAGGGAATTTACAACATCAAAAGTGACAAAATTTTCACATTGAATGAGAATCAGACAAGAAACAATGTCTCAAACTGTTCGGAAATAGATTCAATTTGGAAGTAGGTAGAAACAACTTTGCCAACCGTGTAGTTAATGAATGGAATAAACTTCCTGCACAGGCAATGTAGTTCAGTTCGAAGCTTTAAGAATCATTTAGATAAACACATAAGTAAGATGCTTTAATGATTATAATTTATTCTATATTATTTGTTTTTGTTTTGTTATCATTTGTTTGATTTTCATTTATTATTAGTTATGTCAATTTATTATTATTTACTATTTACCTGTATGTTTATTATTTAACTATACCTATGCATTTATTTATGTATTTTATTTGTTATTTACATTATTATAGTTTTTATTTGTTAACTTATTATTATGATTTTTTTCGCATCCGACCTAGATATGGACCAAAAGGTCTCCTGTCGGCATGCTCCGCCTTTGTAATCCTTTGTACCTCCAACGTTGAAATACCCATGTGAAGAAATATAGTCATTGCTGCTTCATTTTGATTTTCATAGTTGCTTTTGAACGTTTTCTTTCGAATAAGTCCTTGAAACAGCAAGTTTCAGATGTCTGAAGGCCTTGACACCAGTTGTGAGGAAGAGTTCGTGTCTTATTGGATAAAGATTACTTTACACAAGAGATAGCGCTGGTGTTGCAATGCCATGTCTGCTTTTTAACATGTCTGTAAATTTAACAGGAAATCTGCCTTGATTTCCATTTTTACATTTTTTTCATTACATTACTTCCACAGTATTGGTTTTTATTTTATTTGTCCTTGTTTATCATTCTTTTATTAGTTATTTATTACATTATTTATTGCTTATATAATTTGTGTTTTTGTTTATTCATTTATTTTCTTATTTATCTTTATGTACTTATTAATTTATTTGTTATTTGCTGATATTACCCTATGGTATTTGGAATTATACTACTGTGGATGTTGCTTCGTACAGAGCAGTGGCTCTTGACATGTGGTCCGGGAACGCTTAGTGGACTACAATGGAAGTTTGTTGATGTCGGATGATTTTGTTCGCTGTTGAAGTGGTCGTCAGGAAGCTAAAGAACAGCAATACGAGGGGATATCGTAAGTTTTAAGTATCACCCGGAAGTTATTCAGCTATGTCGATGAAACTTTGTCAGTGTAATCACTGGTCCTCATGTACATGATGGTGCAAAAATCTCTTAATTTTATTTTTTACAGGTGGCGCTAGATGCCACTAACCTGCAAGATGGAAAAGATGAGGCTCGTAGCGTGATTAAGTTCCTGCGTTTGAAGGGTTACAGTGCCCGGCAAATACATGATGAAATGAAGGCTGTATATGGTGATGATTGCCTGTCATATGACACTGTTACGAGATGGAAAAGGAATGTCCCAACTGGTCACGTGTCTCACAGACGAGCCAAGAACTGGATGACCATCACTCACGGACAGTGCGGCCACAATGAAGAAAGTGGAGGATCTTATTCTGTAATACCGACGAGTAACCATCCACGTGATCATGCATGAGATGGTCTTAGTTACGGCAGTGTGTGGAAAATTATTCACGACGAACTGCACTTCTCTAAATTGTCAGCACGCTGGGTTCCGCGCTTACTGACTCCTCTCCAAAGGCAAACACGGTGTGACCTGTCGAGGCAGATGTTAACTCTTTTGGAGCAGGATGAAGAGGATTTCTTTGGTCGTCTGGTAACTGGACGAAAGTTGGATCTATCTGTATGATCGAGAGACCAAAGAGATGAGCAAGGAGTGGAAGCACACCACATCCACTCCCCCCAAGAAGGCTAAGGTGCAGAAGTCCGCAGGGAAGGTCATGCTGTCGGTTTTTTGGGGCTGTCGTGGAGTCATCCTCACAGACTACCTTGCAAAGGGTCAGACCATCACTAGCGCATACTACTGCATACTTCTGAACAAGTTGCGAGATGCTCTGGAGAAACACCGCGGTATGATCACCAAAGGAGTCCGTCTCCTTGCCAACAGTGCACCCGCTCACTCATTTCAAGCTTTGGTTGTGGAAGAAAGTCGATGTGGCTATGGATTCTTGCCGCATCCCCCCTATTCTCCCGATCTCGCCCCAAGCGACTTTTTCTTGTTCCAAGAGATGAAAAATCCACCATGGGGTCGGCGATTTGATGATACAGAGGACGTCATTCTAGAGATGGAACAGTGGTTTTCAACGCAATCTGAGGACTTCTACAACGGCGGCCTGCAGAAGGTTAAGAAACGGTGGGAGAAATGTGTGACTCTGGATGGTGACTATGTAGAGAAGTCTTAAGGACCAGAAATAAGAATGAAATTTCTGACTCGTTTACTTCATGATCATAATTAAAACTTTACTATGCTTCCTCGTACGTAAGTGTGGTATACAGTACATGAGAAAGTAAGACACCTGGTCTTGTGAGTTCGTGATAATAGCAGCACCTATAGTGACAATAGTTGCACCGTGATATTAAGGCGTTTTAGTGGGGAAGGTATACGGTAAAGCGCTACAATTTAATATGTCCCGTAGATATTGTCAGATAAATGTTTTATTTAAATCCTCTTGTATAGTTACTGTGCACTTATGCTGTTGTGTGTGTGTGTGTGCGTATTTTTTCCTGCGCCATTCTACAGACATTCTCCTCAGGAAGGATCACTGCACAACACTTCAGACATTTCAAGTGTGTTTGCTTGTGTCAATAAAAAATCTGTAAATACCACCTAGATTTCTCTTCACCTCTCCTCTTGTCGATGGCATACAACTTTTCTTTCCGTCACTGTGAACATTCTTGATTTATTCTTCATTAGTATACTCAGCTAGAGAACTTATCTCAACCATTACTAATTACTATAACAATATAAATGACATTAGGTGTTTTGTATAGTTTTCAAAATGCCCAAACTCCAGCTCACCTGCTAGCCTGACCTCGACACCTCGAAGGTGGTGAGGAATGAAAGACTTGGTGTCTCAGTCTGTTCGGGATTATAGATCACCTAGGAAAAACAACCCGTTTGCACGGGATGGGTGTGTGTGGGAGGGGAAGAGATGTCCGTAAGGAAACGAAAAAATAGTAGTGTATAAAAGTCGGAAGTATTATTTTAGTTGTGCACACCTACGTGATATAGCATTAAAAATTATATATTAATTTTCTAAATTATAATACATGAACTTCATATGCGATTTTCCTGCGGAAGTAAAAAAACAACCTTGCTACAAGTAAATTTACTAATGAACGAAGCCGCTAGGATAAGGTCCGGTCGCCATGCCAGTCCAGTCACTATCAGACGATAGCTTTCACGTTGTGGACCGGGTGTTCTCCAACTCCAGGTGACGTTAATAAGCGCTGTTACAAAGACAATAGGGCTTCCTTGGACTTTATGAGAGAACACGGGGTTCTGCCGTCGTCTGTTAATTGCCCGAGGTACAATAATAATCAGGCCGTCAACATCCGTGACGACGACGACGACCAGGATGATCTTTAGAATTTGAGGTACCGATTTACTAAATATAGGTTACGTGACGTAGGTTAGTTAGGTTAGAATAGACTAATTTATCATCCTTTCGTTTCTTCGACCTCGTCATCTATCAAAACAAACATAGCGTATCATTCAGCCGCCGCGACTTCGTACGTTAGTAAATAGGTTTTAACAACTTTTTAGATATTCATTTCCGCTAAGAAAATCGCATATTACATTGATCTACTATAATTTACAAAAGGAATAATTAATTTTCTATTGCTATATCGCGTAAGTGTTATTGTCAATAAGTACATTTTAGGTCGATTCTAAGGGCGATGATCGTGGCGCGGGAGGAATGGGCAGGAAACTGGACGGCAACACCTGCATCTCAAGCAACCAAAAATTAGTGGGAGGTAAACTGAAATGAGATGTATGATAGTTAGAAAGGAAGCGATTTTTAGTCAAGGAAAAGTATGTGTAGATGTTTGCGTGTGGTTATGTTCGTAGGATTCACTTCCCGCATGGGCTCCCGAAGGAGAGTGGCCCCCACCGGAGCAGGGCGGTGCTGACAAGTTAGCGGTGGGTGGCTCCCTAATGGGATAAAAGAGCTGCCCCCTGGCGGGGCAGAGCAGAATTGACCGTAGTCAAATAGCGGGTGGCTCCCATAAAGGAATTAAAGGACAGAGGAGAGTTGGTCCCTAACGGGGCAGTGTTGCTGACAGAAGTCAGTTGTCGACACTTGGAGTGATCTTGAGAGTAGGTCTGATGGGCAAAGTAGGCAAGTGTAGACTTGTGTAAAGCTCTTTTTCTTCAAGCACAACTCTGAAAACAGGGAATTATGAAAAAAGCGGGAGGTACATTGTATGGATTTGTTTAAAATGCGAGCCCGCTTGCCAGCGTCAGCGAAGAGGTCTTGCGTGTGCCGGACCAGTCAACAGCAGAGGAAAAGAAAAATTCCTCTACCATGACCAGTCAGCAAAGAGCGGTGGGTGGCGAGGGCTGGAGCTAGGAGCAACGTCTGATATCTGCTGATCCTGAGTTGGTTATGGAGTCTGTTCTATGGACTACCTAGAAAAACCCCACCCGCTCACGCGGGATCAGTAGTTGTAGGAGGGGAAGAGATGTCTGTATGAAAATGAAGGGATAGTTGTGTATTCAAGAGTGCTATTGCCACCAGGCAATTCTTAGGGATATTTATTGTGTGAATTTGTGGCTCAGGAGGGGTGGGCAGGAGACTTGGAGTTGGAGGCTGAAATCATTATATGTAACTGTGAGGTTGCTTTAGGGATATTTATTCAACATAACCTCAACCAACAAAGTTAGAAAGGGAGTAAGAGGCTTAGTCATAGGGACATGCCAAAAAATTGGAAAGATTTTTAGTGGTAGGTAAACTGAAATGAGAAGATACAGTAGGAGAGAAAATTAGAAATGAAATTAATTTCAGTGTTCCTTAGTAATGGCAACGGAAGGGTATAACATAGCGCCAGTAACAGCGGTAAATGGGGAAAATTTAGTGACGTGAGGCGTCAAGCGATAACCAAGAAGGACGATGGGTAAGGAGTAAAACCAGTTATCTTGCCTAGCGCGAAGAGCTGATTTCAGAGAGAGGTGGAAATGCTCAATCATGCCGTTAGCTTGGGGGTGATAGCTAGTAGTACGCATATGGTGTAAGCCAATGATAGACGAAAGCTCAAAGAAAAGTTCGCTCTCGAACTGGGAACCTCTATCCATGATGACATAAAGTGGAACACCGAAACGGCATATACAACCACTCACGAAAGAGATTGCTACAGAAGTGGCAGTAGTGTCAATGAGGGGAATCGCTTCAGTCCAACGAGTAGCTCGGTCGATGCAAATCAATAAGTATTTGTAGGGGAGAGGATAAGGATAGTTAGGAAGAGTAGCAGGGGGCAGCGGTCCTGCAATATCGGTGTGCACCGATTGGAAGAGGTCAGTAGGAGCAGATATAGGGGAAACAGGAGAGGAAGTGTGACGCGTAGTCTCAGCCTGTTGACACCTAAGGCATTCTCTAACAAATTTCTTTACATCTTTGTCAATGTATGGTCAGAAGTAGCGTTGTTTTACTAACTTAGAGGTGGTTTGAACACCAGGATAAGGAAGGTTATGCAAAGAAGAGACTACGGCATCTCGTAAGGGTAATGGAACAAAAGGTCGTGGAGTCTTAGTAGAGGTATCACACCAGAGTGTCAGATTAGGGGGTAAGGTGAACTTAGAGAGTCTAGGCTTGAAAGTTTCCAGTTCGTCATCTGTTTCCTCGCTTCGAGCGATGCCACTTAAGTCAAAGACATCGAGTGACACAGCGCATGTTGTGCGAGATAAGCAATCGGCAACGACATTGTTGTCGCCGCGGATGTACTCAACTGAGGAAACATATTCAGAGAGGACGGAGAGTTGTCGTTGTTATGTCAGTTTTAGCAAGAGACTTAGAGTGAAATGCAGCAACGAGAGGTTTGTGGTCAAGAAACAGGGTAACTGTATGTCCATCAATGAGGCTCCAAAAATGCAATACTGCGATATAAGCAGCTAATAACTCGCGGTCGTAGGTAGAATAGGCACGTTGTGTGTCCGAGAAATTCTTCGAGTAAAAACCCAGGGGCGTTGGCTCGCCGTATATAACTTGATAGAGGGCGGCGCCAACGGCTAGGTTTGAACTGTCAGTCACGAGTTGGTAGTTTGTCGGTATTAATGGAGGGTAAGCTAAGGTTGGACAGTCCAGTAAGGCCTGCTTCAAATTATTGAAGGAGTCCTTTGCTGTGTCGGTCCAAGTGAGACACTTTGAAGAAGGATACTATTTAAGAAGCTCAATAAGGGAATAGGCTACAGTAGCAAAGTTAGGAATCATGGGGCGAAAGAAGTTGATCATACCCATGAAACGACGCAAAGCCTGTGAGGTCTGAGGCAAAGAGAAATCGGAAATGGCCGTGGCACGGTCTTTAGGTGGCTTAATCCTTTTTAAGCTAATCTCGTAACCGAGAAAAGTAAGTTTTGACGTGAATTCACATTTGTCGAGGGAAAGTCTCTCGTTATGCTTAGCCAAAATGGAAAGAACAGTTTGAACATCGGAAATATGTTCTTCAAGGGTCTCACTAGCAACCAGTACATCATCAAGGTACGTAAACGTGTTGTTTACGTTCGCGAGGATAGTATCAATGAAGCGCTGAAATGTGGCCCCGGCATTTTTCAACCCGAAGGGCATGTATAAGAATTCAAACAAACCAAAGGGCGTGCATATCGCAGTCTTAGGAATGTCTTGTTCAGCTACAGGGATCTGCAGATATGCACGTTGTAAGTCTATCTTAGTGAAAATATTCTTATTCTTAAGTGACATGGTGAGAGAGCGCAAGTGTGGTATGGGATATTTGTCATTTACAGTTACATTATTCAGACCTCGGTAATCTCCGCAAGGTCTCCAGGAATGTGGTTCTTTCTTGGGAACCAAATGAAGTGGGGACGCCCAAGGTGAGTTGGAACGTCGTATGATCCCTGCATTAAGCAAAAATTGAAATTCATCCTTTGCCGCCTTGAGTTTCTCACCTGTCAATGGCCTAGTTTAAAATGACACAGGAGGGGAATCACTAGTATCTATTCTATGACATATAGTACCTTCTAGTGTTTGCAGATCAGATAACTGCCTGGGTGCGGTGAGTACGGGGAATTCCGAAAGAAGAGCAATGTCTCTTGAATCAATATCCCATAATGTACCACGTGTGAAGAGAGAGGGAGAGCAGAAGCCTTAAGGGGAATGGTGCATCCAGTGGACGGGTCGATGAGTAGACAGTTGCGACAGTCGATGACGAGGGCCTTGGCTATCAAGAAATCCTATCCCAGGATAGGACGGACGACATCAGCAACGACAAAAGACCATGGAAAAGAACGTCTCATACGTTGAATTCCAAGTTCCACGTCGACTTCGTCGTACGTACGAATGCGCGTACCTGAAGCATTCGTAAGTGGAACCACTGTTGGCCTGAAGTGTGGAGTCAAACTTGAGTCGTGGGGAAGGATGGAGACCTAAGATCCGGTGTCGATGAGAAATTCGTAGTTCTTGCAACCTATCGCGGCACGTAGAACAAGTGCCAGTCCTGCGGTTGCAATGGATGCTTCTACAGGCTCCCCATCGAGTTTCCCGACGTTCTAAGCTGAGGGCCTGGTGACGGGGGTCGCGAGTTAGGGCGTGAATTGGGGCGCGAGCTGGGCAAAACGTTGTCACACTTGGAAGATAAGATGCACCACGTTTTGCAAGATCTAACACTGTTGCCGTAGAAGATGTGGTAACGGCACACTCGTTGCCTTTGGCCTTCGTAAAATGGAGTTAATCCGAGTGAAGAGTTAGTAGACGCGGAACCATGGGTAGTGGGGTTACCACTGCGAAACACAGGTACACTATCGCTATGCGGAGCCCTTGGCACAGGCTTGTTCACTGATGACCCACTTATACCTTTGTTTCTGTGGCCATGGGCCATGAGTGTATCGGTGACGCGGGCCAATTCATCTAGGGAATCAGCATACGTTACGAGAAGAGGCCGTATATCACTCGGTACGGCCCATAGAAACTTCAGTCTGATGAAGTCATCGTCGACAGCGAGTTGCTTGCCTATGGTACGGAGCTCCCGTAAGAATGTCGTTGGCATGTCATACATAATGTTGTTCTGGTGTACCAAGGCAACGAATAGTTCCGGCGGGGACCTGGTAAGGAAGTCGATCAGCGCCTTCTTCAGAAGCACCCCAGAAAAAAGCAGAAAACCTATTATTTTCAAACATCTTGGGAAGTTAGCTACTGTACTGTGGAGAATGAAGTGAAATCAGTAGTGCAATGCCTGGTGTGCTATATTTTTCTGGCTACCGAAAAGCTAATTGTGGAAGGCATTATGATATCCATCGTGGATCTTTCAGCGAAACTTATCCTGTGTTTTCCTCAGCTAGAGGACGGAGAGGGGGGGGGGGTCGCTGAATTAATGAAGCGGCCTTGCTGTGGATGTGGTGTGTCTTGCGACATTGCTTCTGACCCAGGGCAGTGGACAGGATGCAGGGATGACCCGTTATCCAGGAGGTTTCAAAATGAGAGGGAGGGAGGAAGGTGGAGGGGAGTGGCATATGTAGGGGATGGAATGGGTGGGAGTGGTTTCTATGCCTTTTCTTTTTTGCTACCCCCCTTGTAAGGGGGAAAAAGCCTTTGGTATATGTAGGAAAATAATAGATGAAAGACAATTTAAAGAAGTCGGAGAATCTGTTGTGCCATCCTGCAAATTTCCATAAACTTTCGAATGAAGTGTCATTCAAAGTGGCTAATATATTGGCCAAAAAGTGCATGCCATACAGCTGTGACGAGGTTGTAAAAGAATATTTTAGCTGCCATAAATTTTTTAGCTACAAGTGTCCCGGATCAGCATAAAAAATGCTAGTCGCTGCTACAGAAAATATCCCTTTGAGTAACGACAGCATTACAAGCAAAATGAATTGCAGCTGTAGTTAGAATTATTTGTGGATAAGGATATGCCACTTCAAATGTTTTTCTTTGGCACTAGATGGGACAATGGACATTGCTTCTGTGTCACAACTAACGTGTTTCATACGTTTTTTATAGAATGATGCTATGGTTAGTGTCCCGAAATCCCTGGACAGTAGAAAGAGGAGGGGGTGATTGAGGGGCATGAGAATTATCTTACATTGGGAAATTGTCGAAAGGTGATAGCTACAGTGGGAGCCAAAGCCCAGGAAATTTGGGACACCGGTCGGGACCACGCACGTTCCCTTCAAATTCGTGCGTGTAATCAAGGAGGGGATCAAACTCATGTAAATCACTGACCTAGGCTTAAACAGAACATACTACACTGATTTTATTATTATTCAAATTATTTCCACAAACAGTGGCATGCAACTTATTCATCATGAATCCAATATCAACTGGGCAAGATACACTTATACGTTAGGTTATCCTACCTAGCCCTGCGCGCTCTAAATCCTAGCTAATGAAAACTAAATACCTTAAGTTATTTCTTTGGTCTCTCCATTAATAGTGCACTGACTGGTAATGTCTTCAAATGAGTGGATGTTCTCGGTTCAACAGGATGCTGGTGATATGGATCAACGCGTTGTGCAGTAGGCGGCTGGAACCATGCCTGTCCTTTGTCGACAGCACTGCTCGTTGGTCGTGGGGGAGGGGAATCGCGTCCGATGGTTTCCTTTCCCATATCTTCCGCTGCGTGCACTCACAAAAGTTTTTAGATTAGAATAATCATTAGAGGGGGTCGGCTATGAACTCCGATTAAACTGGTAGATTCTGATTTCGGTACATGTCGTGAAGCACCATGTGATTACGTCACGGTGGTATGTGGGTACAAGGTCTATATATATACCAGGTCTAACCACTTCCGACCGAATTTCGAGGGTGTTGGCGCAGCGGGCCCGTGACGTCACCTGGCTGCTCAAAGTGGGGTTCGCGCGTCCCATCGCTGTTAATTGTAGTTGGTTCGTTGCATGGACATGTTGCTGCCTCCGCTCGCACCGCTCCACGCAATTAGTTATATTCTGACAATGATCTATATATACCGGTATATACTGTATAGATCGGACAATTTATGGTTTCACCCAACCAACGATTTTTGATATGTGGCTTAAATGTTTCTGGTGAGAAATGTTGTGATATGAACGATGGTGTACATCATTTCCGTCGCAAATGCGTACTTTTCAAGTAAGTAATTATTGAAGTTATGCACTTATGCCTACATCTATAGATCTTGACAATATGGCTTATTGTGCCATTAAGGGTTGTGGCTCAAACCAAAGAGGAATTAAGCCAAATGTTAATTTTCATCGTTTCCCTGCAAATACACACACACACACACACACACACGACACGGCTCGGTGGCGCAGTTGGTAAAGGCTCAGACTCTCAGCACGGTGGTACCGGGGGTACTGGGTTCGAATCCTGCCCAGGGCTGAAATTAATTCAGTATCGCTGCGCCTCGAGTCGTTACTCCAACTCGTGGGCGGGGAGTTGGGGTGTGTGTGAGTGTAAGGTCATCGCATTACCCATAGATCGGTCATACGAGCTCTGAGCTCTCTTCCGGGAGGGAAATAGCTGTCGATCATGAGTCCAACACGTGATCCAAAGACCAAGGTGAATACACACACACATGTGAACGTGTACACATATAAGCACACACGACGATATCTCCCCTTCCCGTAAAATACAAGTATCTAAACCCACACACACACACATACATGTGAACGTGTACACATATAAGCACACACGATGATATCTCCCCTTCCCGTAAAATGTAAGTATATAAATACACACACACAACCGTCTGTATACATGACTCGGTGGCGCGGTTGGTAGAGAGTCAGACTGAACGGTCGAAAATATTGGCGGTACCTGGTTCGAATCCTGTCCAGGATTGAATTTTTTTTCAGTATCGCTGCGCTTCGAGTCGTTATTCTAACTCGTGGGCGGGGAATCGGGGATGTGTGCGCGTGTAAATAGATCGGACATACGAGCTCCGAGCTCTCTTCCGGGAGGGAAATAGCTGTCGATCACGAGTCCAACACGTGATCCAAAAGACCAAGATGAATCACACACATACACACACACACATGTGAACGTGTACACATATAAGCACACACGACGATATTTCCCCTTCTCGTAAAATCTAAGTATATAAATACACACACACACACACACTTCAACGAATGGACGGCTTAGAAGACGTTCTGAAGAAAACTGAAGTCTGTGGATCCCAACGCAAAGAGAAGTGCCTAGTGTTTTTACAGGGTGGGGGGGGGAAATTGCTCGTGGAGTAGTGGGAAAGTAGGGAAAGAGGAAAAGGGGAGGGATTACTGAGGGAAATGGAAGGAAATGAGGAGGGAGTAGACTTGGCCCAGCCAGACAAGCGAAAGGTAAACAAAAGACTGAGTGATGATGAAATGTCTAATAAAAATGTAAAGATTAGAAGTATAGAGAGGAGCAATACAGTAGAAAGTGACGAGAATATGTTCCAGGGATTTAAAGAGGGTGGGGGGGACACAACCCCCCCCCCCGACTGATAAGACTAGAGGAGATAGTTGATAAGGTGATCGAGGACTTGGAACGTAAGTTAGGTAATGTTGACTCCATTTTCCAGAGAATTGAAAGGTTGGAACAACTAGAGAAGGCAAACAGAAACTTAACTGAAGAAATAGAGGACCTAAAAAGACAGTTAGGAAATGTAAAGGAGGAGAATGAGAAATTGAAGAAGAATAGTAATGAAAACAGAGAGAAAATAGCTAAAGAAGCTAAAAATTGGAGAACAACCCAAGAAGGGAATAAGGTTTCATTCACTGACATAGTCAAACAGCAATTGAAAGAACATAATGAAGACTCAGTTATTAAAGTGATGAGACAGAAGGAGAATATAGTAAGAGAATTAGCTGACAAAAAGAAATGTATAATTATATTAGGAATGGAAGAGAAACATAACCCAGATAGAACCGCAAGAATCAAGGAGGAAAATGAAAGAGTAAGCAGTTTATTAAAATTAGTCCAGGAAGATGAACCAGAAATTATAAAGGAAATTGAGGAAAAATTCAGACTCGGAAAATATAGTACAGATAAGACCAGACCAATTAAGATTAAATTCAGGTCACAAACAACGGCAGAGAAAATTCTATCCAAGACAGGGAAACTAGCAACAAATGATCAATATAAAAAGGTATGGGTAAAAAGAGAAATGAATAAGGAGGAAAAAGAGGCAGAAAAGCAGAAAAGACTTGAAGCTAAGGCAAAAAACGAGGAAAGAACGGAGTCAGAGAAAGAGAGATTCTATTGGAGAGTAGTGAACATGAAAATAAAGAAGTTCGACATACTAAAGAAAAACATAAGGGAAACAGAGAACACAATGGAAGTGGCAGAAAACTAAGAGCGTCTTACACAAATATAGATGGATTGATAACAGGATTGAATGAACTGAATGATTATTTGAAAGAAAAAGAACCGGACATAATGGGAATTGTAGAAACAAAATTAAAAGGCCCACTACCACCCAACAGTGTAGGACATGATACATACAATTATTGGATTAGAAACAGAGAGAAAAAACAAGGGGGTGGAGTTATGTTCCTGACTAAGAAGGATATAAACGTGAAAGGTGTCATATATGGAAAGAATACAGTAGAGATGATTATGATAGAAGTGGAAGACCGAGATAAGAAGAGCAGAAAATTTGTGATCAATTATGTGCCTCCGAAAACAGCCTCATGGGAGGAGAGTGAACATAAAAGTATGTTAGAGGACACAAAAATAGCATTAACTAAAATAATGGAAGACGGAGGAAGAATAGTTATGATGGGCGACTTTAATTGCAAAGAAATCTGCTGGGAAGAAATGACAGTAAAGAGTGGTGATGACTCATGGGGAAATGCTCTACTTGAGATGATTACTGACCATTCAATGACACAATGGATACAAGAGAACACTAGGTATAGAAATGAAGAAGAACCATCGAGGCTAGACTTAATAATTACATCTGAACCTAGAATAGTGGACAAGATTGAATATAAAACACCAATAGGTAAAAGTGACCACATATTGATTGAACTGGAACTTAAGAAAAATATATGAAAAGAAATGAACAATATAGAAAAGGAAGAATGATGTATGAAAAAACAAACTTTGATAAAATAAGAGAATTCTTCCAACAAGAAAACTGGGAAGAAATATACAAAGAAGAAACATCAGTGGAAGAGAAATGGAATATTTTGACAAAAATTTACAAAAAAGGAGTGGAAAAGTATGTCCCAAGACAAAAACAAGAAAAAGAATATGTAAAATGCTGGTACAACAAAAGTTGTAGGGAGTTAAAAGACAAAAGAGACAAAGCCTGGACCAGATGGAAAAAAGACAGAAGACCTGAAAAATGGAAAATATATACTGGTTATAGAACTGAATATGTACAAAAGTGCAGAGAGGAAAAAAGAAAATATGAAAAAGATGTTATAGAAAAGTGTAAAGATCAACCAAAACTATTCTACAGATTTGTAAACAATAAACTGAAAAACAAACAAGACTTGGAGAAATTAAGACAAGGAGGAGTTGAATACACTGAGGAAATGGAAATGGCAGAAATTATGAACAAACATTTTAAATCAGTGTTTACAAGGGAAAATATACAACCTGAAGAGATTGAGTGGAAAGAAAAAGTCCCCCCTATGGAAGAAATAGAAGTAACAAAGAATGAAATATTGACACACTTGGGTAATTTTGATGTCAGAAAATCGCATGGGCCAGATGAAATAGCAAACTGGATTCTGAAAGAATGCAGGAATGAACTGGCAGACAAAATACATAGCATAATAAGCAGTTCCTTAAAAGAAGGAAAAGTTCCAGAAGATTGGAAAAAAGCAAATATAGTACCTATATATAAAGGAGGAAATAAAGAAGAACCTACCAACTATAGACCAGTCTCTCTAACAAGTACAATAGCAAAAATTTGTGAAAGAATTATCAAAAGTAGATGGGTAAAATACTTGGAAAAAAACAACGTACTAAATCCAAGGCAATTTGGATTCAGACAAGGACGATCATGCGTCACCAATTTAATATGTTTCTATTCAAGGCTAATAGATATAATACAAGAAAGAGATGGATGGGCTGATTGTGCATTTCTAGACCTAAAAAAAGCTTTTGACAAAGTACCACATAAGAAGTTGCTTAAGAAATTAGAATATGAAGGAGGAATACAAGGTAAATTGCTAAATTGGATGGAAGACTTTTTGCAAGAAAGAAAAATGAGAGTAGTGATAAGAGACCAGCACTCAAAATGGAATGAAGTAATAAGCGGTGTCCCGCAGGGAACAGTTCTGGCCCCAATAATGTTTGCTATATATATTAGTGATATGGATGAAGGAATTGAAAGCTATATGAGCTTCTTTGCAGATGATGCAAAACTACTGAAAAGAGTGAAAACTGAAGAAGATTGTGAATCACTACAGAGAGATCTAAATAAAGTACAAGAATGGAGTAGGAAGTGGGAGATGGAGTTCAATACAAAAAAGTGTAGTATAATGGAATTTGGAAAAAGCAAAAACAGAATAACAGGATCATATAATTTGGGAGAAGAAGGAATAAAAAAAGTAGAAAATGAGAAGGACCTGGGAGTCATTGTTATGGATAATATGTCACCTGAGAAACATATAAATAAGATTTTTGGAGAAACTTATAATCTAATAAGAACAATCAAAGTGGCATTTACATACCTGGATGAAGAAATGGTGAGGAAAATCCTAATCACCCTGATAAGACCAAGATTGGAATATGCAGCAACGATATGGTCACCAAGTACAAAAAAATGTATAAAAAAACTTGAAAGAATACAAAGAGCAATTACAAAATTGGCACCAACACTATCATCTATCATATGAAGAGAGACTACAAAAACTTAAACTACAGACACTAGAGCAAAGAAGAGAGAGAGGAGATTTGATAGCTATTTACAGAATCATGAAAGGCATAGAAATTACTGATAGAGAGAATCTGATAAAATGGGATGACAGAAATACAAGAGGACACGGAAAGAAAATAAAAAAAGACAGCTATAGAAGAGATTTGAAAAAGAACAGCTTTCCTCACAGAGTAATAGACAGTTGGAACAAGTTAGATGAGAAAGTGGTGTGTGCAAAAACAATACATGAATTTAAAAATAGTTTAGATAAAATGAGATATGAAGACGGGACCCCACGAGCATAGCTCCCCTTCCCGTAAAATACAAGTAGGTAAATACAACTAGGTAAATACACACTTCAACGAATGGACGGCTTAGAAGACGTTCAGAAGAAAATTGAAGTTTGTGGATCCCAACGCAAAGAGAAGTGCCTATTGTTTTTACAGGGTGGGGGGGAAATTGCTCGTGGAGTAGTAGGAAAGTAGGGAAAGAGGAAAAGGGGAGGGATTACTGAGGGAAATGGAAGGAAATGAGGAAGGAGTAGACTTGGCCCAGGCAGACAGGCGAAAGGTAAACAAAAGGCCCCCCGACGACGATGAAATGTCTAATAAAAATGTCAAGATTAGAAGTATAGATAAGAGCAATACAGTAGAAAGTGATGAGAATATTTTCCAGGGATTTAAAGAGGGTGGGGGGGACACAAACCCCCCCCGACTGACAAGACTAGAAGAGAAGGTCGATAAGATGATAGAGGACTTGGAGCGTAGGTTCGGTCATGTTAACAATATTATACGGAGAATTGAAAAATTGGAAGAACTAGAGAAGGCGAACAAAAACTTAACTAAGGAAATTGAAGAATTAAAAAAACAGTTAAAAGAAGTAAAAGATGAGAATAAAGTCTTAAAGGAGAATAATAAGGAGAACAAGGAGGGTTGGAAAAAAATTCAAGAAAATAGCAAAGTTGCATTCACTGACATAATCAGACAGCAAATGAATGAACAAACTGAAAACTCAGTTATTAAAGTGATGAGACAGAAAGAGAATATAGTAAGAGACTTAGCAGACAGAAAGAAATGTATAATTATATTAGGAATGGAAGAGAAACATAACCCAGATAGAACCACAAGAATCAAAGAGGAAAATGAAAAAGTAAGAAATTTACTAGAATTAGTTCAGGAAGATGAACCAGAAATAATGAAACAAATCGAAGAGAAATTCAGGTTAGGGAAATATAGTACAGACAAGACCAGACCAATCAAGATTAAATTCAGGTCACAAACTACGGCTGAGAATATCTTATCCAAAACAGGGAAACTAGCAACAAGTGAACAATATAAAAAGGTATGGATAAAAAGGGAAATGAATAAAGAGGAAAGAGAGGAAGAAAAACAGAAAAGACTTGAAGCAAAGGAAAAAAAACGAGATAAGAACGGAGTCAGAAAAAGAGAGATTCTATTGGAGAGTAGTGAATATGAAACTAAAGAAAGTCGACATACAAGAGAAAAACAAAAGGGAAACAGAGAACACAATGGAAGTGGCAGAAAACTAAGAGTGTCTTACACAAATATAGATGGATTAATAACAGGATTGAATGAGCTGAATGATTATTTGAAAGAAAAAGAACCAGACATAATGGGAATTGTAGAAACAAAATTAAAAGGTCCACTACCACCCAACAGTGTAGGACAGGATGCATATAATTATTGGATTAGAAACAGAGTGAAAAAGGAAGGGGGTGGAGTTATGTTCCTGACTAAGAAGGACATAAACGTGAAGTGTGTCACATATGGAAAGAATACAGTAGAGATGATAATGATGGAAATAGAAGACAGAGATAAGAAGAGCAGAAAGTTTGTGATAAATTATGTGCCCCCAAAAACAGCCTCATGGGAAGAGAGTGAACATAAAAGTATGTTAGAGGACACAAAGATAACATTAAACAAGATAATAGAAGACGGAGGAAAAATAGTTATGATGGGCGACTTTAATTGCAAAGAAATCTGCTGGGAAGAAATGACAGTAAAGGGTGGAGACGGCTCATGGGGAAACGCTCTACTTGAGATGGTTACTGACCATACAATGACACAATGGATACAGGAGAACACTAGGTATAGAAATGAAGAAGAGCCATCGAGACTAGACCTAGTAATTACATCCGAACCTAGAATAGTGGACAAAATTGAATATAAAACACCAATAAGTAAAAGTGACCACATATTGATTGAACTGGAACTTAATGAAGAAAAATATATGAAAAGAAATGAACAAGACAGAAAAGGAAGAATGATGTATGAAAAAACAAACTTTGATAAAATAAGAGAATTCTTTCAAAAGGAAAACTGGGAAGAAATATACAAAGAAGAAACAACAGTAGAAGAGAAATGGAATATTTTGACAAAAATTTACAAAAAGGGAGTGGAAAAGTATGTCCCAAGACAAAAACAAGAAAAAGAATATGTAAAATGCTGGTACAACAAAAGCTGTAGGGAGTTAAAAGACAAAAGAGACAAAGCCTGGACCAGATGGAAAAAAGACAGAAGACCTGAAAAATGGAAAATATATACCTGTTATAGAAATGAATATGTACAAATGTGCAGAGAGGAAAAGAGAAAATATGAAAAAGATATCATAGATAAGTGTAAAGATCAACCAAAACTATTCTACAGATTTGTAAACAATAAACTGAAAAACAAACACGACTTGGAGAAATTAAGACAGGAGGGAGTTGAATACACTGAGGAAATGGAAATGGCGGAAATTATGAACAAACATTTTAAATCAGTGTTTACAAGGGAGAACATACAACCTGAAGAGAACGAATGGAAAGAGAAAGTCCCCCCTATGGAAGAAATAGAAGTAACAAAGAATGAAATATTAACACACTTGAGTAATCTTGATGTCAGAAAATTGCATGGACCAGATGAAATAGCAAACTGGATACTGAAAGAATGCAGGAATGAACTGGCAGACAAAATACATAGCATACTAAAAAGTTCCTTGAAAGAAGGAAAAGTTCCAGAAGATTGGAAAAAAGCAAATATAGTACCTATATATAAAGGAGGAAATAAAGAAGAACCTACCAACTATAGACCAGTCTCTCTAACAAGTACAATAGCAAAAATTTGTGAAAGAATAATCAAAAGTAGATGGGTAAAATATTTAGAAAAAAAACAAAGTGTTAAATCCAAGGCAATTTGGATTCAGACAAGGACGATCATGCGTCACCAATTTAATATGTTTCTATTCAAGGCTAATAGATATAATACAAGAAAGAGATGGATGGGCAGACTGTGCATTTTTAGATCTAAAGAAAGCTTTTGACAAAGTACCACATAAGAAGTTGCTTAAGAAATTAGAAACTGAAGGAGGAATACAGGACAAACTACTAAATTGGATGGAGGACTTTTTGCAAGAAAGAAAAATGAGAGTAGTGATAAGAAACCAGCACTCAAAATGGGATGAAGTAATAAGCGGTGTTCCGCAGGGAACAGTTCTGGCCCCAATAATGTTTGCTATATATATTAATGATATGGATGAAGGAATAGAAAGCTATATGAGCTTCTTTGCAGATGATGCAAAACTACTGAAAAGAGTGAAAACTGAAGAAGATTGTGAATCACTACAGAGAGATCTAAATAAGGTACAAGAATGGAGTAGGAAGTGGGAGATGGAGTTCAATACAAAAAAGTGTAGTATAATGGAATTTGGAAAAAGCAAAAACAGAATAACAGGAGCATATAAATTGGGAGAAGAAGGAATAAAAAAAGTAGAAAATGAGAAGGACCTGGGAGTCATTGTTATGAATAATATGTCACCTGAGAAACATATAAATAAGATTTTTGGAGAAACCTATAATCTAATAAGAACAATCAAAGTTGCATTTACATACCTGGATGAAGAAATGGTGAAGAAAATCCTAATCACCCTGATAAGACCAAGATTGGAATATGCAGCAACGATATGGTCACCAAGTACAAAAAATGTATAAAAAAAACTTGAAAGAATACAAAGAGCAATTACAAATTGGCACCAACACTCTCAAAACTATCATATGAAGAGAGACTAGAAAAACTTGAACTACAGACACTAGAGCAAAGAAGAGAGAGAGGAGATTTGATAGCTATTTACAGAATCATGAAAGGCATAGAAATTACTGACAGAGAGAATCTGATAAAATGGGATGACAGAAATACTAGAGGACACGGAAAGAAAATAAAAAAAGACAGCTATAGAAGAGATTTGAAAAAGAACAGCTTTCCTCACAGAGTAATAGACAGTTGGAACAAGTTAGATGAGAAAGTGGTGTGTGCAAAAACAATACATGAATTTAAAAATAGTTTAGATAAAATGAGATATGAAGACGGGACCCCACGAGCATAGCTCCCCTTCCCGTAAAATACAACTAGGTAAATACAACTAGGTAAATACACACATTTTTGTGAATTTTTCTTCCATCTTTTCTTCCAACTTTTCCTTGACGTCTTCCAACTAAACTTTCCTCAACTTTCATTACTGTTTTTGTCGTTAGAATAGCTGGGCAAAATCATTTGACGGCTTCTTCGGAGATGGAGTAGATATCCTTTGGAATGACAACCTTTCCTTGTTCCGGTTCCTCTTCTGCCTCTTCTCTTCTTAAGTGCTTGTAAAAAAGCTCTTGGTAAACACAGTTACGGGCTGGTTTTAACTCGTAACTATCATTTACTTTTTCCCAGCCAGTATACACTATTAACGAATCCCAGTTAGTTACTCTAGAACACGCAACATAAAGCTGGCCGTGCGCAAAGCACTAGGCCGTATCAAGAAGGAGTCCACAACGATGAAACGTCGCGGGAATCTAGTTCTGGCTCCTTCAAGTGGCGCTGGGTGCGCTCATTTCTCATTTCAGATAAACCTCGGGTGTCCTCCTCTGATAATGTGTGTGTTTTGCTTTCATCCCCCATGGCGGCCTTTACTCTTTTAATCGTTGCAGTCGCTGCAATCTTTTCCTCCATTTTCCTTTTTTTATCTCCGCGTTTCTTTTCCTTTTCTTGCAACAATTTCTACATTTTTTCCCTTCTCTCTTCCCTTATCTTTTTTTTTCCTAAAGCCAATTCAGTAGTCATCCGCTTTTCTTTTAGACGATTTTTTTTCTCTAGAGCCAATTTTTCCTCAATTAACCACTTTTCTTCTTTCTCTTTTGCAAGTCTCTCTCATTCTTCTATTCTTTGCTTCGCCTTTTCCTCGTCTTGACGGATTTTATTCAGTCTCCTTTGGTCACGGGAGTCTTTCATAGCTTTCCTGATGGCGTATTTGTTTCTTCGTTTTGCCTGGTTGAACGTTTTGAAGGCCTTCTCTAGATAATACATTTGATATGTTTTGTGGTCGGGTTTTCCGCCCGATTTCACAAAGTTTTTATACCCGACGAAGTGATGTTTCGAGAAATTTTCAGAAACGCTGTCTTCAATTTCTCCGTCAAAAAGTTCAAAATTGTCAAACATTTCGTCGGAATACTCGAAATCTTCAACTTCTCGTAGCGTCTCGTTGAATTTAAGCACTTTTCGTTGGAATTCTCGAACAGATGCATTGGCACGGAAGGTTTTAACGTCTCTGTACAGATCCGGGAAAGCTTTTGTGTTTGTTACGTAACTGGGCATGCAGGTGTCACTCTGCAGTTCTGTTTTTGATTTTTTTCCGGTTAACCGTAATCCATTTCCAATTGTGGCGAAGACGCCTTTTCTTGTTATTGTCGGGTTCCCTGGCGGGCATGGTGCCTAAGATACAAAAAAACGACCTATCTTAAACAACGTGACGTGGCCCAAAAACGCCGAACCCCTTTCCGTTTTCGCTCAAGCTCACTATGGTTTTGTGAAAACTGACAATTTGAGAAAACTCTGCGCTTTATAGTAAGTAGATGTAGTCATATGTATTACATATTATGTTTTTATTATTCATAATCTATTTTTTTTTATTTCACAAGTGTAGTACACTTCTTTATAAAAGAATTTTTTTATTGTATATTATTGAAACAAACACCCCGGGCTCCTTCAAATGGCTCCGGACAATGTTGTGCAAATACAACTTCTAGGATTCGCCAAGCCCAGTAGCAACGACAAAGATGGTATGAGTGGACAAAAACACACAATCTTCCTTGGTCACTTATATTAATACAAGGCAAACAAATTGGGTATTGATCTATACAAGGAAAATTTACACATTCACGTAAATGAAAAAGCACAGTTCGACTGTTCTAGTTCGTATGCAGGTAGCGTAACAAAAGATTATCAATAGTGGGCAAAGGGGTGCAGGAAGTCAATCGGCTTGAGGTGATGTCTTTAACAGTCTAATGGTACAGTTCGGTTAAGCTGTAAGCACACTCTGACTGTCCCACTGCATTTTGGTTACGACATCGCCTCTTCTCCACCTCCTCATTGCCTGTCTGCCTACCTACCTCTGCTGATCGTAAACTACCCAAACAAGGTAGTTTATGAGAGGCACTTTACATGTTCGTAACACTGCCCCTCCTTTCAAAAATGGACGACCTGTCCATCCCTAAGTCACTAAATCACAGTCTTCCAACAATGGCACTTCAGAGTCCCATGTACTCATTTTCATATCCTCGAAGTCCAGCTGCGCACCACTCTTCTTCAGGTAATAGAGGTCTAAGAGACAGGGGTCTTTGATGTCTGCCACATACACAGGCAGCTCTTCCTCATTGCCCACCCCTATCACTGCTTCTACGGGCCCTCTAAGTTTGGTGCAGTGGCCAGTCACTCCACACAACTGTTTTGTCACCATAGGGAGATGGTGTCCCCCTATTACGTCGGTCCTCACGAACGTCTTCCCTGATCCTGAATCTACGGTGAGTTGACAGGGCTCACCATCCTCTGTGCCCTCCCCCTGTACAGCTTGGGGAGCAGATTTGCGGCATCTCAGCGGGAGTGGGGCCTGTAGGATTCCGGCTGGGATCAGGCCCCTATCTCCAGCCTGGCGTCGTTTTCCGCCGAAACTGTCTTGTTGCCGGTCCTCATCTGCGTGCACTCGTTAGAGTAATGGGCCAGCTGCCCACATCCCCAGCAGCATGGCTCGTACACGTACTTCCCTCTCTCTAAGGAATGAGAGTGGAGCTGCTCAGTACACTTCCTCTTCTTATGTCCTTTCTTGCTGCACTTCCAACATGTACCAGTAAATTTATGGGAACCATTTCCGATAGTCGCCTTCCTTGCGATGCTCCTTCTGGCTCGTAACATTGGTGTCCCTGTACCCATGTCACGTCTCGCGTTACTCGAGCTCACAAATGACTCGAACTCTAGAGCTCGAGCTAACGCCTCTTGTAGATCCTTCACATGGGCCTGCTTCACGTAGATCTGCAGCTGAGGGTTTCCCAGAGTGTCCAGAAACTGGTCTATCAACAGCACGGTTGTCACATTCTGAGGCTCCTGGGTATGCCCTCCTCACCAGATGTTCCAAGTCCTGGGTCAGCTGTTGCAGAGGTTCCCTATGCTCCCTCATCCTAGTCCGGAAATTAGCACGAAACACCTCAGCCTGGTGGAGATGACCATACCTGCGTTCCAGTGCAGCAACAATACAGGGGTAGGAGGTGCATTGTTGAGGATTCAGCTGGCTTAGCACCTCCACTGCGGGGCCTTTCAACGAGGAAACGAGTTGTATGGCTCATTTGTCTTGACTCCAATCCTGGGCCCCGGCCAGTAGCTCAAATTGAGCCAGGTAGGCATCCCATGGTACCTGTCCATCGCACTCCTGTGGTTTTCGCCTATTCCGGGAACAGCATGGCGACAGGGGGCCTGAGACAAGATTCATGGAAGAGGCATCTAGAGAAGCACAACAGCTTTCCTCCGAAGCGCGTCGTCTCCGCCAAGCATTATTGCCCAGTTTGCTGTTGACGTCACACTCTGCGTTTTCTACCGGAGTTCTCATCCTCGAAGCCAGGTTGTCCGGCTTTGTAGACACCTATATTGCGCTGCCATTCTTCCAACTTTGTCACTTTTTCTTTCATGTCCCGCTTCACCTCAGCCAATTCCTCTTTAACTTCCTTCTTCACATCAGTGCAACTAACCACCGTGAACTGTTTCAGCTTGTCTTTCCAGCCTAACAGCTGATTATGCAATCCTTGCACACAACTGTTCAAAGTTTCTTGTGTTGCCCGTATGTCCTGCATATCCCTCTGTATGCTAGTTTGTACTGCTTGCATATTTTCCTGCAGGGCTTGAAACACCTCCAAAATAGACCAATTTACATCACTGGGACCTTCCGCCATTTTCGAAATTCACTAAAGGAATGGCACACAACTTCCTTTTCCCGTGGTCACTCAAACCACCTTTGCGGCAGCTACTAAGGCTTGGTATATCCCACTTCTGACACCAGTGAAACGAACACCCTGGGCTCCTTTGAACGGCTCCGGACAATGTCGTTCAAATACAACTTCTAGGATTTGCCAAGCCCAGTAGCAATGACAAAGATGGTGTGAGTGGACAAAAACACATGATCTTCCTTGGTCACTTATATTGATACAAGGCAAACAAATTGGGTATTGATCTATTAAATGAAAAAGCATAGTTCAACTGTTCTAGTTCGTATGCAGGTAGCATAACAAAAGATTATCAATAGTGGGCAAAGGGGTGCAGGAAGTCAATCGGCTTGAGGCGATGTCTTTGACAGACTGATGGCACAGTTCATTTAAGCTATAAGCACTGATCTGTCCCACTGCATTTTGGTTACGACATCGCCTCTTCTCCACCTCCTCCTCATTGCCTGTCTGCCTACCTACCTCTGCTGATCGTAAACTACCTGAACGAGGTAGTTTATGAGAGGCACTTTATGCTTTGGTAACATTATGTATCTGTTGAAAAACATTATTTAGTCATGTATAACATATTTTATGTTTTTATTACTCATAAGCTTATTTATTTTTTTTTTTACTTCACAAGTGTAGTACACTTCTTTATAAAATGATTTTTTATTGTATATTATGCATCTGTTGGAAAACAACTCAAAAAGATAGAAAGGTTAAGAACCCCTGTCTTAGGGCCCTAATCCACCCCCCAGCACAACATGTGGTTACCAGTGGTCATGCAAAAAAAGTTGGAGATTTAATAGTTATTTTTTAAAGGTGAGCTCTGGATTTCATGTGCCAGAAGAAGTCATTAGTATGCCAGGTTTTGCATATGTGCCAAGGGTTGCCCACCCCTGGTCTTAACTGTTCTAATTCCTCATACCATGGTCACAATATAAGGAGAATAGGAAGACATTTGACTTGTGTTTTTATGACATACATACATATACCAAGGCTTTTTTCCCCCTTACAAGGGAGGTAGCCAAAAAGGAAAAGACATAAAATCATTCCCACCCATTCCATCCCTGAATACACTCCACACCCCTCCACCCTCCCTCTCATCTTAGCACCTCCTGGATGACGGGTCATCCTTCCACCTTGCCCACTGCCCTGGGTCAGAAGCAGTTTCGCAAGACACAGCACATCCACAGCAAGGCCGCTTCATTAAATCGGCGACCCCCCCTCTTCGTCCCCCCATGCATAAAGGAGAAGACGGGGAGAAATCCCTTCGGGCTGCGTCAAAATTTGCTCACACATACTACCTCACCCCCCATCCCCCCACCCATTCCACCTCATGCATCACAACATCATCCATCACAACATCATCCATATACAACCATTCTCCATTTACCCCTATCTTCTATCCTCTCCCGTCCTTCCTCAACTGACATTCCCCTCTTCCCCAAAGCCCCCTTCACCCCATCCATCCACCTCATCCTAGGATGTCCCTTCATGTTCACTCCTTCCACATCTGCCTTCCATACCTCTTCTCTTTTACTAGTCTTTCTTCACTCATTCTCTCCATGTGTCCAAACCATCCTAATACTCTTTCATCAACCCTATCTCCCAGCTCCCTTTCCACCCCTGTTCTCCTCCTCACCTCCTCATTTCTCACTCTATCTAGCCTAGTAACCCCCATCATACTTCTCAGACACCTCATCTCAAACACATTCAAACTCCTTCTCTCTTCCTCTCTTATGTTCCATGTTTCTGCCCCATACAGTGCTGTTGGCACAATCACTCCTTCATATAGTCTCCTCTTAGCATCCATTCCCAAATGTCTATTCCTCATTACACTTTTTAATCCACCAAGGCATTTACTCGCTTCTCTCAATCTACATTCTACCTCCACCTTCACTTCACCTTTTCCTGCCACAGTTGCACCCAAGTATCTAAAACTATCCACTTCCTCCAGTCGCTCTCCCTTAATGCTCACTTCCAGACTACTGCCACTTTCACCCCTTGTACATCTCATCACTTTACTTTTACCCACATTTATCTTTAGCTTTCTTCTATCACACACTCTCCCAAACTCTGCCACCAACTTCCTGAATCCCTCCTCCAATTGTGCCACAAGCGTAGTGTCGTCCGCAAACAACAGCTGGCTCACCTCCCACTTTTCTCCATTTTCTTTAACCATCTCCAATCCCTGACCCACTACCCTTGTATTTACCTCTCGCACCACCCCATCCATGTATAAGTTGAACAGCTAGGGCGACATAACGCATCATTGATGAAGTCCCACCTTTACCACGAACCTCTCACTCTCTCCATTTCTAATCCTGACACAAGCTCTACTACTCTCATAAAAACTCTTGACAGTTCCTAGAAGCTTTCCTCCTATCCCGTATATCCGCAAAACCTCCCACAGTGCCTTCCTGTCTACCCTGTCGTAAGCCTTTTCCAGGTCCATAAAGGCCAAAAAAACATCCTTCCCCTTTCCTATAGCTTTCTCACATATGTCTTACCACAAAATTCTGATCTACACAACCTCTACCTGTCCTAAATTCACACTATTCCTCACCAATTACTCCCTCTGTTCCTCTCCTAATCCTCTCAATCAAGATCCTCCCATAAGCCTTCCCAACTACACTTAACAAGCTAATCCCTCTGAAACTACTACATTCACACTTGTCCCCTTTTCCCTTGTAAAGAGGAACCATACAGGCACTCCTCCAGTCCTCCGGCACTCTACCCTCTATCCAGCAAACATTAAATAACCTCACCAGCCAGTCCACCATCACTGTACCTCCTTTTTTTTAGACATTCTGCATGGCATCCATCCAGACCAGGCACCTTACCTGCTTTCATCATCTCAACAACTGCCTTCACTTCAACCTTCCTTATTTCTCCTCCATTTTCCTCACTCATCACGGTCATTTTCTTAGCATTTCCCACTGCAGCTATCTTTCCCTCCCTATCCTCCTTCACATTTAGCAACTCCCTAAAATACTCTGCCCATCTTCCCCTTACTGCCTTCTCTTCCATTATCATCGCTCCATCTGCACCTTTTACCTTTTCTTCTCTACTTGATTCACCTCCTCTTCCTCTCTTAATTTCTTTCCAAAACATCTTTTTATTACTTTCAAAATTTTCTGTCATACACTTACCCCATTTCACATCTGCTCTCCTCTTTGCCTCCTTTACCTTTTGGTTTACTTCTCTTTTCTTTTCTTTGTACCTCTCATATGACTCCCTCGTCCTATTTTGTAACCAATCTGTGAAAGCTCGCTTCTTCTCTTCTACAACCTTGTTTGTTTCCTCATCCCACTATTCACTACCCTTTCTTCTATTTCCTCCTGTCCTTCTTGTTCCACACACCATCTTTGCACACTATGTGACTCCCTCCTTGAACCATCCCTATTCCTCCTCCACCCCTAGCTCTACTCTATCCTCCACTCCCTCCCACTCCTCCTTCAGCTTCTTTTTGTGCTCCTCCTTTTCCTTTTCATTTAAAGAGTTCACTCTAAGCACCTCCCTACCTTTTGTCCCTTTCCTCTTTCTCCATCTATCCTCCACTCTCAACTTACCTTCCACCAAAAAATTATTTGATATTCCCCCACCCTCTCCCCTTAGCACATGTACATCCTTAACTCTTCCTATTATAATCCTATTTACCACTACATAGTCCATTAACACTCTATCTACCACCATTCCCTTCACCACCCTCTCCCATGTGTACTTATGCTTGACTTTCTTCCGAAACACTGTACTGTATTTGCTATCATCAACTCTCTTTCTAGACACATTTCCACCATCAACTCTCCACTACAATTTTTTCCTGGAACTCCACATTTCCCAACCACTCCATCAATTGGATCATTTCCTACCCTAGCATTAAGGTCTCCCAGTACTATTACATTGATATTTCTCCCTAAATCCTCTATGCACTAATTTAAATCTATCCAAAAAGCCTCTCTTCTACACTCTTCTCACTGCCAGGCCCATATGCACTTACAAAGACCCACATCTCCTTTCCCAGTTTCACCTTCATCCACATTATCCTTGAGGAAACCTCCTTCCACTCCACTACACTTTTACCTATCTCTTCACTTTATAGTATAGCTACCCCTTCCCTCCCTCGCCCTCTCTTCACTCCTGATAACCTCCCACTTACACTCTCAAACTTACACTTGCCCTTCCCTTTCAGCTTAGTTTCACTCAAAGCCAACATATCCATCTTTCCTCTCACAAACAGACTACCTATCTCTTCCCTTTTACTCTCATCTGTACCACATCCACGCACATTAAAAGACCCAAACCTTAGGGTGCTGGTTGGAAAACTCCCAGACCCTCTTATGCCTTTGCTTTTTCTTTTAGGAATGTCCCCTGTGGGGCTATAAGGAGAAGGATGCCTAGTCCCAATCCCTGTCCCTTTCTTCTCGCCTCTTACGATCCAAGTGGAAATACTTGGTGGCCGTATTCTTTTCCCCCACCACAGGGAAGGTAGGCAAAAAAGGAAATGAATATTCAGAGAAATTGTACATGACAGTAACAAGGGGTTGGGAGACAGCATAACGGAGGGACAGTCGTATAAAAGTGTCATCATTTCTCTATGAACAGAGTTTTCTTCTATCACAGCCAAAATGATATGTGGCTCTGTTCTTTAGGGGCGCCCCATATAGACCCTAAAGTATCAACTGCATGCCACTTTGCCACAATAACTTGCAGCCAATATCCCAGACAGTACTAATGTAATTGTTGATGAAACTTTTTGATAGCCACAATAACTGACTGTGATATTCACAAAGGCATTTGATTTCTTTAAGCTATCACATAGCAATATAAACATTTTATACTACTGATTGATATAGAAATCCTGCAAACCAAAAAAAGGAAAATTATAATAATAAATAAAACAAATACAGTGATACCTTGAGATAGGATTGCCACATATGAAAAATTTGAGATACAATACAGTATAATTTTTTTCTTTAACAAGCCCACTGGCTGCGCCGGGGGGCTTGGCCTGCGGCGCTGCGCGCCCTGGGCTACGCCCCTTTTTAGGAAAATAAAATATCAAAATCATATTGCTTTTTATTTCTTGTCAACATCTAGCTGTTCTCGCAAGTCATCTATATAGGCGATTTGTGCTGGTGTTAAATTTCCGTTCAAAACACCCTTTTTATATTTTTTAATTCTCTTTTTCCTTTAATTAATAACTTTTTTTTGACTTGCTTTTCTTGTTTCAAAACTTTGCGAATTGTTAAAGCTTTTGCTTTGGCCTCTCTCCGTTCCTTTCTAGCCTCCTTCTTCTTCATTCGTTCTTTGAGTTCTTCTTCTTCGAGTTCTTCTTCTTCTTCGAGTTCTTCTTCTTCTTCTTCTTCTTCTTCAAGTTCTTCTTCTTCTTCGAGTTCTTCTTCTTCTTCTTCTTCTTCAAGTTCTTCTTCGAGTTCTTCGAGTTCTTCTTCAAGTTCTTCTTCTTCTTCAAGTTCTTCGAGTTCTTCGTCTTCGAATTCTTCTTCGAGCTCTTCTTCTTCTTCTTCGAGTCCTTCTTCTTCTTCTTCGAGTCCTTCTTCTTTGAGTTCTTTGAGTTCTTCTTTTTCGAGTTCTTTTTCTTCTTCGAGTTCTTCTTCTTCTTCGAGTTTTTCGAGTTCTTCTTCTTCTTCTTCTTCTTCTTCGAGTGCTACTTCTTCGAGTTCTACTTCTTCGAGTTCTTCGAGTTCTACTTCTTCTTCTTCGAGTTCTTCTTCTTCGAGTTCTTCTTCTTCGAGTTCTTCTTCTTCTTCGAGTTCTTCTTCTTCGAGTTCTTCTTCTTCGATTTCTTCGAGTTCTTCTTCTTCTTCTTCGAGTTCTTCTTCTTCGGGTTCTTCTTCTTCTTCTTCACCGCAGTTGGCGGTGTAACCGATTTACCCCCAAATGCCTCTTGCCTCAGGAAAAAGAAATAATTGTAACAGAATTTTTTATTTGTAATAGTTTATGCCCTAACATACAACGAAAATTTTGAGATTTGATGTGGTGATGTGTGATAATTTGAAACACCAGCGGTAGGTGGCAGACTGTTTGCTCGGCTCCTGACGATTCCTGACACTTCAGTTCATGTGTTGTCTTCTTGTTTACATCTTTGCTGTTTGTTTGTGGTGTTTGTGCCTGTTTTGTGTATTATTATTTTGATTTTTGTGCATAACCATAGGTCCCAAAGGTAAGGACAAGGATAGTGAAAAAAAAAAAAAAAAAAAAAAATCGAGGGAGGTAAAATATGAAATAATTGCAAAACATGAGCATGGTGTGCGGGTGAGTGACTTAGCCAAGGAATATGGACGCAGTGCATCAACACTATCCATGATTATTAAGCAGAAAGATGCAATAAAGAAGGTACAGCCTTCCAAAGGCATCAACATTATTTCAAAGCTAATTTTTGTGTGTTTATAATGTTTAATTGTGTGTTTATAATTACCCACTATACATATGTGTGCGTCGTATGCTAGCTCTTGTCCTCCCTCCCTCCTCCTCCTGGCTCACACCTCCATTCGCTCATACCTGTCTCTGTGGTATATGAGAAATAACATTCATCATTGTTATTTATTATTTTACCATTGTGTATTTACCTAGTTGTACCTAGTTGTATTTACCTAGTTGTATTTTACGGGAAGGGGAGCTATGCTCGTGGTGTCCCATCTTCATATCTCATTTTATCTAAACTATTTTTAAATTCATGTATTGTTTTTGCACACACCACTTTCTCATCTAACTTGTTCCAACTGTCTATTACTCTGTGAGGAAAGCTGTTCTTTTTCAGATCTCTTCTATAGCTGTCTTTTTTTCTTTTCTTTTCGTGTCCTCTTGTATTTCTATCATCCCATTTTATCAGATTCTCTCTATCAGTAATTTCTATGCCTTTCATAATTCTGTAAATAGCTATCAAATCTCCTCTCTCTCTTCTTTGCTCTATTGTCTGTAGTTCAAGTTTTGCTAGTCTCTCTTCATATGATAGTTTTGAGAGTGTTGGTGCCAATTTTGTAATTGCTCTTTGTATTCTTTCAAATTTTTTTTATACAATTTTTTGTACTTGGTGACCATATCGTTGCTGCATATTCCAATCTTGGTCTTATCAGGGTGATTAGAATTTTCTTCACCATTTCTTCATCCAGGTATGTAAATGCAACTTTGATTGTTCTTATTAGATTATAAGTTTCTCCAAAAATCTTATTTATATGTTTCTCAGGTGACATATTATTCATAACAATGACTCCCAGGTCCTTCTCATTTTCTACTTTTTTTTATTCCTTCTCCCAATTTATATGATCCTGTTATTCTATTTTTGCTTTTTCCAAATTCCATTATACTACACTTTTTTGTATTGAACTCCATCTCCCACTTCCTACTCCATTCCTGTACTTTATTTAGATCACTCTGTAGTGATTCACAATCTTCTTCCGTGTTCACTTTTTTCAGTAGTTTTGCATCATCTGCAAAGAAGCTCATATAGCTTTCAATTCCTTCATCCATATCATTAATATATATAGCAAACATTATTGGGGCCAGAACTGTTCCTTGTGGAACACCGCTTATTACTTCATCCCATTTTGAGTGTTTGTCTCTTATCACTACTCTCATTTTTCTTTCTTGCAAAAAGTCTTCCATCCAATTAAGCAGTTTGCCCTGTATTCCTCCTTCAGTTTCTAATTTCTTAAGCAACTTCTTATGTGGTACTTTGTCAAAAGCTTTTTTTAGGTCTAGAAATGCACAATCAGCCCATCCATCTCTTTCTTGTATTATATCTATTAGCCTTGAATAGAAACATATTAAATTGGTGACGCATGATCGTCCTTGTCTGAATCCAAATTGCCTTTGATTTAGCACAGTTTTTTTTTTTTCTAGATATTTTACCCATCTACTTTTGACAACTCTTTCACAAATTTTTACTATTGTACTTGTTAGAGAGACTGGTCTATAGTTGGTAGGGTCTTTATTTCCTCCTTTATATATAGGTACTATATTTGCTTTTTTCCAATCTTCTGGAACTTTTCCTTCTTTCAAGGAACTGTTTATTATGCTATGTATTTTGTCTGCCAGTTCATTCCTGCATTCTTTCAGTATCCAGTTTGCTATTTCATCTGGTCCATGCGATTTTCTGACATCAAGATTACTCAAGTGTTTCAATATTTCATTCTTTGTTACTTCTATTTCTTCCATAGGGGGGACTTTCTCTTCCCATTCGTGTGTTATTACTCATGTATTTATCTGTAAATTGTGTTTGTTTTGTGTAATTTGTTTTGTGTAAATTGAGTTTGTTTTGTGGTAATTTTGTATTGCTGGAATGGATTAATTCTGTTTTCATTAATTTGAATGTGAATAATTGTTTTGAAATACAATTTTTTTTGACATACAACAATGGTCACGGAACGAATTAATTTCGTATGTCAAGGTATCACTGTACTACCTTCATACCCTATTGGTGTTCGTGCTGTCAATAGAGAGTAATGTATAGGTATGATAAGTACTACACAATTGTGGTTGTTTTATGAGAACGTATAGATATTTTGTGCAAGAGAACTGAAATAGATTGGATACATTTTGTTAATCTCTGTGGGATGTGTTGAACAAGTGTAAGCATCTTATCATAATCAGCTTTAGTCCATTTATCTATCCCAAAGGCTTTTTCCCCCTGTACAAGGGAGGTAGCCAACTCAAAAGGCATACATGCATTCCCACCCATTTCACTCCCACCACACCCTTTCCTCCCTCCCATTTTAGGTCCTTATGGATGACAGGTCATCCCTGTAACCTGACCACTGCCCTGGGTCAGAAGCAATGCAGTAAGACACAGCGCATCCATAGCAAGGCCACTTCACTTAATCAATGACACCTCCCCCTCTCTATCCCCTCATACAGAAAATGAGAAGACAGGGATCCCTTTGTGCTGCATCAAAATATCATTCACACATAGCCACTCTCTACCCCCCATCCCTTCTCCTCCTCCCTTCCTTGCATCACAATATCATCTATACACATCCATTCTCCATTCACTCCTATGACCTATATACTTCAGTGATTTGCTATAAATGTGCACTGACTATACAGAGCAGTATAAACAACATTACTGGATATTTCATGATATAATGTATTGGTAACATTAGTACATACATATACCAAGGCTTTTTCCCCCTTACAAGGGAGGTAGCCAAAAAGGAAAAGGCATAAAATCATTCCCACCCATTCCATCCCTGAATACACTCCACACCCCTCCACCCTGCCTCTTATCTTAGCACCTCCTGGATGACGGGTCATCCCTGCACCCTGTCCACTGCCTTGGGTCAGAAGCAGTATCGCCATACACAGCACATCCACAGCAAGGCCGCTTCATTAAATTGGTGACTCCCCCTCTCCGTCCCCCCATGCATAAAAGGAGAAGATGGGGAGAAATCCCTTCAGGCTGCGTCAAATTTTGCTCACACATACTACCTCACCCCCCCATCCCCCCACCCATTCCACCTAATGCATCACAACATCATCCATGTACAACCATTCTCTATTCACCCCTGTCTTCTGTCCTCTCCCGTCCTTCCTCAACAGACATTCCCCTCCTCCCCAAAGCCCCCTTCTACCACCTCATCCTAGGACGTCCCCTCATGTTCACTCCCTCCACATCTGCCTTCCATACCTCTTTTACTAGTCTTCACTCATTCTCTCCATGTGTCCAAACCATCCTAATACTCTTTCATCAACCCTATCTCCCAACTCCCTTTCCACCCCCATTCTTCTCCTCACCTCCTCATTTCTCACTCTATCTAGCCTAGTAACCCCCATCATACTTCTCAGACACCTCATCTCAAACACATTCAAACTCCTTCTCTCTTCCTCTCTTATGTTCCATGTTTCTGCCCCATACAGTGCTGTTGGTACAATCACTCCTTCATACAGTCTCCTCTTAGCATCCATTCCCAAATGTCTATTCCTCATTACACTCTTCAATCCACCAAGGCATTTACTCGCTTCTCTCAATCTACATTCTACCTCCACCTTCACTCCACCTTTTCCTGCCACATTTGCACCCAAGTATCTAAAACTATCCACTTCCTCCAGTCGCTCTCCCTTAATGCTCACTTCCAGACTACTGCCACTTTCACCCCTTGTACATCTCATCACCTTACTTTTACCCACATTTATCTTTAGCTTTCTTCTATCACATACTCTCCCAAACTCTGTCACCAACTTCCTCAGTCCCTCCTCCGATCCTGTAACAAGCGCAGTGTCGTCCACAAACAACAGCTGGCTCACCTCCCACTTTTCTCCATTTTCTTTAACCATCTCCAATCCCTGACCCACTACCCTTGTATTTACCTCTCGCACTACCCCATCCATGTATAAGTTGAACAGCCAGGGCGACTTAACGCATCCTTGACGAAGTCCCACCTTTACCTCGAACCACTCACTCTCTCCATTTCTAATCCTGACACAAGCTCTACTACTAGAATATAAATAAATCATAGTTCTAGTGACTGAATAAAAACAAATAATATACTGTAAGATAAGAGAGAAGATTGATGGCAGGATCTCAAAATGAGACATGAGCTCAGGACACCTTGAAAAGGATTGACTACTGCTGGAGCACCTCCACGTGGTACTCTTTGGGACCTGCTCCCACCAGTGAGTTGCCAAAAGTGAAGGCAGTGATTGAGACTGATAGTACTGTATATTCAGTCACTTTCTCTTCCACCAAACAACTTCTTTTTTCTTCCAGCAATGGTACATGATGAGTAAGGAAACCCTTAGTCACAAGCTCAGTGGTTGCCCTGTGTGAAATGGGGAGTAGCACAGCTTGGCAGCAACCTACACAATTGAGCAGCCCTATTTTAGAATGTCCTGTCACCCCACATGGGGAAGAGACAAGAAAAGGTGTCCTAAACATGGCTTACCCTCACCTGACTAGGATAGGGAGCTACCCCCAACATGGCCACCCATAGTAAAAAAAAAGAATACAAAACTGGTTATAACAACGAGGGAGCCACAGTTGTGTTGTGAGATTATATGCTGGAAGGTAGGGTGGGAGGGAAGATGCTACAACATACCCCCACCCCTAAAAAAAAAAGAAGTAAATAAATAAATAAATAAATAATGGTCTGGTAGGCCTTGTAAGTCCTCTAGGCATGCTGACAGTGTCATGAGAAGTTTCTTCATATTTTAACCCATAACATTAAGGAAAACAATGATGGTGTGTTTAGTCAAATTCTGTATGTATGCATAGGAGTATGTTAGCTTATGTACTCTGGCCACCACCCTATGGAGAAACTGATTCTCACACATATGCAGAGGGCAAGTTCCACAGTTTGCTTCTCTGCCACCTTTGGAGACATAATTTGGGCAATAGTTTTTGATGATTGCTTCACCTTGCCCATAGTGAGAATACAAACATTACAAGTGCAGGAAAACACAAAGGAAATAATAACATAGTCAGAAGCAACCACTCATACAACCTGTCTCTAATGCAGCCAAGCCATTAAGCATCAGTTGTCGGTGATGAGAAACAGGGATGCCTTGAATTCATGTAGCCCAATTTATACACCTCCAAACATCATTCTTCTTTGGACAGAAGTTTGTTCCACCCTGGGTTCCCCAGCCCAAACTTTTGTAGAGTACTGTTGTTCTGATCTAAAGTACTTGGTACATGTTATGAGTAGTTTTAGATTTATTTTTAAGCATGAAGCATTTTGTAGGTAATATTTTTACACAAAAGTACCTTTTTGTATTTTTTTTTTTACAAAATATTGTGAATTGTTTCATTTGGCGCTGAATGTATTAATATTGTTGTCTTGCAGGAGTGAGCCAGCCAGTGGGCACATCATTACCTGTTCACAGTTCCTCTTCATTGCCATTGAAGGCTTCATCCGCACCCATGACTTTGGCAGGAAGAAGAATGTCATTCCAATCAAGTAAGACCACCCTTACACCCACAGACTTTCAGGCTTCTTGTCACCAGTATGAACATGTATGTTCAACATTTTGTCACACCACATACATTTTGTTGTAGTTAGTGTCAGATAGTATTGGAGTAGAACTGTTTTTATTTGAAAATCATGGGAATTTAAGGTAAAGGGGATAGTGGTTGGAACTTTGCCACCAGTGAAGTTGAACCAAGGGCATGGTTCATTAAATTCCACACTACAAAGTCCTCTGTAAGGGGCAGTGTCCTAGCCTCCCATTAGGGGGGAGTTTGTAACGTTAAACCAAATCATCATCATATTGAGGTGAGAGGAAACCATAGTCTATTGGAAAATGCCCAGACCTGAAGTTGTCTTGGGAATCAGTCAGTCATTTCATTGCTGTAGTTCTCTCTTGAAGGAGATCCATGGCTCCCTGGTATCTGGAAACAGCCTCCAGATTGGTGCATATATCACTCAAAGAAGGCAGGGTAAGGCACTAAGATGAGGTGTTCACTATCTTTTGTGTGATGGTTCCATCTGGGACAGTTTGCTTTTGTGGTCAGGCCTATTCATTGTTGGCATTGTTTTAGTGCTGAATGGTGGCCTGAATACAATCTTACTAGTGTGATTCTTGCTTCTTTTTGTTAAAAAACACCAAATGAATAGTGCAAGATGGAATGATAATAAGAATATAGTGTTCATTAATGTATATATTTTTCTATGTATCTCTCATCCATTAAGAACTAAGGTGGTGGATGGAAGTGGATTGGGTGGTAGTAGGTACATGCCTTTGACTTGGCTACCTCCCATATAACAGGGAAAATCTCTTGGTATATATATATATATATATATATATATATATATATATATATATATATATATATATATATATATATATATATATATATGTATATGCTAGTATATGCTAATAAGAACACGGGTACGTGTGTTCACTTATGCAAAGTAGACCACTACGAAAGCGCTCTGCTTCGTTAGTTTCCTTTTTCCAAGTGGTCTACTTTGCATATATATATATATATGTATATACAGGTAGTTCTCGATATATGCGAATTCGCGTATATGCGATTCAAGAATTTGCACCACTTTTTGATATGTGCGGGGATATATTCGAAGATATGCGATTTGACCTAAAAAAAAAAAAATAAAAAAATAATAGTCGCGGCCGATTATTTTTTTCAAAATACCTATTATATATTTGAAGTTGGTGCGCATAAAGCCGTGTGGTAACACTGGCTGCATCAGCTAGGTAGAGCTGGCATCACTGCGGCGTTATCACAACAACAACACCGGCAGCTGTACAGATGGCATCGTCTTAGGCATCCTTCCTGTTTCATAGGCCAAACCATTGTCTTTCTGCAGGTAATTAAGCTTTTTTGATACACAAATGAATTATTTTTTTCACAAACAAATTAATTTTTGATACTTATTACTGCCCCAATTAATTTCGTCAATTTTCACTCTCTGCAAGAATTATCGTTTATTCTCCACACTGGATAAACTCTAAGCAGTAAGCCTGCCTGTGTATCTCCAGAGCACATCAACAGTCAGTTTAAGCATAGCAAGCAGTCTGAAATGTGAATTGTAAACAGACTGATTTTTCAAACAGCTGAAGAAAATACGCTTAGCGAAATAAGTGATGTTTACGGTAGCGTCTTTTCCCGAGGTTAATACTTGCATGTCAGAGAGTGTTAATGTTGCAGAATATCATGCTTGCTTTGCTCACTCACTCTGTTCTAAAACCCTCCTATTATGTTTTCAGGATCAGCGCAATCCGAGTTGAGAACGTATTCCCCTTTTTCCCATAGGTTCAATAGTTCGATATATGCGAATTCGTTATATGCGGGGGGTCCGCGGAACGGAACCCCCGCATATAACGAGAACTACCTGTATATATATATATATATATATATATATATATATATATATATATATATAAATATATATATCTGCATTGATCTATTTCCTTATTTATTTGTTTATTTATGTACAGTACATACATACATATACGAAAGGCTTTTTCCCCCTACAAGGGGGGTAGCCAAAAAGAAAAAGGCATAGAAACCACTCCCACCCATTCCATACATACATATACCAAGGCTTTTTCCCCCTTACAAAGGAGGTAGCCAAAAAGGAAAAGGCATAAAATCATTTCCACCCATTCCATCCCTGAATACACTCCACACCCCTCCACCCTCCCTCATATCTTAGGATTGATCTATTTCCTTATTTATTTGTTTATTTATGTACATACATATACGAAAGGCTTTTTCCCCCTACAGGGGCCGGTAGCCAAAAAGAAAAAGGCATAGAAACCACTCCCACCCATTCCATACATACATATACCAAGGCTTTTTCCCCCTTACAAGGGAGGTAGCCAAATAAGGAAAATGCATAAAATCATTTCCACCCATTCCATCCCTAAATACACTCCACACCCCTCCACCCTCCCTCTTATCTTAGCACCTCCTGGATGACGGGTCATTCCTGCACCTTGTCCACTGCCCTGGGTCAGAAACAGTGTCACAAGACAAAGCACATCCACAGCAAGGCCGCTTCATTAAATCGGCGACGCCCCCTCTCCGTCCCCACATTGCATAAAAGGAGAAGACGGGGAGAAATCTCTTCGGGCTGCGTCAAATTTTGCTCACACATACAGTACTACCTCACCCCCCATCCCCCTGCCCATTCCACCTCATGCAATCACATCATTATCTGTTAGAAGCAAAACCAGACATAATGGGAATTGTAGAGACTAAACTAAGAGGTGAAATACCATCCACTGTTATCGGACAAGGTTTATACAACTACTGGATAAAAAACAGGGACAAGAAACAGGGAGGGGGAATCATGTTCTTGGCCAAGAAAGACCTAAAGGTGACAAAAATTGCAGAGGGCAAAGGTAATGCTGAATTGATCATGATAAAAGTCGAAGGCAAGAATATGAAAAGTAGAAAGTTTGTGGTGACTTATGTGCCTCCAAAAACAAGCGCTTGGAAAGAAATTGAACATAAAAAAATGCTAGATGACACAAGAAAATCACTCAATGATATACTAATGGGTAAGGGTAATCTGGTAGTTATGGGGGACTTCAATTGCAAAGAAATTTGTTGGGACAGCATGACAGTGCAAGGAGGAGATGACTCGTGGGGCAATGTACTGCTAGATATGACCATGGAGTACACAATGACCCAATGGGTCCATGAAAACACAAGGTACAGAAATAATGAAGAGCCATCGAAACTAGATCTAATATTTACAACAGAGCCTGAAATAGTGCATAAAGTCCAGTATGAGACACCAATTGGAAAGAGTGACCATGTACTCATCGAAACTATACTAAAGGAAGAAATAGACATAGAGAGGAACGAAAAGCATAGGAAAGGAAGACTGAGGTACAACAAAACAGACTTTACAAAACTAAAGACATTCTTCCGGAATGCAAACTGGGAAATATTTTACAGGGAAGAAACAGCAGTGGAAGAGAAATGGAATATATTGATGGAAAACTACAATGAAGGGGTAAACAGGCATGTACCAAGACAAAAGCGAGAGAGAGAGTACATTAAATGTTGGTTCAACAAAAGATGCAGTGAGGCAAAAGACAGAAGGGACAAAGCTTGGAAAAGTGGAGAAAAGACAAAAAACAAAGCAAATGGCAAATTTATGTTAACTATAGAAATGAGTATGTTAATGTGAGAAGAGAGGAGAAAAGGAACCATGAGAAGGATATTATAGACAAATGCAAAGAGCAACCCAAACTATTCTATCGGTATGTGAATGGTAAACTTAAAAACAAACAGGAATTGGTGAAACTATGCCAAGGAAACATAGAATACACAGAAGATTTAGAGATGGCCGAAGTCATGAACAATCATTTGTTTTCACCAGAGAGAAAATACCGAATTGTGACATAGACAAAAACAAGAAATCTCCCCTCATGAATGAGTTTACAGCATCACTAAAGGAAATATCAGAACATTTATCAAGGCTGGATGTCAGAAAATCACATGGCCCGGACGGTATTGCAAATTGGATTCTAAAGGAGTGCAAAGAAGAACTAACAGACAAAATACACATCTTAATAAACAGCTCACTCAAAGAAGGAAAGATACCCGAGGACTGGAAAAACGCTAACATTGTACCAATACACAAAGGAGGAAACAAAGAAGAACCCACCAACTATAGGCCAGTATCACTAACAAGCACCATTGCCAAAATTTGTGAGAAAATAATCAAGAATAGATGGGTAAAAACAATCTGGAAGACAATGACATATTAAACCCAAGACAATTCGGATTCAGACAAGGAAGATCATGCTCCACAAACTTAATATGCTTTTACTCAAGACTAATAGACATAGTGCAAGAAAGAAATGGATGGGCTGATTGTGCATTCCTAGACTTGCAAAAAGCCTTTGAAAAGGTACCACACAGAAAACTACTAAAAAAGCTGGAACACATAGGAAACCTACTAAAATGGATAGAGGACTTTCTGACTGGTAGAAAGATGAGAGTAGGTCTCAGAGAAAAATATACAGACTGGAAAGAGGTGATCAGTGGAGTACCGCAAGGCTCTGTGCTGGCACCAATCATTTTTGCTATCTATATGAATGACATGGATGAGGACGTGAACTGCTACATGAGCTTCTTTGCCGATGACGCCAAACTGCTAAGGAAAATAGAAACTCATGAGGACTGTGAAGCACTGCAAGAAGACCTAAAATAGGGTATGGAACTGGAGTCAGAAATGGGAAGTGGACTTTAATACGAAGAAGTGTAGCATAATGGAGTTTGGAAAAAGCAAAAAACAGAATATCAGGAAAATATACAATTGGAACCAAAGAAGTAAAGAAAGTAGGATCCGAAAAAGATTTGGGAGTAATTATCACGAACGACTTGTCCTATGATGTACAGATTAACAAAATTGTCGGGGAGACTTACAACTTGCTAAGATCAATAAAAGTGGCGTTTACATACTTGGACGAAGACATGATGAAAAAAATATTGGTTACATTGATAAGGCCTAGATTAGAGTATGCAGCGACATTGTGGTCCCCCAGTACCAAAAAGAATATAAAGAAAATAGAAAGAATCCAAAGAGCAGCTACAAAAATGGCACCTGCACTTGCAAACCTATCATACGAAGAGAGATTGGCTAAACTGGAGTTACCGACACTGGAGCAAAGAAGAGAGAGAGGTGACCTATTGACCATCTACAGAATCATGAAAGGCACAGAGGTACTCGATAGTGAGAACTTACTTAACTGGGACAAAAGAAACACAAGAGGACATGGAAAGAAAATAAAAAAACATAGCTATAGAAGAGAACTGAAGAAAAACAGTTTTCCTCATAGAGTTTTGGACACTTGGAACAAACTGGACAATGAAATAGTATGCGCAAAAACCATTCATGAGTTTAAAAACAAACTAGACACTGCAAGATACAAAGGCGGGACAACACGAGCATAGCTCCCCTTCCCGCAAAATACAACTAGGTAAATACAACTAGGTAAATACAACCATTCTCCATTCACCCCTGTCTTCTATCCTCTCCTGTCCTTCCTCAACAGACATTCCCCTATTCCCCAAAGCCCCCTTCACCCCATCCATCCACCTCATCCTAGGACGTCCCCTCATGTTCACTCCCTCCACATCTGCCTTCCATACCTCTTTTACTAGTCTTTCTTCACTCATTCTCTCCATGTGTCCAAACCATCCTAATATTCTTTCATCAACCCTATCTCCCAACTCCCTTTCCACCCCTGTTCTCCCCCTCACCTCCTCATTTGTCGCTCTATCTAGCCTAGTAACCCCCATCATACTTCTCAGACACCTCATCTCAAACACATTCAAACTCCTTCTCTCTTCTCAAATGTTCCATGTTTCTGCCCCATACAGTGCTGTTGGCACAATCACTCCTTCATATAGTCTCCTCTTAGCATCCATTCCCAAATGTCTATTCCTCATTACACTCTTCAATCTACCAAGGCATTTACTCGCTTCTCTCAATCTACATTCTACCTCCACCTTCACTCCACCTTTTCCTGCAACATTTGCACCCAAGTATCTAAAACTATCCACTTCCTCCAGTCGCTCTCCCTTAATGCTCACTTCCAGACTACTGCCACTTTCACCCCTTGTACATCTCATCACCTTACTTTTACCCACATTTATCTTTAGCTTTCTTCTATCACATACTCTCCCAAACTCTGTCACCAACTTCCTCAATCCCTCCTCCGATCCTGCCACAAACGCAGTGTCGTCCGCAAACAACAGCTGGCTCACCTCCCACTTTTCTCCCACTGTTCCTCACCAATTACTCCCTCTGTTCCTCTCCTAATCCTCTCAATCAAGATCCTCCCATAAGCCTTCCCAACTACACTTAACAAGCTAATCCCTCTGAAACTACTACATTCACACTTGTCCCCTTTTCCCTTGTAAAGAGGAACTATACAGGCACTCCTCCAGTCCTCTGGCACTCTACCCTCTCTCCAGCAAACATTAAATAACCTCACCAGCCAGTCCACCATCACTGTACCTCCCTTTTTCAGACATTCTGCATGGCATACATCCAGACCAGGTGCCTTACCTGCTTTCATCATCTTAACAACTGCCTTCACCTCATCCTTCCTTATTTCTCCTCCATTCTCCACACTCATCACTCTCATTTTCTTCGCATTTCTCACTGCAGCTATCTTTCCCTCCCTATCCTCCTTCACATTTAGCAACTCCCTAAAATATTCAGCCCATCTTCCCCTTACTGCCTTCTCTTCCATTATCATCTCTCCATCTGCACCTTTTACCTTTTCTTCTTTACTTGATTCGCCTCCTCTTCTCTTAATTTCTTTCCAAAACATCTTTTTATTACTTTCAAAATTTTCTGTCATACACTTACCCCATTTCACATCTGCTCTCCTCTTTGCCTCCTTTACCTTTTGCTTTACTTCTCTTTTCTTTTCTCTGTACCTCTCATATGACTCCCTCGTCCTATTTTGTAACCAATCTGTGAAAGCTCGCTTCTTCTCTTCTACAACCTTCTTTGTTTCCTCATCCCACCATTCACTACCCCTCCTTCTATTTCCTCCTGTCCTTCTTGTTCCACACACCATCCTTGCACACTTTATGACTCCCTCCTTGAGCCATCCCCATTCCTCCTCCACACCTAGCTCTACTCTATCCTTCACTCCCTCCCACTCCTCCTTCAGCTTCTTTTCATACTCCTTCTCCTTTTCCTTTTCATTCAAAGAGTTCACTCTAAGAACCTCCCTACCTTTTGTCCCCTTCCTCTTTCTCCATCTATCCTCCACTCTCAACTTACCTTCCAACAAAAAATGATCTGATATTCCCCCACCCTCTCCCTTTAGCACATGTACATCCTTAACCTCTTCACTCCGGGGCACATCGCACGTCTGGCAGCATTAGCTGCCCGACATGCGATGTTGCGTCATAATAATCGCATTATAAAAAATGAAGTCAGTGCTCAATCGTTTGTTCTCTTTCACCCGTGTGTTTTGATAACCATAGAAAATTGATGAAGCCAGTTTAGAGAGAATGGAAATTACGTAGGTACGACTACAATAAATTTAATCAAAATGGCGACGCCGGCATCATCGAGTACCCACTTGCTCCTCATGCCGCCTACGTAGGCGTCACCGTATGGAAGTGGTTAAGTGTCCAATTTGCAATTCTGTCTGGGCCATGTGATTTCCTGACATCAAGGTTTGTTAGTTGATCCATTATTTCTTATATGTTGGTGCATTTGGAATATGCTGTTTCTGTATGGTCACCGAATCTCATTAAAGACATTGACAGACTGGAAAAAGTACAACGGCGAGCCACAAAACTGATTCCAAATATCAAAAATAAATCATACGAAAATCGACTAAAGCACATGAATCTGTTTTCCCTAAAAAAGCGTAGACTCAGAGGTGACTTGATACAGGTCTTTAAGATCTTAAAGGGAATTGACAACATCAAAAGTGACAAAATTTTCACATTGAATGAGAATCAGACAAGAAACAATGGTCTCAAACTGTCCGGAAATATATTCAATTTGGAAGTAGGTAGAAACAACTTTGCCAACCGTGTAGTTAATGAATGGAATAAACTTCCTGCACAGGTAGTGCAATGTAGTTCAGTTCGAAGCTTTAAGAATCATTTAGATAAATACCTAAGTAAGATGCTGTAATGATTATAATTTATCTTATATTATTTGTTTTTGCTTTGTTATCATTTGTCTGTCTGATTTTCATTTATCATTAGTTATATGTCAATTATTTACTATTTACCTGTTTATTATTTTAACTATACCTATGCATTTATCTATGTATTTTATTTGTTATTTACATTATTATAGTTTTTATTTATTATTTTATTATTGATATGATTTTTTTTTTTTTTTTTTTTTTTTTTTTTTTTTTTTCATCCGACCTAGATATGGATCAAAAGGTCTCCTGTCGGCATGCTCCGCCTTTGTAATCCTTTGTGTTATTGTTGTTTTCCTGGTGGGGGGTGATCATACTTCAATTCCTTCATCTGTGTGTAATTACCTAGTTGTATTTTACGGGAAGGGGAGCTATGCTCGTGGTGTCCTGTCTTTATATCTCATTTTATCCAGACTGTTTTTAAATTCGTGTATTGTTTTTGCACACACCACTTTCTCATCTAACTTGTTCCAAATGTCTATTACTCTGTGGAGAAAGCTGTTCTTTTTCAGATCTCTTCTATAACTGTCTTTCTTGATTTTCTTTCCGTGTCCTCTTGTATTTCTACTGTCCCATTTTATTAGATCCTCTCTATCAATAGTTTCTATTCCTTTCATGATTCTATAAATAGTTATCAAGTTTCCTCTATCTCTTCTTTGCTCTAATGTATGTAGCTCAAGTTTTGCTAGTCTCTCTTCATATGATAGTTCTGAGAGTATTGGTGCCAATTTTGTAATTGCTCCTTGTATTCTTTCAAGTTTTGTTATACATTTTTTTGTACTTGGTGACCACGTTGTTGCTGCATATACTAATCTTGGTCTTATCAAAGTGACTAGAATTTTCTTCACCATTTGTTCATCCAGGTATGTAAATGCCACTTTGATTGTTTTTATTGAATTATAAGTTTCTCCAAAAATTTTGTTTATATGTTTCTCAGGTGACATATTATATATAATAATGACTCCCAGGTCCTTCTCATTCTCTGCTTTTTTTTTTATTACTTCTCCCAATTTATATGATCCCACTATTCTTTTTTTGCTTCTTCCAAATTCCATTATACTACACTTCTTAATATTGAATTCCATCTCCCACTGTATGGGGCAGAAACGTGGAATATAAGAGAAGAAGAGAGAAGGAGTTTGAATGTGTTTGAGATGAGGTGTCTGAGAAGTATGGTGGGGGTTACTAGGCTGGATAGAGTGAGAAATGAGGAGGTGAGGAGGAGAACAGGGGTGAAAAAGGATTTGGGAGATAGGGTTGATGAAAGAATATTAGGATGGTTTGGACACATGGAAAGAATGAGTGAAGAAAGACTAGTAAAAGAGGTATGGAAGGCAGATGTGGAGGGAGTGAACATGAGGGGACGTCCAAGGATGAGGTGGATGGATGGGGTGAAGGGGGCTTTGGGGAAGAGGGGAATGTCTGTTGAGGAAGGAAGGGAGAGGACGGAAGACAGAGGTGAGTGGAGAATGGTTGTATATGGATGATGTTGTGACTGCGTGGGGGCCGGGGTAGTATGTGTGAGTAAATTTTGACGCAGCCCGAAGGGATTTCTCCCCGTCCTCGCCTTATATGCAGAGGGGGATGGAGAGGGGGGGTCGCCGATTAAATGAAGCGGCCTTGCTGTGGATGTACTGTGTCTTGCGACACTGCTTCTGACCCAGGGCGGTGGGCAGGGTGCAGGGATGACCCGTCATCCAGGAGGTGCTCAGATGAGAGGGAGGGTGGGAGGGGTGTGGAGTGTATCTAGGGATGAAATGGGTGGGAGTGTTTTTATGCCTTTCCCTTTTTGGCTACCTCCCTTGGAAGGGGGAAAAAGCCTTGGTATATGTATGTATGTATGTATCTCCCACTTCCTACTCCATTCCCATACTTTATTGAGATCACTCTGTAGCGACTCTCAATCTTCTTCAGTGTTCACTTTTTTCAACAATTTTGCATCATCTGCAAAGAAGCTCATATAACTTTCAGTTCCTTTATTCATATCATTAATATATATAGCAAACATTTTTGGGGCCAGAACTGTTCCTTGTTGAACACCACTTATCACTTCATCCCAATTAGAGTGTTTGTCTCTTATCACTACTCTCATTTTTCTTTCATGCAAGAAGTCTTCCATCCACTTCAGCAGTTTGTCCTGTATTCCTCCTGCAGTTTCTAATTTCTTAAGCAACTTCTTATGTGGCACCTTATCAAAAGCTTTTTTTCAGGTCTAGAAAAGCACAATCAGACCATCCATCCCTTTCTTGTATTACATCTATTAGTCTTGAATAGAAACACATTAAGTTTGTGACGCATGATCGTCCTTGTCTAAATCCAAATTGCCTTGGATTTAGTACATTGTTTTTTTTTCTCCAAATTATCCCCTAACATCAAATTCAAAACAGAAAGGGAAGAAGATCATCAGATCCATTTCCTAGACATTTTAATTAGAGGGATTGATGTAGAATTATTTTTTGCAGTTTATAGGAAACCCACCCATTCAGGTAGCTATCTTCACTTTTTCAGCAACCATCCCGACAAAGTCAAGAAGTGTTGCCTCCGGCCTTTTCTTGAGAGCTTTTAGGATTTGTAGTCCTAGACTCTTGGACCGGGAGATTGACTTAATCAAAAGGCAACTTTTGAAGCTAGCATACCCATCCTGGTTCCTGGTTCAAGCCCTCAGCAAGGCTAGAGCCAGCCACCTTAAAAATTTAGTTCCCACCACACAACCCTCTTTCAAAGATGTTTTAAAAATCCCCTATTGTAACTCCATCAGTCTTTCTTTTGAATTAATCCCCAAAAGATACATTTTTATGATGTAGAAAAAAATGCTATGCTAAAGTTTCAGCTTTATTTTAGCGATGATAATAAAAAAAAAAATTATATCTTACTGAATATGTTAGGGCATGGGAGCCTTATATACATTCAAGAATAAAAAAAAATAAAATAAGAACCAACATTTTGTCAAAGTTTGACAAGTATATCTTGCTATGAAAGTCAGCACACTCCCGAAAAAAATGTATGCCCCGGTATGGCAACACTCCCATTCTACACGGCAGTGTAGAAAACGCGGCAACCCTGGCCGCCACCACTGTCCCGCGTGCATACCTTTCGATATTTACAGTACGTAATAAAAAATACAGTACAGTACACTGTATGTACAGTACATTTACATGCCTGTATTACAGTTGTTATTACATAATTATTAGTATTATAGTATTATTACAGTATTGTTATTATTACAGTGTTAGAGTATTATTCTTATGTGTTTCTATGCCATATACATTACCTATACGTATACCGCTACGAAAATCTACGGGTGTTAGGGCGATATTTTCGATGACCGGACTTTTGGCATGACCGGACCACCCTTCCCCCCAATTAGTCCGGGCTTTCGAGGTTCGACTGTATATATATATATATATATATATATATATATATATATATATATATATATATATATATATATATATATATATATATATATATATATACAACCACTCCTCGTTTAACGACCTACTCGGTTAGCGACGACGCGGAGTTACGACGGGCTTTATGACAGACCAATATTCGTTTAACGTAAATCTCCCGAAGTTACGACGTCGTGTACGATAATTAAGTTGGCTGAGGCAAATTTGTATGATGTTATAATTGAACTTGTACAGTGGATATTAGCTGTGAGGTAAAGTGTTCTGAAGCTTAGGTCTACATTACCATCCTGCAAGCTGCAAAAACTACCTGGGGGTACAATATATACCGGTAGTGGTAAATTTTTAGTTTCGACCATGGGCGCAGTATAGCAATAGAAAATTAATTATTAATTTTGTAAATTATAATGTATCAAAGTAATATGCAATTTTGTGAGCGGAAATAAAAAAAAAAGGTGCTAAAACAAATTTCGTAAGTAACGAAGTCATGTCGGACGAATGGTACACCATGTTTGTTATGATGCCGATGTCGAAGAAATAAAAGGATAAATTCGTCTAACCTAAACTAAACTAACCTGACCTGTGTTTGATAAATCATTACCTGCAAATTAAATGTCATCCGGCTCGTCCTCGTTGTCGTCGTCGTGAGAGACGTTGGCAGACGACAAGATGGCGTCCCAATCCTATGCTACCGACTTCGTTCATTAGCATATTTTCTTGTAGCATGGTATTTTTTACTTTCATTTCCGCCCACAAAATTGCATATTACGTTGATACATTTTAATTGACAAAATTAATAATTAATTTTCTATTGCTATATTGCGCCCATGGTCGAAACTAAAAAAGTACCCCGGTATTCAATATGGAATGTCAGCATACGCGGATTTGGTCATATACGGTAATTTTAGGAACCTAACCACCGTAAATAAACAGTAAATAAAGCTTTAATGTACTGTATAAAAGAGGGAAAATACACGAAAATAAAGATACATGTATTGCTGGACATTGTACATACAGTACATGTACGTATATGTATACACTTTCGCTTAACGACCAATTCGGTTAACGACGGTGCGCTGGTCCCAATCGTCGTCGTTAAACGAGGAGTGGTTGTGTATATATATATATATATATATATATATATATATATATATATATATATATATATATATATATATATATATACATATATTTGAATATCTGGGGAGCAGATTCTCTTGTATGCATGCATTGTTAAAATCGACAGCGTTAGTGAGGTTGTTGATCTTCTTGTGAGTATTCTCCAGTTTTCTAACCAATATTCTGCCATTTACAGCGTAGCTAAAACTCTTCATGAAATAATTTCTCCTTATATCCCTAATACTTATTCTTTAAAGTCTAGGGATGAATTCATAGACATCTTAAAAGATAATAAGCCTAATGGCATTATAGCATCGTTGGATGCTGCTAGTTTATTTTCAAATGTCCCTGTGCATAGGACTATTAACATCATTTTGGAATATGTATATGAACACGCAGATTTCCCCCCTCCAACCATCCCGAAGCACATAATGGAAGAGATGCTGAAAATCTGCACTACCGAGGCCCCCTTTAAATGTCCAGAGGGAAAGTTGTACGTCCAGCACGACGGGATAGCGATGGGTTCCCCCCTGGGAGTACTCTTTGCCCAAGCGTTCATGTCGGCAGTAGAGGAAGCAGTCTTTAAAGATGACGTCACCAAACCTTCATTATACTACAGGTACATAGACGACATCTTTGTGTGCGCACAATCAGAAGCCCTTCTCCAGGGATTGAGACTGCGCCTCCAGGAGGAATCTGGTCTTAGCTTCACGACTGAAATGAATAAGGATGGCAAACTCCCTTTCCTCGATATTTTAGTGGACTCTTCTTCCGGGGAATTTACAACGAAGGTGTACAGGAAACCTACGAACTCTGAGAAGTGTTTGAACTACAAAAGTGAGTGCCCGACTAGCTATAAAACCAGTGTGATTAGAGCGTATGTCCGGAGGGCTATCAAAGTGTGTTCTTCCTGGCAGGCTCTGCATACAGAATTGCAGCACATCCGCCAGATTCTGGTGAATAATGGTTTCCCTAATAGTGATTTTGATGTAATTTGTAATAAAATGTTGTGTGACCACCTTTCCCCACAAACATCCCCTAAGCCCCAATTCATTGATATATATTACCATAACATCTTCAACAAGGGTTACAAAAAAGATGAAAAAAAATAATTAAAGACATCATCACTAAGGACTGTCATCCGGTATCTAAAGATAAGGAAATCCGGGTGGTTGTATACTACTCCAACCCTAAAACTAGTTCATTGGTTATAACTAATAACTTAAATAGTAATACTGAGACTATGTCTAAAACTAATTGTGTTTATGAATTCACCTGTAGCACCGGGAACTGTGTAGCCCGTCATACAGCATATATTGGTTTTACTAGATGTAGTCTCAGTAGGAGAATTACTATGCATTTACAAAATGGGGCTATAAAACATCACTTAAAGAAATACCATAACCTAACAGCCACCCGTGAATACCTAGTTTCAAACACTAGGATTATAGCAAGTAATAGGGATGTACATAAACTTAAGCTTCTAGAAGCTATGTTTATCAGAGAATGTAGTCCTATCATTAATATCCAATGCAACATGACTTCTGTCATCGCTTTGTATAGCAGCACGAAGCTACTACCTAGCATGACCTCTCTCCGAAACCCCCCCCATCTCCTACCCACTCCTTCCATCCTCCCCCCAACCGACCCCGCAACCCCCTAACCCCCCAACCCCTCCCCCAACCCTCTTCTTCTCGTATTAATGAGATACCACCCCCGCCCCCTCTCCCGCCCTCCACCACCACCCAAGCCGGCTAGGGGCGTATATATGTCACCGAGCGAAGGGTTTTCTTCGTCATTACATCGGACCTTTTAACTATTGTAAGTAACGGTCCCCATCAGCCCATGTATAGTGTTTATTTTGTGTGAATTTGCGCATTTATTGATATTTGCTTCTATATTTGTATAATTGGTTAGATTTACATGTTGTTTTCTATATTTCTGTACGTCATTATTATCTATGTTACAGAATTTCCTGAAGATATCTCTTTGTTAGACGAAACGTTGAAATAAATGAATCATTTTGGCAACTTGGTATATGCCCACCCTCTAAATGGCAGAATATTGGTTAGAAAACTGGAGAATACTCACAAGAAGATCAACAACCTCACTAACACTGTCGATTTTAACAATGCATGCATATATATATATATATATATATATATATATATATACAGTCGTACCTCGGTACTCGACCGCCTCTATACTCGACCAAATCGGTGCTCGACCAAAAAATTCGAGTAGAAAATGCATCGGACCTCGAACAGATTTTCGGTACTCGACTAGCTCGTACAGCGGGTAAGTGACAGTTCGACTCAGACCGCCAGCGGAGTAAGACGTACGCAGTTTGTTCGAGTATTTCTTCCCAGATTTAAACTTTTTCGTGTTGCTCTAGCCCTTAATAATGGGTCCAAAGAAAGACAGTGATAAGGGGAAAATTGGTTTCGGTGTTCGAACAAATCGGTGCTCGACCACCACCTCAGAACGGATTATGGTCGAGTACCGAGGTACGACTGTATATATATATATATATATATATATATATATATATATATATATATAAACTGCCCTAATCTCACCCAATCCAAACAAGAATACAAAATCACCTGTTGACTTGTGGGCTGGACAGAGGTTGCCTAGAGGCCATTGGTCTCCTGCTAAAGAGATCTAGGGCATCAGGTTGATTGATAATCTGTATATCTCACAATTTTGCTTCTGTGTTTAGGTGATGAATTATCTGTGACCAACACTCTTAGATTATTCTCTTTTATCTTTTTAATTGTTTCATTTCCCATTGAGTGAATCATTGCTGATTATGATTTTGCCAATTTCCAATACTTTGCATTTTGGTATTTATTCTCTACTCACCCCAACCTTCTTCCTTTTTTTACATACTGTATATACACATGTATATTGCAGATATGTGGGATAGGAGGATGTATTCTATAAATAAAAAAAAATGCTAGTGCTGATGTATGTTTATGATCAGCTTTTGCCTGAGAGAGTAATGTAGATATTTTTATCTATTTACAGAGATTACTTGGTGCTTGTCATCATGTTTTTCATTGTCAACGTGACCAACAATGTGGCCTTCGCATTCAAAATCTCAATGCCACTCCACATGATATTCAGAAGTGTAAGTTTTGATACTTGGATTGTGGTATAATTATTTTATTGTATTTTTCTTTTTTTCTTTTTGTGTGTGTGTGTGTGTAAAATAGTTTCAGAAATGACTGGCCTGGGATTGACGAATGTATTTGTATATTTATTTTATAACTTTTTACTTTTTTTTTCTAGGAATGCCCCCTGTGGTGCTACAGGGATTAGGATGCCTAGTCCTAATCCCTGTCACATTTTTCTCGCCTCTTACAATTCAAGTGGGAAGATTTGGTGGCAGCATTCTATCCTCCACCACAGGGTAGGCAAAAAAAGGAAATGAATATTCAGAGAAATGGTACAGGACAGTAACAAGGGGTTGGGGGACAGCATAACTGAGGGACAGTCGCAGTATGGTAAAAGTGTCATCATTTCTCTATGAACAGAGCCCTCCACTATCACAAACAAAATGATGTGTGGCTCTGGTCTGTAGGGGTGCCCCATATAGACCCTAAAGTATCAACTGCATGCTACTTTGCAACAATAACATGCTGCCAATACCCCAGACATGGGGGTGGTGGATGGAAGGGTGGTAGATGGAGCATTAATGGACTATGTAGTGGTAGATAGGAGTATAATAGGAAGAGTTAAGGATGTACATGTCCTAAGGGGAGAGAGTGGGGGAATATCAGATTATTTTCTGGTGGAAGGTAAGTTGAGTGGAGGATAGATGGAGAAAGAGGAAAAGAACAAAAGGTAGGGAGGTGTTTAGAGTGAACTGCTTAAATGAGAAAGAATAGGAGGAGTACAAGAAGCTGAGAAAGAAGTGGGAGGGAGTGAAGGACAGTAGAACTAGGAGTGGAGGAGGAATGGGGATGGTTCAAAGAGGGAGTCACAAGGTGTGCAAAGATAGTGTGTGGAACAAGGAAGATGGGAGGAAATAGAAGAAAGGGTAGTGCGTAGTGGGATGAGGAAGCAAAGAAGGTTGTAGAAGAGAACAAGCGAGCTTTCACAAATTGGTTACAAAATAGGATGAGGGAATCATATGAGAGGTACAAAGTAAAGAGAAGTAAAGCATAAGATAAAGGAGGCAGAGAGGAGAGCAGATGTGAAATCGGGTAAGAGTATGACAGAAAATCTTGAAAGTAATAAAAAGATGTTTTGGAAAGAAATTAAGAGAGGAAGAGGAGGTGAATCAAGTAGAGAAGGAAAGGTAAAATGTGCAGATGGAGAGATGATAATGGAAGAGAAGGCAGTAAGAGGAAGATGGGCAGAGTATTTTAGGGAGTTGCTAAATGTGAAAGAGGATAGGGAGGGAAAAGTAAGTGGTGTGAATTACTAAGAAAATAAATGTGAGTGAGGAAAATGGAGGAGAAATAAGGAAGGATGAAGTGAAGGCAGTTGCTAAGATGATGAGAGCAGGTAAGGCACCTGGGTTTGATGGATGTCATAAAGAATGTCTGAAAAAAAAGAGGTACAGTTATGGTGGACTGGCTGGTGAGGTTATTTAATGTTTGTTTAAGAGAGAGTAGAGTGCCAGAGGACTGGAGGAGTGCCTGTATAGTTCCACTTTACAAGGGAAAAGGGGATAAGTGTGAGTGTAGTAGTTTCAGAGGGATTAGCTTGTTAAGTGTTGTTGGGAAGGCTTATGAGAGGGTCTTGATTGAGAGGATCAGGAGAGGAACAGAGGGAGTAATTGGTGAGGAACAGTGTGGGTTTAGGACAGGTAGAGGTTGTGTAGATCAGATTTTTGTGGTAAGACAGGTATGGGAGAAAGCTATATTGAAAGGTAAGGATGTTTTTTTGGCTTTTATGGATTTGGAAAAGGCTTATGACAGACAGGAAGGTACTGTGGGAGGTATTGTAGATATACAGGATAGGAGGAAAGCTTCTAGGAGCTGTCAAGAGTTTTTACAAGAGTAGTAGAGTGTGTGTCAGGATTAGAAATGGAGAGAGTGAGTGGTTTCAGGTAAAGGTGGGACTTGGTCAGGGATGTGTTATGTCACCCTGTCTGTTCAATTTATACATGGATGGGGTGGTGTGAAAGGTAAATGCAAGGGTGGTGGGTCAGGGATTGGAGATGGTTAAAGGAAATGGAGAAAAGTGGGAGATAAGCCAGCTGTTGTTTGCTGATGACACTGTGCTTGTAGCAGGATAAGAGGAGGGATTGAGGAAGTTAGAGAGCTTGATAAAGTGTGTTAAAGAAGGAAGTTGAAGATAAATGTGGGTAAAAGTAAGGCGATGAGATGTACAGGGGAGAAAGTGGCAGCAGACTGGAAGTGAGTATTAAGGGAGAGAGACTGGAGGAAGTGCATAGTTTTAGATACTTGGGTGCGAATGTGGCTGGAAAGGGAGGAGTGAAGGCAGAGATAGAATGTAGATTGAGAGAAGCAAGTAAATGCCTTGGTGGATTAAAAAGTGTAATGAGGAATAGACATTTGGGAATGGATGCCAAGAGGCAATTGTATGAAGGAGTGATTGTGCCAACAGCACTGTACAGGGCAGAAGCATGGAACATAAGAGAGGAAGAGAGGAGGAGGTTGAATGCATTTGAGATGAGGTGTCTGAGAAGTATGATAGGGGCTACTAGGCTGGATAGAGTGAGAAATGAGGAGGTGAGGAGAACAGGGTTGGAAAGGGAGTTGGGAGATAGGGTTGATGAAAGAGTATTGGGATGGTTTGGACACATGGAAAGAATGAGTGAAGGACTGGTAAAAGAGGTGTGGAAAGCCGAGGTGGAAGGAGTGAACATGAGGGGGTGACCTAGGATGAAATGGATGGATGGGGTAAAAGGTGCTGTGTGGAAGAGGGGAATGTCTGTTGAGGAAGGACGGAAGACAGGGGTGAACGGAGAATGGTTGTATATGGATGATGTGATCCATGAGGTGGAATGGGTGGGGATGGGGGGTGAGGGAGTATGTGTGAGAAAAATTTGACACAGCCCAAAGAGATTTCTCCCCGTCTACTCCTTTTCTGCATGAGGGGACGGAGAGAGGGGGGTCACTGATTTAATGAAGCAGCCTTGCTGTGGATGTGCTGTGTCTTGCTTCTGACCCAGGGAAGTGGACAAGATGCAGGGATGACCCGTCATCCAGGAGGTGCCAAGATAAGAGGGAGGGAAGAGAGTGGAGTGTGATAGGGATGGAATGAGTGTGAGTGGTTTTTATGCCTTTGTTTTTTGGCTATCTCCCTTATAAGATGGAAAAAAGCCTTTGGTATATGTATGTATGTATTAATTTTTTTATGAAAGTGAAGAAGGATGTGTAACAGAATTGAACGTAGTAGAAAATCTTAATTTTTTTTTTATCAGATTTGTTTGGATAATTACATCACATTTTACGTCTGTGTTGTTTTATTGTCCACAGGTAATTTTTTCATGCTCACCAGCTGAAGCAAATATTTCATAACTCAACACATTTACTCAGTAAAGTCTCTTTTTTTCAGTCTAATTTCAGTTATGCCTATGGTGTAATTTTTTAAACAAAATTGCAAAGAAAGATGTCCATATTGAATATGGAAACTGAAATTTGAAATATTCATTTTAGGTAGTAAGCAGTCCAGCTGTTTGAGGGCACAAGGACCATTTCCACCTGCTGTGGGGCTGTGGGCTTTTCTCTCAGTGAAACTTGAGACAGAAATTTATTATCATTATTCATTATGTTCAAAAGAGGAAATGGAAGGAAGGGTAGTGATTGGTGGATTGATGAAGCAAAGAATGATATAGAAGAGATGAAACAAGCATTCTCAGATTGATTGCAGAATAGGACAAGAGAATCATAGGAGAGGTACAAAGAAAAGAGAAGTAAACCATAAGATATAGGAGAGCAGATGTGAAATTGGGTAAAAGTGTGACAGAAAATTTTGAAAGCACTAAAGAGTTGTTTTAGAAGGAAATTGAGAGAGGAAGGGGAGGCAAAGCAGGTAGGGAAGAAAAGGTGAAAGGTGATACAATGAAGAGATAATTTGCAGTGGGAAGTGCTAAGAAAACGAGAAAAGAAAAAAAATGGAGAAGTAAGAAAAGATGAGGTGAAAGCAGTTATTAAAGTAATGAGAGCAAGTAAGCCACCTGGGTTAGATGGGTGTCATGCAGAGTGTCTAAAAAAGGGAAGTACAGTGATGGTGGACAGGCTGGTGAGGTTATTTAATGTTTGTCTAAAAGACCATAGAGTGCCAGAGGACTGGAGGAGTGCCTGTATAGTTCTGCTTTACAAAGGAAAAGGGGACAAATTTGAATGTAGTAGTTTCAGAGAGATCAGTTTGTTGGGTGTAGTTGGGAAGGCTTATAGTAAGGTTTTGATTGAGAGGATTAGGAGGGGAACAGAGGGAGTAAATGGTGAGGAACAGTGTGGGTTTAGGACAGGTAGGGGTTGCGTGGATCAGATTTTTGTTGTAAAGCAGATGTGTAAGAAAGCTTTAGGAAAAGGTAAGGATTTTTTGGGGGCCTTTATGGATTTGGAAAAGGCTTATGACAGAGTAGACAGGAAGGCACTGTGGGAGGTATTGCAGATATATGGGATAGGAGGAAAGCTGTCAAGAGTAGTGAAGAGATTTTATGAGACTAGTAGAGACTCTGTTACAGTTGGAAATGGAGAGAGCAAGTGGTTTGAGGTAAAGGTGGGACTTCACCAGGGATGTGGCTGTTCAGTATATGTATGGATAGGGTGGTGCAATGGTAATGGGCTGGGGATTGGAGATGGTTAAAGAAAATGGAGAAAAGTGGTGGATAAGCCAGTTATTGTTTGCTAATGACACTGCACTTATAGCAGGATAAGAGGAGGGATTAAGGAAGTTAGTGACAGAGTTTGGGAAGATGTGTGAAAGAAGGAAGTTGAAAATAAATGTGGGTAAAAGTAAGGAGATATGTACAAGGGGGAGAGGATGGCAGCAAATTGGAAGTTAATATTAAGAGAGGGAGACTGGAGGAAGTGGGTAGCTCTATATATTTGGGGGCAAATTTGGCGGGAAAGGGAGGAGTGGAGGCGGTAGAATGTAGATTGAAAGAAGCAAGTAAATGCCTTGGGAGATTAAAAATGTGATAAGAAATAGACAACAGGGAATGAATGATAAGAGGAGATTGTATGAAGGGGTGATTGTGCTGACAGCACTGTATGGGGCAGAAACATGGAACATAAGAAGAGTTTAAATTTGAGATGAAATGCCTGAGAGGTATGGTAGGGGTTACTATGCTGGATAGAGTGAGGAATGAGGTGAGGAGGAGAATAGGGGTGGAAAGGGAGTTGGGAGATAGGGTTGATGAAAGAGTATTAGGATGGTTTGGGCACATGGAAAGAATGAGTGAAGAAAGATTAGTTAATTAAAGAAGTATGGAAGGCAGAGGTGGAGGGGGTGACTGAGGATAAGATGGATGGATGGGGTAGAAAGGGCATTGGGAAAAAGGGGAATGTCTATTCAGAAAGGAAGGGAGAAGACAGAAGATAGGGGTGAGTGAAGAATGGTAGTATATGGATGATGCTGTGGTGCATGGAAGGGAGTGGGTGGGGAATGTGGGGGTTAGGGAGTACAGGTATGTATAAATGATATTTTGATGCATCCTGAAGGGATTTCTCCCTGTCTTTTCTTTTTTCTGCATGAGGGGATGGAGGTGGAGGTCACCAATTAAATGAAGTGGCCTTGCTATGGACGTGCTATGTCTTACTGCTTTGCCTCTGACCTGGGGCAGTGGGTGAGATGGAGGGATGACCCTGTTATTCAGGAGGAGCCAAGAAAAAAGGGAGGGAGTGGTAGTGAATAGGAGTGGAGTGGATTTATGTCCCCTTGTAAGGGAGAAAAAGCCCTTGGTATGCATATGTAACAAAGGCAATTTTATATCATTACATGTTGATGTTCTCCCTCTATTCATGTTATATTCGTGTAAGTAGCTAACTGTTGCTTTAAGAGCATGCCTTAGATTCATGTTGGAACATCTTTAGTGCTCTACATATATTTCCTGTAATTTTGGTAAATTTTTAAAGTATGAGTGCTTTCATCATCTATTTTATACTTAGTGCAGCAATTAAATGTTGTGGTCCTTTGTCATGCTGCATTGCTTCTGACCAATGCGTTGCAGTGTGCAGGGGACAGAAATGGTTCTTCATCCACAAGGAATTACATACATATATCGAAGGTTTTTTCCCTCTTACAAGGGAGGTAGCCAAAAAACAAAGGCAAAAAACCACTCCCACCCATTCCATCTCCAACATACTCCACTCCCATCCACCCCCTTCGCTCCCTCTTATCATGGCTCCTCCTGGATGATGGGTCATTCTTGCATCTTGTCCACTGCCCTGGGTCAGAAGCAGTGTCACAAGACGCAGCACATCCACAGCAAGGCTGCTTCATTAAATTGATGACCCCCCCTCTCCATCCTCTCATTCAGAAATGGAGAAGACGGGGAGAAATCCCTTCGTGCTGCATCAATTTATTTTTCACACACACTTCCTCACCCCCCATCCTCCACCCACTCCCCTTCATGCATCACAGCATCATCTATACACAACCATTCTCCATTCACCCCTATCTTCTGTCCTCTCCCATCCTTCCTCAACAGACATTCCCCTCTTTCTCAATGCCCCTTTTATCCCATCCATCCATCTTATCCTTGGTAGCCCCCTCATATTCACTCCTTCCATCTTTGCATTCCATACTTCTTTACTAATCTTTCTTCACTCATTCCATGTGTTTAAACCTTCCCAATATTCTTTCATCAGCCCTATCTGTCATCACCTCTTCCACTCCCAGTCTCCTCCATACCTCAATTATCACTGTATCCAGCATAGTAATCACTACCATACTTCTCAGATATTTCATCTTGGATTTAAACTTTTCCTCTACAGAAAATTTTGAAAGTAATAAATTTTCTTTTTAAAGAAATTAACCCCTTCATTATGGGCCACATCACATGTCTGGCAGCATTAGCTGCCAGACGTGTGATGTTGCATCATAATACTCGCATTATAAAAAATAGTCATTGGTCTATCACTCGTTCTCTTTCACCCGTGAATTTTGATAACCATAGAAAATATGATGAAGCCAGTTTACAGAGTATGGGGGTCACGCAGGTACGACTACAATAAATATAATCAAGATGCCGACGTCGGCATCCTTGCACACCCACTTGCTCCTCATGACGCCTACGTATGCGTCACCATATGGAAGGGGTTAAGAGAGGAAAAGGAGGTGAATCAAGTAGAGAAGAAAAGGTAAAAGGTGCAGATGGAGAGATGATGATGGAAGAGAAATAAGGAAAGATGAGGAGAAGGCAGTTGTTAAGATGATGAGAGCAGGTAAGGCACCTGGGTTTGATGGATGTCATAAGGAATGTCTGAAAAAAGGAGGCATAGTGATGGTGAACTGGCTGGTGAGGTTATTTAATGTTTGTTTAAGAGAGGGTAGAGTGCTGGAGGACTGGAAGAGTGCCCATATAGTTCCACTTTACAAGGGAAAAGGGGACAAGTGTGAGTATAGTAGTTTCAGAGGGATCAGCCTGTTAAGTGCAGTTGGGAAGGCTTATGAGGGGGTCTTGATTTAGAGGATTAGGAGAGGAACAGAGGGAGTAATTGGTGAGGAACAGTGTGGGTTTAGGACAGGTAGGGGTTGCGTGGATCAGATTTTTGTGGTAAGACAGATATAGGAAAAGGTAAGGATGTTTTTTTGGCTTTTATGTATTTGGAAAAGGCTTATGACAGAGTAGACAGGAAGGCACTGTGGAAGGTATTGCAGGTATATGGGATAGGAGGAAAGCTTTTAAGAGCAGTCAAGAGTTTTTATGAGAGTAGTAGAGCTTGTGGTAGGATTAGAAATGGAGAGAATGACTTGAGGTAAAGGTGGTACTTTGACAGGGATATGTCATGTCACCCTGGCTGTTCAATTTATACATGGATGGGGTGGTGTGAGAGGTAAATTCAAGGTTAGTGGGTCATGGATTGGAGATGGTTAAAGAAAATGGAAAAAAGTGGGAGATAAGACAGTTGTTGTTTGCTATTGACACTGCGCTTATAGCAGGATCAGAGGAGGGAATGAGGAAGTCAATGACAGAGTTTGGGAAGGTGTGTGAAAGAAGGAAGTAGAAGATAAATGTGGGTAAATGTCAAGGTGATGAGATGTACAAGGGGAGAAAGTGGCAGCAGACTGGAAGTGAGTAGTAAGGGAGAGAGACTGGAGGAAGTGGATAATTTTAGATACTTGGGTGCAAAGGTGTCAGGAGAGGGAGGAGTGGGGGTGGAAGTAGAATGCAGATTGAGAGAAGCGAGTAAATGCCTTGGTTGATTAAAAAGTATAATGAGAAATAGGCATTTGGGACTGGATGCTAAGAGGAGATTGTATGAAGGAGTGATTGTGCCGACAGCACTGTATAGGGCAGAAACATGGAACATAAGGGAGGAGGAGTTTGAATGTGTTTGAGATGAGGTCCCTGAGAAGTATGATAGGGGTTACTTGGCTGGATAGAGTGAGAAATGAGGAGGTGAGGAGGAGAATAGGGCTGGAAAGGGAGTTGTTGTTGTTGTTCCCAAGACTATCTGTCTGAGCAGTCCCATCTCCCCAAGGAATGCCACGGCCGAAATGGGGTTTTCCCACAAATCCTTTGTGGAGTGTATGTTGTGTTGTTTGTGTGCGTGACTGTGTATAATGTAGTCTTCCATGATGTGTTGAATAGTATGTGGTGAAGTGTTACATCCTGGGAATTTGTCCACAATGTGGTCATCCAGTTTCTTCTGGTAGCTTAGAAGGTCTGGTAGTGGCTGCATCACAGTCTGGCCAGGTGGACTCTGTCCTTTCATGGGACAGAGGATTCAGGGGGATGGATATTAGGGGCTCTGGCATGCAGCAATGTGTTGTCTTTTAGTGTGTTAATGGAGCAGTGAGTGATCTTGTGAATATGTTTCCAGAGGCTGGTCTTTGGTGGTTTTGGAGGAAGAGAAGAGAGTATTTGTCTGTGATATAGGTATTTGGGTGGGTTTTTTTTATATTCGTGGTGTGTGTGGGTGTTCTGCTATGTAGTGTAGCAGGTGTGCTATGTTTGTGGAGGCTGCAGCTAGTATTTGTGTACCTCTCATGTCAAGGTGACCTTTGACTTTGAGGACTTTTGTTTCATAGTGTAGGTGATCTGTAGGTGTTGTATGTGTGCAGCCTGTAATTGTTTTTAATGCTTTGTTTTGTATGGTCTGAAGGGTGTTGAGGTGTGGCTCACTGAGATTAGGTGCCCATGCTGGACTCACATAATTCATCACTGAGCGTATGCATTGTTTGTATATTGTAGTATTAATTTCTTTGTTTTGTCCAAATATTGTTCCAGTGATTGATTTAAGTGCATGGAGTCTAGGTGTGCATTTATTTTTTTATGTTTGTGATGTGTTGTTTAAATGACATGGATGTATCGTATGTTACACCAAGAATTTTCAGGGCGTGTTTGTGTGGTATTAGTGTTGTTGATATAGAGATGAGGAATGTATTTGTGTTCTTTTGTCCAGTTGGTGAGAAGTGCTACTGTAGATTTGGCTGGGGCTATTTTGAGTCTCTGTAATGAACCATGTGTTGAGTGTATCAAGGTATGGCTGTATTAATACTGTGGCTATGTCTGTGTTATGATGTGTGCATGTGATTGTTATGTCATCTGTGTAGGAAGAGATTTGGAAAGGGAGTTGGGAGATAGGGTTGATGAAAGAGTATTGGGATGGTTTGAACACATGAAAAGAATGAGTGAAGAAAGACTAGTAAAAGAGGTGTGGAAGGCAGAGGTGGAATTAGTGAACATGAGGGGGTGACCTAGGATGAGATGGATGGATGGGGTAAAAGGGACATTGGAAAAGAGGGGAATGTCTGTTGAGGAAGGACAGGAGAGTACAGAAGATGGGTGAGTGGAGAATGGTTGTGTATGGATGATGCTGTGATGCATGAGGGGGAGTGGGTGGGGGATGGGAGGTGAGGGAGTATGTGTGAGAAATAAATTGACACAGCCCGAAGGAATTTCAATTGTCTTCTTTTCTGCATGAGGGGACGGAGAGGGGGATCGCCGATTTAATGAAGCAGCCTTGCTGTGGATGTGCTGTGCTTTATGACACTGCTTCTGACCCAGGGCAGTGGACAAGATGCAGGGATGACCCGTCATTCAGGAGGTACCAAGATAAGAGGGTGGGAAGGGGGTGGATGGGAGTGGAGTAGGCTGGGAATGGAATGGGTGGGAGTGGTTTTTATGTCTTTGTTTTTTGGCTACCTCCCTTGTAAAGGGGGAAAAAGCCTTTGGTATATGTATGTATGTATAATGTCTTGTATTTAATGGAACTTATGTTTTATTTCAGGGAGCTCTTATTGCCAACATGATAATGGGAATTATTGTGTTGGGTCGACGCTACACTCTAATGAAATATTTATCTGTCATCATGATCACAGCAGGAACATTATGTTGCACATTTGCATCAGCTGAGGATATTGTAAGTTCCTTTTTTTTAGTTTTTCTTTTTCTTTTCTTTAATTTTCATTTCTTTTAGCTATTAAAGTATATAGACTTTCATTCTCTTCCTTATAAACTAGTAAGTATTGAGTTGATTATTCACTACATTAGTCCCTCCCTTATCTGAACTAATTGGTGCACAGGGTGTTCAGATTTGGGGAACATTCAGATACACAAGGTGAAATCATCCCCACCCCACAAATGTCTCCATGTATGGGAGGGATTACTGTTATTTTAACTGATGCTATTACTGTGTTGTAATTAATGTCTCCAAGGTCATAATAGATTCAATTAATCTATTGCCCCAAGTCTCTCTTGCAGAAGACCCATAGCTCCAAAGTAACTGCAAATGGCCATTGGATGGGTCCATATGTCACTCAAGGAAGAAATATTGTTGTTGTCTGGGGATAGTGCAAGGCAGTGTAAGATAACATATTCGTTGTTCTGTGTGATGGTTGCACCTAGCACATTTTGATTCTGTAGCCAGGCCTATTCTGTGTTGGTCTACCTTAGTGCTGGATGGTGTCCTGAACACAAGAATGGTAGTGTTGTTCTTGTCTCTCTTCAGAGGGATTTTATATGTGGGACTATTATTAGGGAAAGGGGTTTGGTGGAAATTTGTTGCCTGAAGTAATCAATCATTCTGCTGCCTCTGGTCTCTTGCAGAAGACCTGTGGCCTTCAGGTAACTGGCATCAACCTATGGGCAGGTCCTCAAATGACTCAGAAAAGATATATTGTTTATTTTCTTGGGATTGTTGTGGGGTATTGTAGTGTTCTGTGTTCTCTGATGGCTGCATCTGGGACAGTGTTAATCTATAGCTAGGCCTATTATCTTTTGGTAATGCTTTAATGTGTGTGCCAGTGTGGTTCATACCAATTTTTTTTTTTTTTTTTTTTGTGTGCTCTTGTCTAGTTGTTGGAGTATTGAGTTTAATGGTCTTGGAGGGCTTGCTTAGTGATTTGAATATGTATATATTTTAGTTCAGATGTTGTGGTATAAGTGGTAGGTTCTTATTATTGTTTTGAATAGTGTGTTGGTGTTTTTTTTTTATTATTTATTTATCTTTATTATTATATATATATTTTTTATTGCCTAGTTGTATTATACGGGAAGGGGAGCTATGCTTGTAGTGACCCGTCTTTGTATCTCGCAGCATCTAGTTTGTTCTTAAATTCTTGTATAGTGTTTGCACACACTATTGTTTTGTCCTATTTCTTCCAGACATCCACCACTGTGTGGATTTTTTTTTTCCCAGATCTCTTCTATAACTATTGTTACAGGCTTGCTTAAAATGTGCAAAAGTACTCCAGGACTTAGGAGTAGTGGCCAGGTCTATAAGTGATGGAAACTGATAGTTTACAATGGCATGAAGAAGCTGTAACAAAGTATGTTCATAGAATGCTCTCGAATTAAATTTTTACACATGTAAAGGCAAGTTGAGAAGTCTAATACCATAAAAATATTTAATATTCACCATCACCGATACATTTAAATATATATCTTGAGGGATGACATATTGTGTGTGTTGGTCGAGGGCTAATAATACACACAGTAGGTTCTTAAGTACATTCAGCCTTAATGAATAACACAGTTACAAGAAGATACACTAGAATAACATAGTCAAATATATCGCCCATGCGTAACTCCGCGTCCCTCTAGTCTCTTACTCACGCACTGTTGCTAAGCACCTATGCATGCCTACCCCGGACATGCGAGTTGCCACATGTCGCCAGACGGGTATCACTAACACACACCTCCCTTCCCCCTTTCGCGCCCGCAGACTTAAGTCTCGGGCGGACAATCTGCACTGGAGTCTCTTGGAGCGACGCAAATCAGCAGGTGGGTCCTCGCTATGGGCCTCGTGTGGATGGGAAGGGGTGCAGGTGACAGGGCGCAAGAAGTGGCGATTACGCTGCAACACGCGGCCACTTGTGGTGCGTATTTCATAGGTCCTGGCTTTGCCGACGTGCATGACAATGCCGACCTTGTCCCAGCGGTGGGTCTTCGGGTCCTGGAGCCGAACGTGCTGGCCGACGTGCAGCCTAGAGAGTTCACGTGCATGGCTGTCATACCGAGCTGCAGCATCCTTGGCCTGGGTTGCTGCGCGGCGGTGGCATTCCTCCGCTTTGGTCTGCCACTCCGTGGAGAAAGCATCTGGGTGGGCCGGAACGCAGGAGTGGAGGGGGTGGCCATATAACACCTGAGCTGGGGAACGACCAGTGAAGTTGGGAGTATTCCGAAGTTCCAGGAGGCCTCGGTCGAATTCCTCGCAATCTATGTTGCCTGAAGGGGCCACCTTGAGGATGAGTTGCTTGATGGCCTTCACAGCGGCCTCGGCATGGCTATTGGATTGCGGGTAGTGAGGTGATGTGACAATGTGTCGCACACCCCATCGTGCTGCAAAGCTCCTGAACTCCTGGCTGGTGAACTGGGGGCCTCCGTCTGTTCGCAAGCGGAGGGGAACACCAACCTCCCGGAAGTAGTTACAGAACATGCGGATGGTGTTGGACGACGTCGTATCGCCTTTGCAAGGGACGAGCACAGGCCAGCCGGAGAGTCTGTCAGCGATGACAAGGAATGACTTGCCTGCAACGGAGAAGAAGTCCGCTGAGACCGACTCAAAGGGCCTTGTTGGGTGGTCGTCGCTGAGTATGGGTTCCTTCTGCTGGCTAGGTTGGAGATACTGGCAGGGTTCACACGACTGGACCGTGTTTGCAATGTCCGAATTGATGCCTGGCCAGAAGACAGTTTGACCTGCCTGGCGTTTTGTCGCCTCCACGCCCCTGTGGCTATCATGAAGACGGGCCAGGATGCGGCGGCGAAGGGCGTTAGGGACCACAATTCTCATGCCGTAGAGGACGAGGTCACCATCGGCATGGAGGTTATCCCGAATTTTCCAGTATGGGAGCAAGGGCCTAGGAAGGGCATAGCGGTCCGAGGGGAATCCGGACGTCACACAGTGATGCAATTGGACGTAGTCTGGGTCGGTCCTAGCTGAGTCACGTAACTCCTCCAGAGTCCTATCTTCATCTACGTGGGACTCTGTCACAGCTCTCACCGTGGCTATCGTATGGAGAGATGCAATGGAGTCAGTGCAGAGTGTGTGGTCTTCCGGCGCTGGGTAGCTCACTGGGGCACGGGATAGGGCGTCCGGGATGCGAAGATCCTTCCCGGCACGCCATACCGCTGTGAAGATGTATGGGGACACCTTCTCCTTCAGGCGCTGGAGACGTGGGTTCTCCACTGCGTCTAAAGTGTAGCTGTTCAGGATGGGAACCAGGGGGCGATGGTCGGTCATCAACGTAAAATTCTGTAGACCCATCAAGTAAAATTTGCATTTGAACATCGCCCAGACGGCGGCGAGTAATTCTAACTCGATGGTGGCATATCTAGTCTCCGCCTCCGTCAAGAAACGGGAACCGCATTGGATTAGGCGTAGGCGTCCGCTGCCGTAGTCCTGTAGTAATGCAAAACCAATGCCGTTAAGCCGAGATGCATCCGTCTGGAGGATAGTTGTCAGGGTTGGATCAAATGAGGCGAAGACTGGGGGGTTGATGAGGGCAGCTTTCACCCTTCGGAATGCCTCGTCATGATCCGGTGTCCAGAGAAATTGTCTCTTAGGGCTCATCAGGGGCCGAAGAGGTTGGGCAGCTGCGGATATCTCCGGGGTGAATTCAGCCAACTGGTTAACGAGACCCATAAAGGACCTAAGGTCTGTTAAATTTGCAGGAGTTGGAATGTCCCTGATAGCAATCACTTTGTCTTGGTCAGTAGTGATACCTGCCACTGACAATGTGAATCCGCAGAAATCCACCTTAGGCGCGGCGACCTTAAATTTGTCCTTATTAATGGTGATGCCAAACTCACGACATCTGGTGAGGACTTGGTGGATGCGGGTAAGGTGAGTGGTGTAGTCGGCATCGTAAAGGAGGATGTCGTCCACCACTTTGACGCAATTCTTGACACCTTGCAGTGCAATGTCACCTCGTAGGCAATAGGCATCGCCTGTTGCTGCAAATCCCATTGGTCCTCTGCAATATTGGAATCTACCATGTGGAGCTATAAAGGTGGTAAGGTGTCTGTCCTCTTCGGCGAGTTCGATCTGCCAGTAGCCGCAGAGAGCGTCCATGGTCGTGAAGTAACGAGCTGAGGTCGGTACGCTACGTACAGCATCAAAGGGTGTGGGCGACGGATGGGGCGGGCGAGCCACCTGGGCGTTAAGTTTGGACAGATCCGTCGTGATCCTCACACCTCCATTTGGTTTAGCTACAGCGACAAGTGGGTGGCACCATTCTGAAGGTTCGTCGCCAGCCGGTCGAATAATCCCTTGAGAGACCATGGACTCTAAAAGCCAGGGGAATTTGCCGGGGTGTGTGGATTGCAAAAGGTACAGCATTATCCTTCAGGTGGATTCGCATTGGTGATCCCACCATGGGCTTAAGTGGTGTGGACTGAAGAGCTGCTTTAGCCACCAGAACGTCCTTAAACTCCTTTAAGAAGTACGTCTTCACGTCTGAGGGTGGTGTGGAGGCAGAGAATGGGAGTTCCACACACTTCTTAACGTGCTTCACTTCCAATATTGGCTTAAGGAATTCCTTGGGAATGATGGCCAATGCTTTGCAGTGGCTGAAGGAGAGGAGTGGGGTCTGGATGTCCTTGTGTACTCGGATCTGAGCAGAGCACGACGGCTTACCTAAAGTAAGGGTAGCCGTGAGCGTGCCAAGGGCAGGAGTCATTTCAGATCCGTCGGCTGTGAGTGAGGTGGTCTGCGGGGAAGCGTGTAGTGTCCTTGTTGAAATGGAAAGGTTTCTCAAGTGCTGTGGTCCTATCACAGTGATATCCGCACCGGTGTCTGGGATCATCTGCAAGTATGACGATTTACCACCGTGTGTGATAAGGACGCCGACGTGTTGAGGCACCGCAGGGCTGGGGCTAGGAGACATCACTCGACGGCAGGACGGCTGTGGGGCTGTTGGGTGTTCCGAAACATGTCCACCGCCGGAGACCGAAACAACTCGCTTGTGTTTCTGACGGGTCTCCTGCTTGCAATAAGTGTCGAAGTGACCGATACGGGAACAGAGGCGGCACTGGGTCTTGCTAGCGGGACATTTGATCGTGGAAGGAAAGTGTCCCTGCCGACCACAGTTGCGGCAGGTAGCCTGAGCCGCAGGGCTCCTGGCTCATGGTCGGTGGGAGGGATGCGGCCTGTTGCTCATCGGAAACATCTGGCTGCATCTCGTCCTCCTCCAGCTCGAGTGCTCCTGAACGAGTATTAGGCATTTCGCTAGAATAAAGCTAATAGTGTGGGCCCGTAATGCGCGGATGAGTACCCGTAAGCGAGCTACCTGGGGTCCAGTTGGCCTGCGGGCGTGTTAGCGAGGGGAAGTATAACGCTCGCGTCCCGCCAATGTTCAAATACAAGCGCCTCCTACCGACAAAGAGGCAGCAAGATTTTCACAAACACCACACACAATGCACTGCGACACTATACGGGGAGGCACTATAAACCACACGTGTAGGCACTAGACACCATACGAGGAGGCTCCACGCATATACGCAGAATGCGTGACATAGATAAGCGCAATATGGCGCCGGAGCACTGCCAGTCACTAACGAACCCGTGCATATGATGCCGGTTGTTCGCTTGAAACACTTATGTTGTACGTAAGAGCGTGTAACTCTGTCACTGGGATTGCACACTTCCGTGAGCCCTTGTCGCACGCAATTATGATATGTGGGTCACGGTACACCAGAATAATGCAGGACACGGTACACCAGAATAATGCAGGTATAGGCTGAGTTCGTTGCATTGCACTGCCCTGTATGCACTGACAATGTCGCATATCACTGCGCCATGTGTGTGTTGGTTGAGGGCTAATAATACACACAGTAGGTTCTTAAGTACATTCAGCCTTAATGAATAACACAGTTACAAGAAGATACACTAGAATAACATAGTCAAATATAACACCCATGCGTCCCTCTGCGTCCCTCTACAGTCTCTCACTCACGCACTGTTGCTAAGCACCTATGCATGCCTACCCCGGACATGCGAGTTGCCTCATGTCGCCAGACGGGGTATCACTAACCCACACATATTATATAGATACAATGGAACAAAACATATACAAAACAAAAGATGAACACTAGGGAAATGTTCCCCAAATACATTGTAAATACATAACAAGAAAAGACAAATAGAAAGGGGGGGAATTCCACTTTTACCAGGTACAAGAATGGGTTACTTATACTAGTAGACAGAACAAGGCTTGTCCTGGGAGAGAAAGCCAGTGGTCGGACGGCTGGTGAAACAGGTTGGAACTGAGTATATAGAGACCTTGAAGAAGCCACAGTTCTTGGATATTGGGAGCAAGTCTCGGGGAGCGAGTCTGGGTTCCGATGGGGGTGACTGCCCTGAAGTAGTGGGTTGAAGTGGGTGGAGCTATGATGTGGGCCTAGTCAGTTTTGAGTCTGGCTTGAAACAGGATTAAACCAACAACCCATTGAAGCTGGTAGCAAGTTATCGACTTGGATGAGGGGGGGGTGTTGATAGGTTGTTTAAGAGAGCCTTTGAATAGTCATGGTTTGGGGATGGGCATAAGAAAATAATGGTGGTGACTGACCAGTGACTAAAACACTATATTTTTTGAGTTTCTTTTCATGTTCCCTTGTATTTCTTTTATCCCACTTTAATAAGTCTTCTCTGTCAAGGACTTCCATGCCTTTCATGATTCTGTAAATGGACAATAGATCACCTCTTTCTCTTTTTTGTTCCAAGGTTGGTAGTTCCAGTTTAGGGAATTTTTGTTCATATGTCAATTTTGAAAATGTTGGGGCCATCTTTGTAGTTGCTCTTTGGATTTTTCCTTCTATTCTTTTTTGTACTGGGTGTCCATAGTGTCGCAGTGTACTCCAATCTTGGTCTTATCAGTGTGGACTAGTCTATATATATATATATATATATATATATATATATATATATATATATATCACAACTAACACCACAGTCGGACGAAAGAAAAAGTTGCGTAAGCGGAACTATATATTTCGATTGCTACCTGCAATCCTCTTCAGTAGTACAAAGTGGCAGGGAGGAGGCTATCTTAAGTAGCAACCTCTTACAAAAGAAAGGGAACATGAGAAAATAAAGAACATCACTGCCCCAACCCTAGTTGACCTGAGGTTGACACGAGGTCGGGTCAGGGGGAGGGGGAGGAAGCTTGTTGACAATATTTTTGGTGATGAATAGTCCTGAAATGATGTCTGGGGTCCATTGACCCTTGGAAATATTCATCGTGGGCAGATAATCAATTAATGTTGATTCCACCATTTTCCTTCTGAACCCACACCCTGATTTATAAATGAGATCAGATTTCTCCCAGTCCTGTTCTGGCTAATCTTTACATGGAATACTTTGAGAGTGTTCTTCTTCCAACAATTAAACCCCCAGGTATGATTTGGTTCAGATACGTTGATGATATTTTCACTCTTTGGGATGAGAGTTGGGGTCCCTTTGATATTTTTCTAGATAAACTTAATAATTTAACAACCAACATCAAGTTCGAAGTGGAATGGGAAAAAGATGACAAAATCCCCTTTTTAGACATCTTAATCATGAAGAATGGGAATAAGCTTGCTTTTACTGTTTTTAGAAAGAACACTCATTCAGGTAGTTACCTCCATTTCTTCAGTCATCACCCAGATCACATTAAAAGGAGTGTAGCTTCGGGACTTTTTCTCCGAGCCTTTAGGATTTGTAGCCCCCAATTTTTAGAACACGAATTAACTTCTATCAAGTCCCAATTAACAAAATTAGCCTACCCTCATTGGTTTCTGGATAAAGCCCTTAGTCAAGCCAGAGCAAGTTTTTTCAATCACCCTTCCACTAAGTCAAAGAAAGAGAGACAAAATCCCCTAGTCATCCCCTTCTCAGAGTCCATCAGTCAATTGTCCAAGTTTCTTCCCAAAGAGGAAGTAAATTTAATTCATAACTACCCTAATACTATTAATAAAAAAGTTGTTAATGTTCACCAGAGGTTGAAGGAAGAACATTTCCCAGGTGTTTACTCCCTTCCATGTAAAGATTGTAACCTTTCATACATTGGCCAGACGGGGAGAGACCTACGGACAAGATTAAATGAACACAAAAGGTCGATTAGATATGGCCAAATAAATTCAGCAGTGTTTCAACACGTTAATAAATTTAATCACCGGATGGACTGGGAGAAATCTGATCTCATTTATAAATCAGGGTGTGGGTTCAGAAGGAAAATGGTGGAATCAACATTAATTGATTATCTACCCACGATGAATATTTCCAAGGGTCCATGGACCCCAGACATCATTTCAGGACTATTCATCACCAAAAATATTGTCAACAAGCTTCCTCCCCCTCCCCCTGACCCGACCTCGTGTCAACCTCAGGTCAACTAGGGTTGGGGCAGTGATGTTCTTTATTTTCTCATGTTCCCTTTCTTTTGTAAGAGGTTGCTACTTAAGATAGCCTCCTCCCTGCCACTTTGTACTACTGAAGAGGATTGCAGGTAGCAATCGAAATACAGGTAAACGTCGACTTACGATGGCATTAGGTTTCGATAGATCCATCGTAAGACGATTTCATCGTAAGTCGATCCCCAATTTGTGTATCACTGTTCCGTGGTCACTGTACCTAGCCTACCTGTATATTAACCACCAGAGATACTGAATATAGCCTATTAAACATGTACAGTAGTTTATTTAATTATTTTTATCCTTTTTACCATATTCAAATACTATAATATGTATTTTCAGTACGGACTTAAATCTCGCGGGCAGCAGTCAATGCCAGCCGTACGACGTGTCGTAATAATACTCGCATAAAATATAGTCACCGCTTATATCGATCGTTCTCTCTTTCACCCGCGAATTTTGAAAACCACAGAGAATGGGATTCAGGGCACATTTGAGAGAATGTAAAAACACAGGGGCGACTACAATAAATATAATCAAGACGCCGATATGGCAGCGTCGCGAATCCACTTGCTCCTCATGACGCCTACGTGTGTGGCACCGTATGGAAGGGGTTAAATATATCATATCGTCGTCGTCGTTGTCATCGTAAAGTCGAAAAATCGTAAGTCGCGGCCATCGTAAGTCGACGTTTACCTGTATATAGTTCCACTTACGCAACTTTTTCTTTCGTCCGACTGTGGTGTTAGTTGTGATTTACAAATGTGTTACTACATTTCTCACCTGTGATATATATATATATATATATATATATATATATTACCATTCATCCAAGTAATTAAAAGCCACCTTTATTTATCTTAGTAAATTGTAGGTTTCTCTGACTATTTTGTTTTTTATGCTTGTCTGGGGACATGTCTTACATAAGAACATATGAATGAAGGAGACTGCAAGAGACCATAAGGCCTACACTAGGCAGCTCCGTATCCATCACCACCTGTCATCCCCATCCATAAAGTTGTCTAGTTGTTTCTTAAATCAACTGATAGTTTCAGCGCTTACTACATGGTTACTAAGTTTATTCCATTCGTCAACCACCCTAATAGTAAACCAATTCTTGCCTATTTCCTCTTTAAATCTAAATTTGTCCAGTTTATAACCATTACTGCGAGTCCTGCCCTGTTGTTTTATTATGATGACCTTGTTTGTATCACCCTTGTTAAAGCCTTTGATCTACTTGAACACCTCTATTAGATCACCCCACACTCTGCGTCTTTCCAGAGAGTGTAAGTTAAGGTGCCTAAACCTCTCTTCGTAAGGCAAATTTCTGAGTCCATGTATCATTTTGGTCATTCTTCTCTGTACTGATTCTAGTGAATTGATGTCCATTCTGTAGGACGAAGACCAAAACTGTACCACATACTCAAGGATGGGTCTAACTATCACTAGATAGAGTTTAATAATTACCTCTGCACTTCTATTCATTACCGTCCTAGCAATGAAACCTTATGCTCTGTTAGCTTTATTCCTGGCACTAATGCACTGTTTTCTAGTTTTAAGGTTTGGACACACTAGAACTCCCAAATCTCTCTCACACTCAGTTTTCTCTAAAAGTGTGTTATCTAAGTTGTATCAATTTTTGGGGTTGTGTAGCCCTACATTTAACACGCTACACTTAGAGATATTGAAGTTCATTTGCCATTTCACCGACCATGTGAACAATTTGTTAAGGTCATCTTGCAGAATCTCTGTGTCGTCTCATGACCTAATTAGGCGTCCTATTTTAGTGTCATACACAAACTTACTAACATCACTATTTATCCCGTCATCTAAGTCGTTTATGTACATAATGAACAACAAGGGACTCAAAACCGAGCCCTGGGGGACCCCACCAATAACATTGCCCCACCTAGATTTTACTCAATTTATGGTGACCCGCTGTTTTCTGTCACTAATCCAAGCTCTAATCCATTCTAACACTTTTCCTTCTATGCCATGGGCTTTGATTTTATTTAGTAGTCTCTGGTGTGGCACCTTATCGAATGCTTTGCTAAAGTCAAGGTAAATGATATCGTAACTATCATTGTTATCTGAAGCCTTATATACTTTAGTGTAAAAGGATAGAAGATTAGTCACACATAACTTACCCTTGGAGAAACCATGCTGTGAATCACGAATTGAATTATGTCTTTCATTGTGTTCTCTGAGTCTATTTACTATTATTGATTCAAGCATTTTTCTTATAACCAATGTCAAACTGATTGGCCTGTAGTTGCATATAGATGATCTATCTCCCTTCTTAAAAACAGGAACAACATTTGCTTGCCTCCAAGCAGTAGGCACAAAACCAGTGTCTACTGATTTATTAAATATTTCAGTTGACTGGTTGCAGATTTCAATTTTATACTCCTTTAGCATTCTCGGAAAAATTTCGTCTGGACCTGGGGATTTTGTAGCTTTAAATCTTTCAATCTGTTTGACTACTTCTACTTTACTAATGCTGATATTAGATAGATTACTTTCTTCATCCCCTCTGAAAATCGGATCGCAGTCAGGCACTTTATCTAATCTCTCATTAGTAAACACCGATAGAAAATAATTGTTAAACTCCTCATTTTTTCCTCCGATTCTATCATGACAATTTCATTGTTTTTAATTGGTCCTATTCTTTCTTTATTTTTTGTTCCATAGAGATGAAAGAAACCCTTTGGGTTGTAGTCCATGGGCCAGGGGGGTCCACCGTGCACCCCCCCCATAACAGTATAGGACCATTTTTTTTTAGTCCCTGGGACCTTATGGAACAACAATATATGATGCCCACAGCAATATTTTGGGATCAACTACCCATTAGTGGCCATTTTCAAAATAGCCGCCGGCGTAACTCAAAAAATCACGTTTTCGCTTATAACTTTCCTTCTATGACAGATAGAGACATGGTTTCAGTGTCTTTACCTATGTTTTCAAGTACCAGCAATCCAATAATGCATCTTAGAACACTCTAATACATTTACCTTATTGTTAAATTTAAAAAAAAAAATCGATTTTGGGCCTAATCGAGCCACATTTTAGTGATCCTGTAGTACAATAGGCAAAGTTTATTCAGCATAGTTATTGTTTAGAAATTACAATTTATCTTCTAATTGTTTTACAGTAAACTGTCTATCCTGAACGAGCATGGCATCCAAGAAGCGCAAGAGGGATGAGAGTGTGGCAGGTGCTTCTTACAAAACTGAACATTGCATTTTACATTACAGAGACAGTTCATCAGGACCATTGACAACACTGACAGAAGAGAGACTATCAAAGTTGAAGGAAATCCAAAAGCGGAGGCTTTCTGAGCCAGTAGATTCTCCTCATTGGATGCCGTATGTCTTTTTACAAATTCCAGATACAGTCGAGGAAAACCATGGATATCATCGACAATGTTACAAACGGTTCACATCTAATCTAGAAAGACTTTCATCCTCATCGACCTCATCATCATTAACAGAAACTGATGTTTGTCGTCCATGTCCACCAAGATGCCCTTCTGATGGAAGTGAGAAATTAATTTTTAACCCAGACTGCATTTTCTGCCACAAGACCGGCAAAAACTCAACCATGGATATCATCGACAATGTTACAAACGGTTCACATCTAATCTAGAAAGACTTTCATCCTCATCGACCTCATCATCATTAACAGAAACTGATGTTTGTCGTCCATGTCCACCAAGATGCCCTTCTGATAGAAGTGAGAAATTAATTTTTAACCCAGACTGCATTTTCTGCCACAAGACCGGCAAAAAAAGGTTAAACATGGAGGCAGCTGGACAACTGAACCAACATCACGATCTGAATATGATGGAGGTGCAACTGTTCTCAAAGTTGCAGAGGAACGAAAAGATTTTGAGATGCTGCGAAGGATCAAGGGTTATGACCTTTATGCCTGTGAGGCTCAATACCACAGGAGTTGCAGAGCTAAGTACACAAGAGACCTGTCGTCGTGGCGCAGCAGTGACCCTGAAGCTCTGTCTCAGCAGGCCATGATGGAGGAAGCACATCGCAATGCATTTGCCAGTACTTGTGCCTTTGTTGAAGAAAATGTTATCCACAATAACACTGTTGTCAAGCTAGATTTCTTGAAGGACATTCATGTCCAAGAATTAGCTCAAACCCAGTTTGGAAACACTCAGTACAGATCTGAGAAACTAAAAGCAAAACTTGTTGTGCATTATGGGGACAAACTACCATTTGAGCCAATCCAATCCCAATCTGGCCGGTTGGTTCTTACCTTGTTTTCAACACTGACATTAAAGTATGAGAGGCTGTGAAGCAGGCGCATATCCTTGGTACATCTGACAAAACAAAAGATGTGGCCTTGAATTTGAGGTATGATATTCAAAAAGCCTTTCAATGTGCCGAACCGCTGAAATGGCCACCAACAGCTCGATATCTGGAGGGAGTATATCCTAACTTCCCTGAGGAATTGATGAAGTTCCTGTACTTCCTCATAGCTGGCAAACAAACACAGGAAGATGGCACCAAAGCCAATCGACTGACACAATCGATTGGACAAGACCTTTGCCGTGCAGCCTTGGTACAGCTGACGGATACATGGCAAAGACTGACAAGTCCAAGGGATTTCAGTTCCTAGTGAAAGATATCGATGACATAGCACTTCCAACAGAGGGCAGAACACTGTTCATACAAGATGGTAATGCACTGTTTCACACTCTGCATGACATTCCTGCGAACTTCCAACAGATAGCTCACCTCATCTTTGATAGGATCCCTAAGCAATCAGATTTCATCTTTAGTACAGACATGTATAAAGTTGGATCTATCAAGGAAATGGAACGTAAACAGCGTGGGTCAAGTGAGAAGCTGATCATTAAAGGGCCAATGACCAAAAAACCACAAAACTGGAAAACATTCCTGATGAATGATGACAACAAGTCACAACTGGCTGATATTATCCATCATGTATGGAGTTAAGATGTTTCTGCACCAAAACTCGTAAACAGAAAAGTGATGACAGTAGCTCAGGGTCACTGCTTCCTGTTGGAGACTGAAGACGGTCAAGCCGTGAAGGAAACAGAAATTCTGGACTTGTTCTCTGATCAAGAAGAAACTGACACAAGAATAGTCCTGTACTGTGCCTATGCCCAGGAGCATGGTTATGATAATATTCGGGTACGAAGTCCCGACAGTGATGTCTTTTTTGTGCTACTTCATCATGCTGAAAAGTTTGACATCAACATCTTGTTTGACACAGGCACTGGGAATAAAAAGAGACTTGTAAACATAACCCAGATGGCACATGGATATGGTCAACAGTTGCACTGCACTGTTGGGTCTCCATGCATTCATCCATTGTAACACAACAAGTGCATTCATGGGAATTGGAAAAGTGCGACCAATCAAACTTCTCTTGAAGTCACCTCGATTCGTTGATGCACTTTCTCAGTTAGGAGACATGTGGGATCCTCCTGAGAGTTTGGTGGATGACTTGGAGGAATTTACCTGTGCCATGTATGGCAGAACCCACCACAAGAGTGTTGATGCAGTCCGATATGCTGTTCTGAGTGAGAAGTGTGGAGGACCAGATGGCACTGTCAATGTCGATAGAAATATTGATCTCTGCCAGTTCCCACCATGTAGGAAGTCTCTGTATCAGCACATACAACGCATGAACTACCAGACTAGCATCTGGAAGTGTGCTGATGTTGCCCTGCCTGTAATACCTGAACCCACAGGACATGGATGGAAATCATCCGATGGCAAAATGACACCACTATGGTTTGATGGACCAGTTGTGACAGAAGATGTTGCTTCTGAAGATGATGCCATTGTTAATGACAAAGAAATGACTTCTGATGATGAGATGGAACTAAGTGACAGATGGATATGTCATGTCAAGTGACAGTGATGATGACAGTTATTAAAGTTTGTTGGATTGTCCAGGCTTCAAGAGAATCATGTTTCGTGCACTATGATTTTTATGATGCTGCCAATGCTTTATAAATGTTCTAATTGTCTCAACTTAAATGAGAATGTACTGGTTTCTAGCTGTTTGAAAATTATTGGAAAAATTATAATGTTTTCTCTTGTCTTTTTGTATGTGATTTCCATATGATTCTGTAAGGTTAAAGAAAGTGATCCAAATTTGTACTTGAAATGAATTATTTTCAAAATTTGGGAATAAGGTAAACGTGATAGAGTGTTCTAAGATGCATTATTGGATTGCTGGTACTTGAAAACATAGGTAAAGACACCGAAACCATGTCTCTATCTGTCATAGAAGGAAATTTATAAGCGAAAACGTGATTTTTTTAGTTACACCGGCGGCCATTTTGAAAATGGCCACTAATGGCTAGTTGATCCCAAAATATTGCTGTGGGCATCATATATTGTTGTTTCATAAGGTCCCAGGGACTAAAAAAAAATGGTCCTATACTGTTATGGGGGGGGTGCACGATGGACCCTCCTGGCCCATGGACTATTGGATCTTGCTTGACTAGCAACCTTAATTTCATAATTACGTTTTGCTGTACGTGTACTCTTTTTAACCAGCTTTGCCATTGTGTTATATCTTGATCTAAGGTGTGTTTCCCCATTTTTTATTTCTATGTAAACTCCTCTTTTCATTCCGATCTCATGTTTCAATCTGTCCGTCTGTCTGTCTTTGGTGATAATTACTCCTATGTCCTTTTTGGAACTACTTTACTTCTTTTGTACCAATTTTATATTATCCTGATATTCTTTTTTTTTACTCTTTCCAAATCCCATTATACTACATTTCTTGATGTTGAAGTTCACTTCCCATTTTTCACTCCATTTCCAGACCTTGTCCAGGTCTCTCTGTAGCGATTCACAGTCTTTTTCTGTACTTTCTTTAGTAGTTTTGTATTGTCTGCAAAGAAGTTCATGTAACATTCTACACCTTCATCCATGTTATTTATATATATAGCAAACACTATTGGAGCCAATACTGAACCCTGTGGGACTCCACTTATCATTTCTTCCCAGGTCAAGTTTTTATTTCTGCCACTCTCATTTTTCTCCCATGTAAGCAATCTTCCATCCATTTCAGTCATTTTCCTTGTACACCACCTATTGTTTTGATTGAGTTTTCTTAATAGTCTTTTGTGTGGTACTTTATCAAATGCCTTTTGTAAGGCTAGGAAAGCACAGTCTGCCCATCCATCCCTTTCTTGCATTATATCTATTAACCTTGAATAAAACCAAATGAAGTTTGTGGCACATGATCTTCCCTGTCTAAAACTGAATTGTTTTGTATTTAGTATATTGTTCTCTTCCAGATGGTTAGTCCTACTTTTGATTATTTTTTCACAGATTTTAGCTATTGTACTTATAAGGGAGGCTAGTCTATAGTTTGTAGGGTCTTCCTTGTTTTCCCCTTTATATATTGGCATGATATTGGCATTTTTCCAGTCTTGTAGTACCTTTCCTTCTTTGACTTAGCAATCTATTATCTTGTCTATTTTGTCTGTTAGTTCATCTATACATTCTTTTAGTATCCAGTTTGCAATTCCGTCTGGGCCGTATGATTTTCTGACATCAAGGTTCATTGTTTGGTCCCTTATTTCTTTTTGTGTCACAATTATTTCTTTGATTGGGGGGGATCTCCCTCCCTTTCCTTCATCCCAGTTGTATTTACCTATTTTTACTATATGGAAAGGGAGTTATGCTCGTGGTGACCCATCTTTGTATCTCTCAGCATCAAGTTTTTTCTTAAAATCTTGAATAGTGTTTGCATACACTGTTTCTTTGTCCAGTTTATTCCAAGTATCTATCACTCTGTGTGGGAAGCTTTTTTTTTTTTTTTTTTTTTTTTTTCTTCAGATCTCTTATGTAATTATCTTTTTTTAGTTGTTGTTTTTCATGTCCTCTTGCCCCATTTCAATATGTCATTCTTATCTAAGATTTCCATTCCCTTCATAATTCTATAGATAGTAAGTCTCCTCTTTCCCTTCTTTGTTTCAGAGTTGGTGATTCTGATTTGGACAGTCTTTGTTCATATGTCATTTTGGAAAGAGTTGATGCCAGTTTTGATGTTGCTCTTTGTATTCTTTCTAATTTCTTTATATTCTTTTTGGTATTGGGTGTATTTTCATTTGTGAATACAGATTTGAAATGTTCATAATTTCAGCCATTTCTATATCTTCTGTATATTATGTATTCCCTTGACATAGTTTTACTATTTCCTGTTTATTTTTTAATTTACCATTTACATGTCTGTAGAATGATTTGGGTTGATCCTTACATTTGTCAATTTTGTCTTTCTCATAGTTTCTTTTTTCATATTCATTTCTTAGTTTGATATATATTTCCCACTTTTTTTTCCATCTTTTCCAAGCTTTGTCTCTTCTTTCTCCTTATTTTCTTTTAAGTGTGTGTGTGTATTTACATAGTTGTATATACCTAGTTGTATCTTGCGGGAGAAGAGCTATGCTCGTAGTGACCCACTGTTGTACCTTTCAAAGGATTACAAAGGATTACAAAGGCAAAGCATGCCGACAGGAGACCTTTTGATCCATATCTAGGTCGGATGCCAAAAAAAAAAAAAAAAAAAAAAAAAAAAAAAAAAAAAAAAAAAAAAAAAAAAAAAAAAAAAAAAAATCATATTAATAATAAATTAAAACTAACAATGTAAATAACAATTAAAATACATAAATAAATGCATTGGTATAGTTGAATAACAAACAAACAGGTAAATAGTAAATGATAATAAATTGACATATAACTAATAATAAATGAAAATCAGACAGACAAATTATAACAAAACAAAAACAAATAATATAACATAAATTATAATAATTACAGCATCTTACTTAGGTATTTATCTAAATGATTCTTAAAGCTTCGAACTGAACTACATTGCACTACCTGTGCAGGAAGTTTATTCCATTCATTAACTACACGGTTGGCAAAGTTGTTTCTACCTACTTCCAAATTGAATCTATTTCCGGACAGTTTGAGACCATTGTTTCTTGTCTGATTCTCATTCAATGTGAAAATTTGGTCACTTTTGATGTTGTCAATTCCCTTTAAAATCTTAAAGACCTGTATCAAGTCACCTCTGAGTCTACGCTTTTTTAGGGAAAACAGATTCATGTGCTTAAGTCGATTTTCGTATGATTTATTTTTGATATTTGGAATCAGTTTTGTGGCTCGCCGTTGTACTTTTTCCAGTCTGTCAATGTCTTTAATGAGATTCGGTGACCATACGGAAACAGCATATTCCAAATGTGGACGAACTAACGATTTATATAGCTTGTTAATGAGTGATGGACTTTTGAAATCAAAAGATCGCGCAATCAATCCCAGAATCTTATTTGCTTTCTCAGAGGCTGAAATACACTGCTTGGATGATTTGAGGTCGTTACTGATAATTACGCCGAGATCTTTTTCACTATCCACTTTTGTTAACGAATTTCCAAATAACTTGTAATCGTACTTGCTGTTATTTTTACCTATGTGCATTACCTTGCATTTACTTGTGTTAAATTTCATTAGCCACTTTTCAGACCATTGCTGTAATTTATCTAAATCTTCTTGAATATCTAATTGGTTTGAGTGATCATTTGCCACTCCGCACAGTTTTGTATCATCAGCAAATTTGGAAACAGTAGATTTTAGTCATGGTCTATATCATTTATATATACTATGAATAGAAGTGGCCCAAGAACGGAACCCTGAGGAACTCCACTTGCAACACTTTTCCATCCAGAAGTTTTTCCATTTAAAACAACTCTCTGTTTTCGACCTTTCAAATGCAAAGCTAATTTAGTAAGTAGTCTTTCGTGTCAGGCCCTGGTGTTTTATTAACTTTGAGTTTGTCTATACACCTTTTAATTGTTTCTTTTGTTATATTTACCGTAGTGAGTAAGTTTACCCCAGACTTTTCACAGGTTTCAGTTTGGAATTCACTTTGAGGTGTTTCGTTTACGAATACCGAGCTAAAATAATTGTTTAAGAGATTACACATTCCTTCATTTGAATATTCAAGTTGACCGTCAGCAGATAATAGTGGACCAATGTGATTCCTAACAACCTTTTTATCTCTAATGTAACTATAGAATTCTTTGGGATTCTCTTTGGATTTCTCAGCGATGTTCATTTCGTATTGTCGTTTTCTTTTTCTTATTGTCTTTTTTAAATCTCTCTGTATTGATACATAACTTTCATAGTCATTAGATGCACCCGAGCACTTATATTTCTTATAAGCCTCTCTCTTTTTAGCAATACTTTTTTCAGTTTCTTTGTCGAGCCACTTTGGGCGAGCCTGATTTGGGGGACGTCTGTCCTTAAAAGGAATGTAAGTTTGAATCATCTTAGTGAGCGTATTTTGAAATATTTCCCACATCTGATCTACAGGCCTTTCGTTTAATTTGTCCTCCCAATCTGTAAGCTGAAGCTCCTGACGTAGTTCTATGAACTGAGCTTTACTGAAATCGGGTATTTTAGAAGCACAAGTATCTATTCTAAAATTATTTAGGAGTTTGAATCTGACTAAGTTGTGATCGCTATTTGCAACAGATTCACCGACTTCTACATCAGTTGCCATGCTTTCGCGGCTAGTGATCAATAAATCGAGTAAGTTTCCATATCTTGTGGGCTCTTTTATATGCTGAATTAAGTAATTGTCACCAAGAAAATCAATCAAGCGACTACCTATATGGCCATGTTCAAGGGTCATCCAATCAATGTCAGTAAAATTGAAATCACCCATTATCAATAAATCCCGGTTGCAGAAACTAGACAGTTCTTGAAATAACAGTTTGTCGTCTGCTAATGATAATGTCTTTGGCCTATATATTACACCTATATTCATTTTTTGTCCATTTGTTTGGGTTAACTCAACCCACAAACTGTCATATGCATCCTGTTTCACTTTCTCTAAAACACAAGCATGAACATTGTTTTTAACGTACAATAGAACACCCCCACCTTTCTTGTGGTTTCTATCCTGATGAAAGTGTTTAAATCCCGCAATATTAAATTCAGCTTCGAACTCTGTACCATTTAACCATGTCTCAGTTATTCCTATCATATCGAGATTTTCGCTTTTGACATACGCCTGTATTTCTTGAAATTTGTTCCTAATACTACGAGCATTAAAGTACATAGTTTTAAGAAACTCCTGATTATTTCTTTTTGACACATTTTGAGTTTCAATATCATGTCTTATATTATCATTTTGTTTTTTATTTATGCCTTGCTCTATATTATTATTATTTGGTCCTTCATTGACATTCAATGCCTCATTAACATTTCTCCTATCAAAATTAACATTTCCCCCATCACGGACATCTGGTCGATTACGGTCATCCGATCTATTTTGTACATTTTGTCCCCCTACGTCACCGTGATTCACGCCGGCCTCCCGTCGTTCAGTGACATTATGTCCGGCATCCCTTTCTAAAATTATATTTTGTCCTCCAGTGACATTATATCCTACCGTGATATTTTTTCCTCCACTATAATTACATCCCATCGTGATCTTTTGTCTTCCACTGTCATTACATCCTATCTTGATATTTTGGCCTTCATTGACATTCTGTCCGGTATCTCTTCCTAAAATTATATTTTGTTCTTCACTGACATTATATCCTACCGTGATATTTTCTCCTCCATTATCATTACATCCTATCGTGATATTTTGTTCTCCACTATCATTATTTCCCATCGTGATATTTTGTCCTCCACTGTCATTACATCCCATTGTGACATTTTGTCCTAAGACATTACATCCTAATGTGTCATTTCGTCCTCTAGCGATATTACATCCTATCATGATATTTTGGCCTCCAGTTTATTCTTAAAGTCATGTATAGTTTTAGCACTCACTGTTTCCTCTTCCAGTTTGTTCCAGATATCTATTATTCTGTCTTTTCTGTAACTGTCCTTCTTAAGTTTCTTCTTGTGTCCTCTTGTAGCTCTTCTGTCCCATTTTAGTAGGTCATCCCTGTCAAGAATTTCCATTTCTTTAATACTTCTGTAAATGGTTATCAAATCACCTCTTTCTCTGCTTTGTTCTAGGGTTGGTAAATTTAATTTGTCCAATCTTTGTTCATATGTCAACTTGCAAATTGTTGGTGCCATATTTTTTTTTTTTTTTTTTTTTTTTTTTTTTTTATTTCTAGTTTATGTTCTTTTTTTGGTACTGTATCTTTCTGCATCCAGTTTATTCTTAAAGTCATGTATAGTTTTAGCACTCACTGTTTCCTCTTCCAATTTGTTCCAGATATCTATTACTCTGTGGAAAGCTATTCTTTTTCAGATCTTTTCTGTAACTGTCCTTCATAAGTTTCTTCTCATGTCCCCTTGTAGCTCTTCTGTCCCATTTCAGTAGGTCATCCCTATCAAGAATTTCCATCCCTTTCATACTTCTGTAAAGGGTTATCAAATCACCTCTTTCTCTTCTTTGTTCTGGGGTTGGTAAATTTAATTTGTCCAATCTTTGTTCGTATGTCAACTTGCAAATTGTTGGTGCCATCTTTGTTTTTGCTCTTTGAATTCTTTCTAGTTTCTTTATGGTTTTTTTTTTTGCACAAGCTGTCTATAGAGATGCTGCATATTCCAATTTTGGTCTTATCAGTGTAACTAGTATTTTCTTTACCATTTCTTCATCCATGTAGTCAAAGGCCACTTTCATTGATCTTAAAAAGTTAAAAGTTTCTCCAACTGATTTGTTGACACGTTTGTCTAGTGTCATGTTGTTAGAGATAGTTACTTCTAGGTCCCTTTCTGAGTTTACTTTTATAACTTTCTTTGTACCAATTTTATATTGACCTGAGATTCTATTTTTGCTTTTGCCAGGTTCCATTATACTGCATTTCTTAATATTAAATTTCACTTCACTCTTTTGACTCCATTTCCAGACTTTATCCAGATCTTCTTGAAAAGATTTTTAATCTTCCTCTGTACTTATTCTCTTTAATAGCATTGCATCATCTGCAAAGAAGTTCAAATAACATTCCACGCCTTCATCCATATCATTTATACAAATAGCAAATATTATCATAGCCAGTACAGAGCCTTTGGGAACTCCGCTTCTCATATCTTCTCAATTTGAGTTCTTGTCTCTAAGTACCACCCTTATTTTTCTTCCGTTTGAGAAATCTCTCATCCATTCCAATAATTTTCCTTGTATTCCACCTATTTTTTCAATTTTTCTTCATAGCTTTTTGTGTGGTACTTTGGCAAAAGCCTTTTGTAAGTCCAAGAAAGTGCAATCTGCCCATCTGTCTCTTTCTTGTATTATTTCTATTAATCTTGAGTAAAATCATATTCAGTTTGTAGTACATGATCTTCCACTTCTAAATCCAAATTGTTTGGGGCTTAGTATATTGTTCTCTTCCAAGTGTTTAATCCATTTATTTATAACTTTAATGCAATAGAAATTAATTGGGAAGAATTGACAATAAAAGGTGGAGAGGAACCCTGGGGCAACATTCAATTGGATTGATTATACATTGATTATACATTGACTCAATGGGTCAAGGAAAACACTAGATATAAAAACAATGAAGAACCATCAAGACTAGACTTGATATTCTCTTCTGAGCCTGAAATTGTGGACAAAATGAATTATAAGATACCAATGGGGAAGAGTGACCACATAATAATAAAGTTTGAACTCAAGGAACAAAATGAAGTGAGAAGAAATAAGAAGCACAGAGAAGGAAGATTAATGTACAAAAAAACTGACTGTAAAACTTAGACAACATTTTCAAAATGCTAACTCGGAAATGTTTTCAAATAATGAAACAAAGATGGAAGAGAAATGGAACATATTTAAGGGAAAATACAAGGAGGGAACAGATAAATATGTACCTAGGTAGAAATGAAAAAGGGTGTACATAAAGTGTTGGTACAACAAAAAGTGTAGTGATGCTAAAGATAGAAGAGACAAAGCCTGGAAAAGATGGAAAAAAGACAAAAAAATTACCAAATGGCAAACATACATCAAACTCAGAAATGAATTTGTTGATATACATAGAGGCAAAAAGAAACTACGAAAAAGATATAATAGACAAATGCAAATACCAACCCAAACTATTTTACAGATATGTAAATGACAAACTAAAAGATAAACATGAAATAATGAAACTGCGAGAAGGAAACAAAGAATATACAGAGGATGTAGAAATGGCTGAAGTAATAACCAGGCATTTTAAGTCTGTATTTACAATAGAAAGTTCACAAATTTGTGATGAAGGACAGAGAGAAGGATCCACTAAAATAAAAGAAATAATTGTGACATAGAAATACATACATATACCAAAGCCTTTTTTCCCCCTTATGAGGGAGGTAGCCAAAAAACAAAGGCATACAAACCACTCCCACCCATTCCATCCCTATCACATTCCACCCTTCCACCCTCTTATCTTGGCACCTCCTAGATGACGGGTCATCCCTGCATCTTGTCCACTGCCCTGGGTCAGAAGCAGTGTCTGTAAGTTCATCTATACATTCTTTCAATATCAAGTTCACTATTCCATCGGGCCCATATGACTTTTTGATGTCAAGATTCTTTATTTGGTACCTTATTTCTTCCTGAAAACTATGAGTTTTCAGAAAGAAATATGGGACCAAATAAAGAATCTTGACATCAGAAAGTCATATGGGCCCAATGGAATAGCGAACTAGATATTGAAAGAATGTATAGATGAACTTACAGACAAAATACACAAGACTTCTCACTCAAAGAAGGAAAAGTACCACAGGATTGGAAAAATGCAAATATTGTACTAATATATAAAGAAGACAAAGAAAATCGGTATCCCTTACAAGAACAACTGCAAGAATATACGAAAAAGTTGTGGCTCATTAACATTTCTCCCATCAAAATTAACATTTCCCCCAACACGGACATCTGGTCGATCACGGTCATCCGATCTCTTTTGTACACTTTGTCCCCCTACATCACTGTGATTCACACTGGCCTCCCATCGTTCATTGACATTATGTTCGGCATCCCTTCCTAAAATTATATTTTGTCCTCCAGTGACATTATATCCTACCGTGATATTTTTTCCTTCGTTATAATTATATCCCATCATGATCTTTTGTCTTCCACTGTTATTACATCCCATCATGATATTTTGGCCTTCATTGACATTCTGTTCGGTATCCCTTCCTAAAATTATATTTTGTCCTCCACTGACATTATATCCTACCGTGATATTTTCTTCAGTATCATTACATCCTATCATGATATTTTGCCCTCCACTATCATTACATCCCATCGTGATCTCTTGTCCTCCACTGTCATTACATCCCATCGTGACATTTTGTCCTTTGACATTACATCCTAATGTAACATTTAGTCCTCTACCGACATTATATCCTAAAATTATATTTTGTCCTATACTGGCATATTGTTTCACATTAATGCTATACTCTACACTGTTTTCACAAGTACACTCTATTTCCCCTTCCCTTTGGGCTTCTACCCCAAAGAAGGAGCTAGTTCATTACAAACTCCCACAATGAGGTTTGTAAGAACATCTTTGCCTCTGCGGGTAAGGTGGATCCCATCAGAAGTGTAAAGGTCATGGCGCCTAGGAAAGAGATACCAAGGATCAAGAAAGTGGTATCCCAATTGTGTGTACAACTGCGATATCCTATCATTGATCCCTATGGCTCTACTGTTCCAACACCAGCCTGCGTAGATCCTTGGGAGGATCCCACAGACTACATGACAGCTCCCACATTCCTTCATCTCCTGAAGGAGGACCTTGTAATTCCGAACAAGTTCCTCTGATCTCACCCTACCTACATCGTTACTTCCGGTATGAACAATCGTAACTGTGTTCGTCCGTCCTTGCTCCCTAATGGACTGGGTACAATCGGCGATCCCACGGCCAGGTTGACATACAAGCTTGCAACGTTGCTTAGTCTTCCGCTGCAGGATGTCGTCATACCCTCGCACCATGGAGTCCCCCACCACCAAGAACTCATGGTTTTCAGCCACTTCATCCTCCAGTAGAGCAAAACGATTGGCTAGAGCCAGCGGTTGCCCCACAGGGCACACATCTACCGAACGCGGGCTTAACAAATGGGACCCCGTGGAGCGCCACTCGCTCACGGCAGTGGCAGAAGGGGAAGAAGTGGAATGCTCTTTGGGTTGTGGGGAGGGTTCACTTTTCTCACGGAGCGTACTCCTGAGAAGACGAATTTCCTCCTCACACATCCTGAGATGGTCCTCCAGGTTCACACAACCTTCACAATCATGAAATGGACCTAAAATGTTCAATATACTAATACTTATTGATTGATGACTTTTTGAAATATTGTTTGAATGTTGATAGGTAATTCCTTTTCAAGTTTATTCCATGTGTACCTATAATAGATAAGCATTGGCCTTTTTTGGTTGTTCTGTATTGAGTTTTAAAGAAGTCATTTGTATGCCTGGTCGCATAGCGAGTTTCTTATGGTGAGTAAAATTTCAATATGTTTTGAGTCATTTACTTATTGTAGATTTGGTGCATAACAATGGCAGTTTTGTACTCTATTAAAGTCCATGAATTTCAGTAGATTTAGTTTTTTAAATAAATTATTTGTATGTTCTAGACGACCTACATTGCATATTATACAGTGGTGTTTTTTTTTTTTTTTTTTTTTTTTTTTTTTTTTTTTTTTTTTTTTTTTTTTTTTTTTTTTTTTTTTTTTTTTTTTTTTAGGTAATTATGCGTTGAAGATTAGTTTGATAAGTGTTACCCTGAATTTCTGAACAGTAGTATAGGTATGGTAGTAGTAGACTACAGTAAATGGTATGTAGGATATTTTCATTGAGGATATTTCTCATTTTATGCATTATTCCTAAAGTTTTGGACATCTTATTTATCACATGATTTATATGATGTTTCTAATTAAGTTGATCGTCTAAATACATGTCTAGGAATTTACTAATGGACACTTTTAGATATAATTTTGTTGTTTATTTTGATTGGCTTAGTGCTTTCATTATTTTTGTAGAAAAGTAGGTAGTTTTTGACACATTTAAGGATAGTTTATTGGCTGAAAACCAGTTAGCTGACATAATCCTTCATTGTCTTTATCAGTTTGTCTGAATTTATATCGGAGCATAGAATGGTGGTATCGTCAGCGAATAGTATATACTATACTTCATAAGGTTGGATACATTTGTAATGTCGTTAATGTATAGTAGGAATAGTTTGGGTCCTAGAACTGAACCTTGAGGTACTCTGCATGTAACTGGTAGAATATGTGACCTTTCTTCCTCAATGGCTACTTATTGTTTCCTGTTTTTTAGATAACTTTTTAACTAATCATTAACCTCCTCTTAGCCCATAGTATTTGGTCTTTCAAATTATCTTTTTCTATTGCTCCCCTTTCCCTCTGAAATCACAAAAAACTTTATCATACCTCAGAGTCGTCTTTGAATTTACATTTATACACATTCTCTTAGGGATTACTTCTAGTGGTGACTCCACACTACTCATGTCTAATCCTCTCTTTGTTGGTTCATTGTTTCTTTTTTCTTCTTTACTTTTCTCCATTTTGTGCTAAAATTATATTTAAGTATTGGATTAGATACCTTATCGGTCACCGAGAACACAATGCTACATCCTGAAAGACAACAAAGTGTTTTTCCTGAATCCAACAACAAAGCACTGTGTATTTACCTAGTTGTATTTTGCAGGAGGAGAGCTATGTATGTGTGTGTATTGGTTTATGTTTCCATTTTTCTGATGTACCGTTTTTTCTAGTCTCGGATCCAGCACTCCAAAAAAACTCATTTTTTTCAGTCTCCATTCTTTTCTCACTTTTTTTCCTTAGCTCCATGTCTCAGTCCCCTATTTTTCTCTATTTCCTCTTCATTTCCTTTTTTATCCACACATTTTTTATTTTTCACCATTTGCTAGTTTTGCTGCTTTTGATAGTATTTCTTCTGATATCATTTGGTGGGGGAAGAGAATACTGCCACCAAGTATTTCCACTTGGATCGTAAGAGGCGAGAAGAAAGGGATGGGGATTGGGACTAGGCATCCTTCTCCTTGTAGCCCCACAGGGGACATTCCTAAAAGAAAAAGCAAAGGCATAAGAGGGTCTGGGAGTTTTCGGACCAGCACCCTAAGGTTTGGGTCTTTTAATGTGCATGGATGTGGTACAGATGAGAGTAAAAGGGAAGAGATAGGTAGTATGTTTGTGAGAAGAAAGATGGATGTGTTGGCTTTGAGTGAAACTAAACTGAAAGGGAAGGGCGAGTGTAAGTTTGGGAGTGTAAGTGGGAGGTTATCAGGAGTGAAGAGAGGGCGAGGGAGGGAAGGGATGGCTATACTAGTAAGTGAAGAGATAGGTAAACGTGTAGTGGAGTGGAAGGTTTCCTCAAGGATAATGTGGATGAAGGTGAAACTGGGAAAGGAGATGTAGGTTTTTGTAAGTGCATATGGGCCTGGCAGTGGAAAGAGCATAGAAGAAAGGCTTTTTGGATAGATTTAAATTAGTGCAGAGAAGATTTGGGGAGAAATATCAATGTAATAGTACTGGGAGACCTTAATGCTAGGGTAGGAAATGATCCAATTGATGGAGTGGTTGGGAAATGTGGAGTTCTAGGAAAGAATTGTAGTGGAGAGTTGATGGTAGAAATGTGTCTAGAGAGTTGATAATAGCATATACAGTGTTTCGGAAGGAAGTCAAGCATAAGTACACATGGGAGAGGGTGGTGGATGGAAGGGTGGTAGATAGAGCGTTAATGGACTATGTAGTGGTAAATAGGATTATGATAGGAAGAGTTAAGGATGTACATGTACTAAGGGGAGAGGGTGGGGGAATATCAGATCATTTTTTGGTGGAAGGTAAGCTGAGAGTGGAGGATAAATGGAGGAAGAGGAAAGGGACAAAAGGTAGGGAGGTGCTTAGAGTGAACTCTTTAAATGAAAAGGAAAAGGAGAAAGAGTACAAGAAGAAGCTGAAGGAGTGGGAGGGAGTGAAGGATAGAGTGGAGCTAGGTGTGGAGGAGAAATGGGGATGGTTCAAGGAGGGAGTCACAAAGTGTGTAAAGATGGTGTGTGGAACAAGGACAGGAGGAAATAAAAGAAAGGGTAGTGAATGGTGGGATGAGGAAACAAAGAAGGTTGTAGAAGAGAAGAAGCGAGCTTTCACAGATTGGTTACCAAATAGGACGAGGGAATCATATGAGAGGTACAAAGAAAAGAAAAGAGAAGTAAAGGAAAAGGTAAAGGAGGCAAAGAGGAGAGCAGATGTGAAATGGGGTAACAGTATGACAAAAAAATTGAAAGTAATAAAAAGATGTTTTGGAAAGAAATTAAGAGAGGAAGAGGAGGTGAATCAAGTAGAGAAGAAAAGGTAAAAGGTGCAGATGGAGAGATGATAATGGAAGAGAAGGCAGTAAGGGGAAGATGGGTAGAATATTTTAGGGAGTTGCTAAATGTGAAGGAGGATAGGTAGGTAAAGATAGCTGCAGTGGGAAATGCTAAGAAAATGACTGTGATGAGTGAGGAAAATGGAGGAGAAATAAGGAAGGATGAAGTGAAGGCAGTTGTTAAGATGATGAAAGCAGGTAAGGCACCTGGTCTGGATGGATGCCATGGAGAATGTCTAAAAAAAAGGAGGTACAGTGATGGTGGACTGGGTGGTGAGGTTATTTAATGTTTGCTGGAGAGAGGGTAGAGTGCCGGAGGACTGGAGGAGTGCCTGTATAGTTTCACTTTACAAGGGAAAAGGGGACAAGTGTGAATGTAGTAGTTTCAGAGGGATTAGTTTGTTAAGTGTAGTTGGGAAGGCTTATGGGAGGATCTTGATTGAGAGGATCAGGAGAGGAACAGAGGGAGTAATTGGTGAGGAACAGTGTGGATTTAGGATGGGTAGAGGTTGTGTAGATCAGATCTTTGTGGTAAGACAGATATGTGAGAAAGCTATAGGTAAGGGGAAGGATGTTTTTTTGACTTTTATGGATCTGGAAAAGGCTTACGATAGAGTAGACAGAAAGGCATTGTGGGAGGTTATGCAGATATATGGGATAGGAGGAAAGCTTCTGGGAGCTGTCAAGAGTTTTTATGAGAGTAGTAGAGCTTGTGTCAGGATTAGAAATGGAGAGAGTGGTTTGAGGTAAAGGTGGGACTTCGTCAAGGATGCGTTATGTCGCCCTGGCTGTTCAACTTATACATGGATGGGGTAGTGCGAGAGGTAAATGCAAGGGTAGTTGGTCAGGGATTGGAGATGGTTAAAGAAAATGGAGAAAAGTGGGATGTGAGCCAGCTGTTGTTTGCGGACAACACTGCGCTTGTGGCAGGATCAGAGGAGGGATTGAGGAGTTGGTGACAGAGTTTGGGAGAGTGAGCATTAAGGGAGAGCGACTGGAGGAAGTGGATAGTTTTAGATACTTGGGTGCAAATGTGGCAGGAAAATGTGGAGTGAAGGTGGAGGTAGAATGTAGATTGAGAGAAGTGAGTAAATGCCTTGGTGGATTGAAGAGTGTAATGAGGAATAGACATTTAGGAATGGAAGCTAAGAGGAGACTGTATTTACCTAGTTGTATTTACCTAGTTGTATTTTGCGGGAAGGGGAGCGATGCTCGTGATGTCCCGCCTTTGTATCTTGCAGTGTCTAGTTTGTTTTTAAACTCATGAATGGTTTTTGCGCATACTATTTCATTGTCCAGTTTGTTCCAAGTGTCCAAAACTCTATGAGGAAAACTGTTTTTCTTCAGTTCTCTTCTATAGCTATGTTTTTTGATTTTCTTTCCATGTCCTCTTGTGTTTCTTTTGTCCCAGTTAAGTAAGTTCTCTCTATTGAGTACCTCTGTGCCTCTCATGATTCTGTAGATGGTCAATAGGTCACCTCTCTTCTTTGCTCCAGTGTCAGTAACTCCAGTTTAGCCAATCTCTCCTCGTATGATAGGTTTGCAAGTGCAGGTGCCATTTTTGTAGCTGCTCTTTGGATTCTTTCTATTTTCTTTATATTCTTTTTGGTACTGGGGGACCACAATGTCGCCGCATACTCTAATCTAGGCCTTATCAATGTAACCAATATTTTTTTTATCATGTCTTCGTCCAAGTATGTAAACGGCACTTTTATTTATCTTAGCAAGTTGTAAGTCTCCCCGACAATTTTGTTAATCTGTATATCATAGGACAAGTCGTTCATGATAATTACTCCCAAATCTTTTTCGGATCCTACTTTCTTTACTTCTTTGGTTCCAATTGTATATTTTCCTGATATTCTGTTTTTGCTTTTTCCAAACTCCATTATGCTACACTTCTTAGTATTAAAGTCCACTTCCCATTTCTGACTCCAGTTCCATACCCTATTTAGGTCTTCTTGCAGTGCTTCACAGTCCTCATCAGTTTCTATTTTCCTTAGCAGTTTGGCGTCATCGGCAAAGAAGCTCATGTAGCAGTTCACGTCCTCGTCCATGTCATTCATATAGATAGCAAACATTATTGGTGCCAGCACAGATCCTTGCGGTACTCCACTGATCACCTCTTTCCAATCTGAATATTTTTCTCTGAGCACTACTCTCATCTTTCTACCAGTCAGAAAGTCCTCTATCCATTTTAGTAGGTTTCCTTGTATTCCTCCTATGTGTTCCAGTTTTTTTAGTAGTTTTCTGTGTGGTACTTTGTCAAAGGCTTTTTGCAAGTCTCGGAATGCACAATCAGCCCATCCATTTCTTTCTTGCACTATGTCTATTAGTCTTGAGTAAAAGCATATTAAGTTTGTGGAGCATGATCTTCCTTGTCTGAATCCGAATTGTCTTGGGTTTAATATGTCATTGTCTTCCAGATGTTTTACCCATCTATTCTTGATTATTTTCTCACAAATTTTGGCTATGGTGCTTGTTAGTGATACTGGCCTATAGTTGGTGGGTTCTTTGTTTCCTCCTTTATATATTGGTACAATGTTAGCGTTTTTCCAGTCCTCGGGTATCTTTCCTTCTTTGAGTGAGCTGTTTATTAAGATGTGTATTTTGTCTGTTAGTTCTTCTTTGCACTCCTTTAGAATCCAATTTGCAATACCATCCGGGCCATGTGATTTTCTGACATCCAGCCTTGATAGATGTTCTGATATTTCCTTTAGTGATGCTGTAAACTCATTCATGAGGGGAGATTTCTTGTTTTTATCTATGTCACAATATGGTATTTTCTCTCTGGTGAAAACAGATTTAAAGTGATTGTTCATGACTTCGGCCATCTCTAAATCTTCTGTGTATTCTATGTTTCCTTGGCATAGTTTCACCATTTCCTGTTTGTTTTTAAGTTTACCATTCACATACCGATAGAATAGTTTGGGTTGCTCTTTGCATTTGTCTATAATATCCTTCTCATGGTTCCTTTTCTCCTCTCTTCTCACATTAACATACTCATTTCTATAGTTAACATAAATTTGCCATTTGCTTTGTTTTTTGTCTTTTCTCCACTTTTTCCAAGCTTTGTCCCTTCTGTCTTTTGCCTCACTGCATCTTTTGTTGAACCAACATTTAATGTACTCTCTCTCGCTTTTGTCTTGGTACATGCCTGTTTACACCTTCATTGTAGTTTTCCATCAATATATTCCATTTATCTTCCACTGTTGTTTCTTCCCTGTAAAATATTTCCCAGTTTGCATTCCGGAAGAATGTCTTTAGTTTTGTAAAGTCTGTTTTGTTGTACATCAGTCTTCCTTTCCTATGCTTTTCATTCCTCTCTATGTCTATTTCTTCCTTTAGTACAGTTTCGATGAGTACATGGTCACTCTTTCCAATTGGTGTCTCATACTGGACTTTATGCACTATTTCAGGTTCTGTTGTAAATATTAGATCTAGTTTCGATGGCTCTTCATTATTTCTGTACCTTGTGTTTTCACGGACCCATTGGGTCATTGTGTACTCCATGGTCATATCTAGCAGTACATTGCCCCACGAGTCATCTCCTCCTTGCACTGTCATGCTGTCCCAACAAATTTCTTTGCAATTGAAGTCCCCCATAATTACCAGATTACCCTTACCCATTAGTATCTCATTTAGTGATTTTCTTGTATCATCTAGCATTTTTGTATGTTCGTTTTCTTTCCAAGCGCTTGTTTTTGGAGGCACATAAGTCACCACAAACTTTCTACTTTTCATATTCTTGCCTTCAACTTTTATCATGATCAATTCAACATTGCCTTTGCCCTCTGCAATTTTTGTCACCTTTAGGTCTTTCTTGGCCAAGAACATGATTCCCCCTCCCTGTTTCTTGTCCCTGTTTTTTATCCAGTAGTTGTATAAACCTTGTCCGATAACAGTGGATGGTATTTCACCTCTTAGTTTAGTCTCTACAATTCCCATTATGTCTGGTTTTGCTTCTAACAGATAATCATTGAGTTCGTTCAGTCCTGAAATTAGTCCGTCAATGTTGGTATAGGCCACTTTTAATTTTCATCCTTCTCCCTGGTTTCTTCTTCCCTTGGTTTTTTCGTTTTGATGCGCCATTGTCTTAATCTCAAGTCTATTACTCTCCACTGGAATTCTTATGAAGGAGTGATTGTGCCAACAGCACTGTATGGGGTAGAAACATGGAACATAAGAGAGGAAGAGAGAAGGAGCTTGAATGTGTTTGAGATGAGGTGTCTAAGAAGTATGATGGGGGTTACTAGGATAGATAGAGTGAGAAATGAGGAGGTGAGGAGGAGAACAGGGGTGGAAAGGGAGTTGGGAGATAGGGTTGATGAAAGAGTACTAGGATGGTTTGGACACGTAGAAAGAATGAGTGAAGAAAGACTGGTAAAACAGGTATGGAAGGCAGATGTGGGGGGAGTGAACATGAGGGGATGTCCTAGGATGAAATGGATGGATGGGGTGAAGGGGGCTTTGGGGAAGAGGGGAATGTCTGTTGAGGAAGGACGGGAGAGGACAGAAGACAGGGTTGAATGGAGAATGGTTATATATGGATGATGTTGTGATGCATGAGGTGGAATGGGTGGGGGGGGGATGGGGGGTGAAGTAGTATGTGTGAGCAAAATTTGACGCAGCCCGAATGATTTCTCCCCGTTTTCTCCCCGTTTTCTCCTTTTATACATGGGGGGACAGAAAGGGGGGGGTCACCGATTTAATGAAGCGGCCTTGCTGTGGATGTGCTGTGTCTTACGACACTAATTCTGACCCAGGGCAGTGGACAAGGTGCAGGGATGACCCATCATCCAGGAGGTGCTAAGATAAGAGGGAGGGTGGAGGGGTGTGGAGTGTATTCAGGGATGGAATGGGTGGGAATGATTTTATGCCTTTTCCATTTTGGCTACCTCCCTTGTAAGGGGGAAAAAGCCTTGATATATATATGTATGTAGAAACAATGAGGAACCATCGAAACTAGACTTAATATTAACTTCTAAACCAGATATTGTGAACAAAATGGTGTCTAAAACACCAATTGGAAAGAGTGATCATATACTAATAGAGTTTGAATCAAAAGAACAGAACAATGTAGACAGGAATGAGAAACAGAGAAGGAAGATTTATGTACAACAAAACGGATTTTGTAAAACTAAGAAAAAATTTCCAAAACACAAATTGGGATAAATTCTCTAAAGAGGAAACAAAGATGGAAGACAAATGGAACATATTCAAAGAAAAGTACGAAGAAGGAATTAATAAATATGTTCCAAAAAAGAAACAAAAAGAGATTTATATAAAATATTGGTTTAACAAAAGGTGTAGTAAGGCTAGAGCTAGGAAAGACAAATCCTGGAAAAAAATGAAAAAAAAAAGATAGAAAATTATCTAAATGGCAAACATATAAAAATTAGGAACGAATATGTGAATATATGGAGGAAAGAAAAAAGAAAATATGAAAGGGATATCATAGACAAATGTAAGGATCAACCTAAACTTTTTTACAGATATATAAATGACAAACTAAAGGATAAGCATGAAATAGTAAAACTGGATGAGGAATAGACATTTGGGAATGGATGCTAAGAGGAGGGTATATGAGGGAGTGATTGTGCAAACAGCACTGTATGGGGCAGAAACATTGAACATAAGAGAGGAAGAGAGGAGTTTGAATGTGTTTGAGATGAGGTGTCTGAGAAGTATAATGTGGGTTACTAGGCTGGATAGAGTGAGAAATGAGGAGGTGAGGTGGAGAACAGGGGTGGAAAGGGCGTTGGGAGAAAGGGTTGAAGAAAGGGTATTAGGATGGTTTGGACACATGGAGAGAATGAGGGAAGAAAGACTGGTAAAAGAGGTATGGAAGGCAGATGTGGAGGGAGTGAACATGAGGAGACGTCCTAGGATGAGGTGGATGGATGGGGTGAAGGGGGCTTTGGGGAAGAGGGGAATGTCTGTTGAGGAAGGACGGTGTTAGCGGCAGATGCGGCAGATGATTTCTTTCACGAGAGGCCCATCGAAGAACGACCCATTCATCGCGTGGACTTACCTCCTCTTCCAAGAAGAGAGGCCTTTCATTACGAGAGGAAGAAACCTATCCGCGTTTTCCACCAAAACCCCCTCCAACAACGGGAGAGGACAGAAGACAGGGGTAAATGGAGAATGGTTGCATATGGATGATGTGATGCATGAGGTGTAATGGGCGGGGGATGGGGGAGGGATGAGGTAGTTTGTGTGAGCAAATTTTGATGCAGCCCGAAGGGATTTCTCCCCGTCTTCTTTATGCATGGGGGGACGGAAAGGGGGGTCACCGATTTAATGAAGCGGCCTTGCTGTGGATGTGCTGTGTCTTACGACACTGCTTCTGACCCAGGGCAGTGGACAAGGTGCAGGGATGACCCATCATCCAGGAGGTGCTAAGATGAGAGAGAGGGTGGAGGGGTGTGGAGTGTATTCAGGGATGGAATGGGTGGGAATGATTTTATGCCTTTTCCTTTTTGGCTACCTCCCTTGTAAGGTATATGTGTGTATCGTTTGAGTTCTTAGTTTGATTTTCATTTTCATTTTTTTTTCTTTTTTTTTTCCGTTTATACCCATCCCATGCACTTCATCGATTTCCTTTCCCAAATTCTGTCCCTCGTACTGAACTGCTTTCAGTATCTCCTTCGCAATTTCTTTTTCTTTTTCTCTTTGGTATTTGTGTACATTGTGTTTTTCATTGATACCGTAAACCACAAGTACTTCTATACCGCTCATAATTGTGTAGATGGTCAAGAAGTCTCCTCTTTCTCTTCTTTCTTCCAGAGTCCGTAATTCTAGTTTTGACAATCTCTCTTTACATGACAATTTTGAGAGTGTTGGGGACTATCTTCATAGTTGCATTCTGGATTCTCTCAATCTTCCCTGTATTCTTTTTAGCACTGGGTGACAATAGTGTCACTGCATACTCCAATTTTGGCCTTATCAGTGCGACTAGTATTTTCTTTACCATTTCTTCCTCCAAGTAAGTAAAAGCCACTTTTATTGATCTTAGCAAATTATAGGTTTCATCGATAATTTTGTTTATATGTTTATCAGGAGACATATCTTTTGTGATGATTATTCCCAGGTCTTTTTCAGATCCCACTTTCTTTACATCCTTTTCAACAATTTTATATTATCCTGATATCCTTTTTTTTTTTTTTTTTTTTTTTTACTTTTTTTCAAATTCCATTATGCTACATTTCTTAAGAGCAGCCAAGAGTTTTTATGAGAGTAGTAGAGCTTGTGTTAGGATTAGAAATGGAGAGAGTGAATGGTTTGAGGTAAAGGTGGGACTTCGTCAGGGATGTGTTATGTCGCCCTGGCTGTTCAATCTATACATGGATGGGGTGGTGCAAGAGATGAATGCAAAGGTGGTGGGATAGTGATTGGAGATTGTTAAAGAAAATGGAGAAAAGTGGGAGATAAGCCAGTTGTTGTTTGCTGACGACACTGTGCTTGTAGCATGATCAGAGGAGGGATTGAGGAAGTTAGTATTAGAGTTTGAGAAAGTATGTGAAAGGAGGAAGCTGAAGATAAGTGTGGGCAAAAGTAAGGTGATGAGATGTACAAGGGGAGTGAGTGACAGCAGGCTGAAAGTGAGTATTAAACGAGGAAGAGGTTAGGGTGGGATTGACTGTGTAGTGGAAGGAACTAGGGAAGTGATTGTGATGGGAGAGGAAATGCTTGTAGGAAAAATGAGGTACAGAGAGCATTGAAAATTATGAAAGCTAGTAAGGTATACATGGATGGGGTGGTGTGAGAGGTGAATGCAAGGGTGGTGGGTCAGGGATTGGAGATGGTTAAAGAAAATGGAGAAAAGTGGGAGATAAGCCAGTTGTTGTTTACCTAGTTGTATTTTACAGGACGAGAGCTATGCTTGTAGTGACCCGTTTTTGTTCTTAAAATTGTGTATAGTTCTGGCATTCACTGTTTCTCTGTTCAGTTTGTTCCAGACATCAATCACTTTACAGTGCTCAACAAGGATATACGAACGGTTAGCAAGAATGAGTGATTAGGAGTGTTGAGGACTGTTTTTGCTGAAATGCACAATTTAAATAAAAAATTAGCATATGGTTGCATTATTTGACCTATTTTCTTTAAAATGTGTGGTTTCCATGTAATTTGATCAAAGAAAAGTTACATTTTTATCCTCTACAAAATTACCAACCACATACCGTCCGACTCACCAAACAATGACAGTTTTTGCTCAAATGCACAATTTTATATAGATTAGCATATGGTTGCATTATTTGACCAATTTTCTTTAAAATGTGTGATTTCCACGTAATTTGATCAAAGAGAAGTTACGTTTTTATCCTTTGCAAAATTACCGACAGCTATGAATACCGTCCGGTTTTTGCTGAAATGCACAATTTTATATAAAAGATTAGCATGTGGTTGCATTATTTGACCTATTTTCTTTAAAATGTGTGATTTTCATGTAATTTGATCAAAGAGAAGTTATGTTTTTATCCTTTGCAAAATTGCCGACCGACTCGCTCATTGTCGACCAAACTGGAACAAGAATGGTTTTTGCTGAAATGCACGATTTTATATAAAAAATTAGCATATGGTTGCATTATTTGACCTATTTTCTTTAAAATGTGTGATTTCCATGCAATTTGATCAAAGAGAAGTTACGTTTTTATCCTTTGCAAAATTACCGACAACAGCTATGAATACCGTCCGACTCACTCATAGCTGACCAAACTCAAAAAAGGACGGTTTTTCCTGAAATGCACGATTTTATATATATATATATATATATATATATATATATATATATATATATATATATATATAAAAAGCATATGATTGCATTATTTGACCCATTTTCTTTAAAATTGTGATTTTCATGTAATTTGATAAAAAAGAAGTTAGTTTTTATCCTCTGCAAACTTACCAACCACAGCTACGAATATCGTCAGACTCATTGATAGCTGACCAAACTCGAACAAGAACGGTTTTTGCTGAAATGCACGATTCGGTATAAAAAATTAGCATATGGTTTTATTATTTTACCTATTTTCTTTCAAATGTGTGATTTCCATGTAATTTGATCAAAGAGAAATTACGTTTTTATCCTCTGCAAAATTGCTGACCACAGCTATGTATACCGTCCGACAGTTTTTGCTGAAATGCACGATTGGTCAAATTACATGAAAATCACACATTTTAAAGAAAATAGTCAAAATAATTTATCTATATGCAATTTATTACACTAATAACACAATAGTAAGAAACTTAATAGAGTGTAGTTTGATCCATACCACCAGTGATCATAGATGACGGGCTGGACGAATCATAGCTGTGGTTGGTAATTTTGCAGAGGATAAAAGCGTAACTTCTCTTTGATCAAATTACATGAAAATCACACATTTTAAAGAAAATAGGTAAACTAATGCAACCATATGCTAATTTTTTATATAAAATGGTGCATTTGAGCAAAATCCATCATTGTTTGGTTGAGGTCGTCAATTAGTGAGTCGGACGGTATGTGGTTGGTAATTTTGTAGAGGATAAAAACATAACTTCTCTTTGATCATATTACATGGAAATCACACATTTTAAAGAAAATAGGTCAAATAATGCAACCATATGCTAATTTTTTATATAAAATCGTGCATTTCAGCAAAAACAGTCCTCAACACTCCTCATCACTCATTCTCGCTAACCGTTCGTACATCCTTGTCGAGCACTATATGTGGGAAGCTATTTTTTTTTCATGTCTCTTCTATAACTGTCTTTCTCTAGTTTCTTTTTGTGTCCTTGTCCTCTTGTTTCTCTTCTGTCCCACTTTAATAAGCCGTCTCTATCGAGAACTTCCATCCCTTTCATAATTCTGAAAATGGTCAACAAGTCGCCTCTTTCCCTTCTCTGTTCTAGTGTTGACAACTGTAATTTCTCCAATCTTTGTTCATATGTCAGATTTGACAGTGTAGGTGCCATTTTTGTCGCTGCTCTTTGGATTCTTTCTAATTTTCTTATGTTCTTTTTTTGTGCTAGGTGCCCACATTGATACAGTATATTCTAATTTCGGTCTTATCAGTGTAACAACTATTTTTTTTACCATTTCCTCATCTGTGTAGTCGAAGGCCACTTTCATTGATCTTAATAAGTTATAAGTCTCTCCAAATAATTCATTTACATGTTTGTCAGGTGTCAAGTCACTTGAGATGATTAGTCCTAGGTCCCTCACTGATGTTTACTTTTTTGACTTCTTTGTTTCCAATTTTATATTGTCCCGAAACTCTATTTTTACTTTTTCTAGATTCCATTATGCTACATTATTTAATGTTGAAGTTCATCTCATATCTCTGACTCCATTCCTATATTTTATCCAGGTCATCTTGCAGCGATCTGCAATCTTCTTCCGTTCTTACTCTCTTGAGTAATTTGGCATCATCAGCAAAAAAGTTCATGTAACAATTTACTCCCTCATCCATATCATTAAAGGAGCCAAAACAGCCTGGTGGGACGCCACTTTTCACATCTTCCCATTTCGAATTTTTGTCTCTAAGTACCACACTCATTTTCCTCCCAGTTAAGAAATCCTTCACCCATTCCAACAGTTTGCCTTGAATTTCTCCTATTTTTTTCAATTGTACCTATTTTTTGTGTGGTACTTTGTCAAATGCTTTCTGCAAATCCAAGAAGGCGCAATCTGCCCATCCATCTCTTTCTTGTATTATCTCAAGTAATCTCAAGTAAAAGCAGATTAAGTTTATGGTGCACGATCTTCCACTTCTAAAGCCAAATTGTTTGGGGCTTATTATTTCTTTGGTCAATTTGTTCCTGATATCCTTTTCACATATTTTTGCTACTGTGCCTGTGAGGGATACTGGTCTGAAGTTTGTAGGATCTTCCCTATTTCCTCCTTTATATATTGGTACTGTGTTAGCATCTTTCCAATCTTGCAGCACCTTTCCCTCTTTGAGTGCAAAGTCAATTATCTTGTATAGTTTGTCTGTCAGTTCATCCATACACTCTTTCAGTATCCAATTTGCAATTCCATCTGGTCCGTGTGATTTTCTGACATCTACGCTTTTTATTTGGTCTCTTATTTCTTTTTGTGTTATCTTTATTTCTTTCATCATGGATGATCTTTCTTGTTGTCCATCTTCCCAGGATTGTGAGCTCTCAATTGTAAAAACAGACCTGAAATGTCCGATTGTAACTTCTGCCATCTCAGTGTCATCTATGTATTCTTTATCTCCTTCATCCAGTTTTACTATTTCATGCTTAATATTTAGTTTGTCATTTATATATCTGTAAAAAAGTTTAGGTTGATCCTTACATTTGTCTATGATATCCCTTTCATATTTTCTTTTTTCTTTCCTGCATATATTCACATATTCATTCCTAATTTTTATATGTGTTTGCCATTTAGATGTTTCTCTATCTTTTTTTCATTTTTTTCCAGGATTTGTCTCTCCTAGCTCTAGCCTCACTACACCTTTTGTTAAACCAATATTTTATATAAATCTCTTTTTGTTTCTTTTTTGGAACATATTTATTAATTCCTTCTTTGTACTTTTCTTTGAATATGTTCCATTTGTCTTCCATCTTTGTTTCCTCTTTAGAGAATTTATCCCAATTTGTGTTTTGGAAAATTTTTCTTAGTTTTACAAAATCCGTTTTGTTGTACATAAATCTTCCTTCTCTGTTTCTCATTCCTGTCTACATTGTTCTGTTCTTTTGATTCAAACTCTATTAGTATATGATCACTCTTTCCAATTGGTGTTTTAGACACCATTTTGTTCACAATATCTGGTTTAGAAGTTAATATTAAGTCTAGTTTCGATGGTTCCTCATTGTTTCTACATACATATATATATACCAAGGCTTTTTCCTCCTTACAAGGGAGGTAGCCAAAATGGAAAAGGCATAAAATCATTCCCACCCATTCCATCCCTGAATACACTCCACACCCCTCCACCCTCCCTCTTATCTTAGCACCTCCTGGATGACGGGTCATCCCTGCACCTTGTCCACTGCCCTGGGTCAGAATTAGTGTCGTAAGACACAGCACATCCACAGCAAGGCCGCTTCATTAAATCGGTGACCCCCCCCCTTTCTGTCCCCCCATGTATAAAAGGAGAAGACGGGGAGAAATTTTCGGGCTGCGTCAAATTTTGCTCACACATACTACCTCACCCCCATCCCCCCCACCCATTCCACCTCATGCATCACAACATCATCTATATACAACCATTCTCCATTCACCCCTGTCTTCTGTCCTCTCCTGTCCTTCCTCAACAGACATTCCCCTCTTTCGCAAAGCCCCCTTCACCCCATCCATCCATCTATCTCATCCTAGGACGTCCCCTCATGTTCACTCCCTCCACATCTGCCTTCCATACCTGTTTTACCAGTCTTTCTTCACTCATTCTTTCTATGTGTCCAAACCATCCTAGTACTCTTTCATCAACCCTATCTCCCAACTCCCTTTCCACCCCTGTTCTCCTCCTCACCTTCTCATTTCTCACTCTATCTAACCCAGTAACCCCCATCATACTTCTCAGACACCTCATCTCAAACACATTCAAGCTCCTTCTCTCTTTCTCTCTTATGTTCCATGTTTCTGCCCCATACAGTGCTATTGGCACAATCACTCCTTCATACAGTCTCCTCTTAGCTTCCATTCCCAAATGTCTATTCCTCATTACACTCTTCAATCCACCAAGGCATTTACTCACTTCTCTCAATCTACATTCTACCTCCACCTTCACTCCACCTTTTCCTGCCACATTTGCACCCAAGTATCTAAAACTATCCACTTCCAGTCGCTCTCCCTTAATGCTCACTTCCAGTCTACTGCTACTTTCACCCCTTGTACATCTCATTACCTTACTTTTACCCACATTTATCTTTAGCTTTCTTCTATCACATACTCTCCCAAACTCTTTCACCAACTTCCTCAATCCCTCCTCTGATCCCAATCCCTGACCAACTACCCTTGCATTTCCCTCTCACACTACCCCATCCATGTATAAGTTGAACAGCCAGGGCGACATAACGCATCCTTGACGAAGTCCCACCTTTACCTTAAACCACTCACTCTCTCCATTTCTAATCCTGACACAAGCTCTACTACTCTCATAAAAACTCTTGACAGCTCCCAGAAGCTTTCCTCCTATCCCATATATCTGCATAACCTCCCACAATGCCTTTCTGTCTACTCTATCGTAAGCCTTTTCCAGATCCATAAAAGCCAAAAAAACATCCTTCCCCTTACCTATAGCTTTCTCACATAGCTGTCTTACCACAAAGATCTGATCTACACAACCTCTACCCATCCTAAATCCACACTGTTCCTCACCAATTACTCCCTCTGTTACTCTCCTAATCCTCTCAATCAAGATCCTCCCATAAGCCTTCCCAACTACACTTAACAAACTAATCTCTCTGAAACTACTACATTCACACTTGTCCCCTTTTCCCTTGTAAAGTGAAACTATACAGGCACTCCTCCAGTCCTCCGGCACTCTACCCTCTCTCCAGCAAACATTAAATAAACTCACCAGCCAATCCACCATCACTATACCTCCTTTATTTAGACATTCTGCATGGCATCCATCCAGACCAGGTGCCTTACCTGCTTTCATCATCTTAACAACTGCCTTCACTTCATCCTTCCTTATTTCTCCTCCATTTTCCTCACTCATCATGGTCATTTTCTTAGCATTTCCCACTGCAACTATCTTTCCCTCCCTATCCTCCTTCACATTTAGCAACTCCCTAGAATATTCTGCCCATCTTCCCCTTACTGCCTTCTCTTCCATTATCATCTCTCCATCTGCACCTTTTACCTTTTCTTCTCTACTTGATTCGCCTCCTCTTCCTCTCTTAATTTCTTTCCAAAACATCTTTTTATTACTTTCAATTTTTTTGTCATACTGTTACCCCATTTCACATCTGCTCTCCTCTTTGCCTCCTTTACCTTTTCCTTTACTTCTCTTTTCTTTTCTTTGTACCTCTCATATGACTCCTTTGTCCTATTTTGTAATCAATCTGTGAAAGCTGGCTTCTTCTCTTCTACAACCTTCTTTGTTTCCTCATCCCACCATTCACTACCCTTCCTCCTATTTCCTCCTGTCCTTCTTGTTCCACAGACCATCTTTGCACACTTTGTGACTCCCTCCTTGAACCATCCCCAGTCCTCCTCCACTCCTAGCTCCACTCTAGCCTTCACTCTCTCCCACTCCTCCTTCAGCTTCTTCTTGTACTCCTTCTCCTTTTACTTTTCATTTAAAGAGTTCACTCTAAGCACCTCCCTAGCTTTTGTCCTTTTCCTCTTTCTCCATCTATCCTCCACTCTCAGCTTACCTTCCACCAAAAAATGATCTGATATTCCCCCACCCTCTCCCCTTAGTACATGTACATCCTTAACTCTTCCTATCATAATCCTATTTACCACTACATAATCCATCAGTGCTCTATCTACCACCCTTCCATCCACCACCCGCTCCCTTATGTATTTATGCTTGACTTTCTTCCGAAACACTGTATTTGCTATCATCAACTCTCTTTCTAGACACATTTCCACCATCAACTCTCCACTATGATTCTTTCCTGGAACTCCACATTTCCCAACCACTCCATCAATTAGACCATTTCCTGCCCTAGCATTAAGGTCTCCCAGTACTATTACAATGACATTTCTCCCTAAATCCTCTGTGCACTCATTTAAAGCTATCCAAAAGGCCTCCCTTTCCTCTACACTCTTCTCACTCCCAGGCCCATATGCACTTACAAAGACCCACATCTCCTTTCCCAGTTTCACCTTCACCCACATTATCCTTGAGGAAACCTCCTTCCACTCCACTACACGTTTACCTATCTCTTCACTTACTACAATTGCCACCCCTTCCCTCCCTCGCCCCCTCTTCACTCCTGATAACCTCCAACTTACACTCCCAAACTTACACTCACCCTTCCCTTTCAACTTAGTTTCACTCAAAGCCAACACATCCATCTTTCTTCTCACAAACATACTACCTATCTCTTCCCTTTTACTATTATCTGTGCCACATCCATGCACATTAAAAGACCCAAACCTTATGGTGCTGGTCGGAAAACTCCCAGACCCTCTTATGCCTTTACTTTTTCTTTTAGGAATGTCCCCTGTGGGGCTACAAGGAGAAGGATGCCTAGTCCCAATCCCCATCCCTTTCTTCTCGCCTCTTACGATCCAAGTGAAAATACTTGGTGGCAGTATTCTTTTCCCCCACAACAGGGAATTCCCCCACCACAGAAAATGAATACTCAGAGAAATGGTACAGGACAGCAGCAAGGGGTTGGGGGACAGCATAATGGAGGGACAGTCGTAGTATAAAAGTGTCATCATTTCTCTATGAACAGAGTTTTCCTCTATCATAGACAAAATGATGTATGGCTCTGGTCTGTAGGGGTGCCCCATATAGACCCTAAAGTATCAACTGCATGCTACTTTGCCACAATAACAAGCAGCCAATACCCCAGACAGGGCTTATTGTTTCTATATCTAGTATTTTCCTTAACTCATTGCGTTAGGATGTATTCAATGGTCATATCCAGTAGAATGTTGCTCCAAAGTTCATCACCCCCTTTAACTATCATCTTTTCCCAAATTATGTCTTTTGCATTTAAATCGCCCATGATTACTATGTTTCCACCCTCTTTCAGTAACTTGTTTAGCACATTCATTGTTTCTACCAGTAATTTAAAATGTTCGCTGTCTGACCGCACATGGGTTTTTGGTGGTACATACACTGCTACAAATTTTCTGCTTTCCATCTTTTTGTTTGCAATTTTAATCATAATTACTTCTACATTGCCTTGGCCTTTAAATCTTTGTCACATTTAGACTCTTTTTGGTCAATATCATGACACCTCCTTGCTTGTCTGTTCTATTTTTCACCCAGTGGTTGTATAGACCATGTCCCACTATGCTTGTTGATAGCAGTCCTTTCAATTTTGTCTCTACCATGCCCATGATATCAGGTTTTTCTGTTTCTAGATAGTCATTTAGTTAATTGATTCCAGAGATCATACCATCAATATTGGTGTATGCCACTTCTATTTTCATATTTTCTTTTCTTTTTTTGTTTAAGTTCTCCATTTTTTTGATGTACCATTTTTTCAGTCTCAAGTCCAGCACTCTCCAAAAAAACTTGTTTTTTCCCATCTCTGTTCTCTTCTCATTCCGATCATTGGCTTCAGTTCTGAGTACTTTGTCTTTCTCTTTTTCCTCATCACTCATTTCCTTTTGTATCCTTATATGTTTGAATTTCTCACTGTTTGCCAGTTTAACCGCTTTCAATAATACCTCCTCTGCTATCATTTGTGTTCTTAGTTTTATTTTCAGAGGTCTATGGTGTTTTTCTTTTGAATATTTGCCTATCCTGTGGATTGTGTTGATTTCCTTATCGAAATTCTGACCTTCATCCTGTATTTCTTTCAGAATTTCCCTAGGTAATTCCTCCTCCTTTTCTCTCTGGTATCTATACACATCATGCTTTTCCTGGATACCATGGACCACAGTGCACTTACCTTTGTCAACTGTATCTCTCACCCAGTTTTCCTTTTCTTTAATTACTTTCATAACTGTTTCTATTGTATTTTCTTCCATCTGCTTTTATGATATTTCTCTTAAAAGATATTTCTTGATTTTCCTGTTCTTGTTTCTGTTGATTTTTTATTTCATTGAGGTCTGTTTCTTTGATTGACTGCCACTTTTCTGGTCACTACTTGCAACTGCTCTTTGACCTCCTTTTTCAGTTCATCATTTTTATTTTTATCCTCATTTTTCATTTTCTCATTTTCTCTCTTAAGAATTTCAATTTCACTCTTTAGGTCATTTAATTCTTTAATTGTTTGCTCGTTACTTTTTCACAATGTAATCAATTCCCTGTGTACAGCTTGGTAATCCATTTTCAAATCTATGATTTCTTCCATTAAGTTATTTACTTCACGATTTCTTAGTGCATTACTATATCTAATTTCTCTTTCTACGTGTATATCTAAACTTTTACCTACTTCACTTGGGTTTCTTTGAAATCCTGAAAAGACGTTATTTTCCCACCTTGGGTTTTTTCTAGGAGTATCTATTAAACAATGGCATTTGGGGATGACACCTCTAGGGCTTTTTACTATACAGTACTTACATCAAGTCCTCTCTTAGTTGGTTCATTTGTTATTCTTTCTTCTTTATATTTCTCCATTTTGCCAGAACTATACCTAATTCAAGAACTGGAAAAACTTTTACCGGTCACAACGAGTACCATAGCGAATCTATCCCACTCAATAACAACAGGTTTCCTTCGTTATTTGCGACGAAACTGCTAGATAGGAGCGCTCACAATGCAGCACTTCCTTTTGCTTCGGTGTCTGGACGGTGTTTGCTGATGACACTGTTCTTGTAGCAGGATCAGAGGAGGGATTGAGGAATTTAGTGACAGAGTTTGAGAAGGTGTGTGAAAGAAGGAAGTTGAAGATAGATGTGGGCAAAAGTAAGGTGATGAGCAGTACAAGGGGAGAGAGTGGCAGCAGGCTGGAAGTGAGTATTAAGGGAGAGAGACTGGAGGAAGTGGATAGTTTTAGATACTTGGGTGCAAATGTGGCAGGAAAGGATGGAGTGGGGGTGGAGGTAGAATGTAGATTGAGAGAAGCGAGTAAATGCCTTGGTGGATTAAAAAGTGTAATGAGAAATAGACATCTGGGAATGGATGCTAAGAGGAGATTGTATGGAGTGATTGTGACAACAGCACTGTATGGGGCAGAAGTATGGAGCATAAGAGAGGAAAAGAGGAGGAGTTTGAATGTGTTTGAGATGGCCTGAGAAGTATGATGGGGGTTACTAGGCTAGAGTGAGAAATGAGAAGGTGAGGAGGAGGACAGGGGTGGAAAGGGAGTTGGGAGATTGGATTGATGAAAGAGTATTGGGATGGTTTGGACACTTGGAAAGAATGAGTGAAGAAAGATTAGTAAAGGAGGTGTAGAAGGAGTGAACATGAGGGGGCATCCTAGGATGAGATGGATGGATGGGGTAAAAGGGGCATTGGGAAAGAGGGGAAGGTCTGTTGAGGAAGGACGGGAGAGGACAGAGGATAGATGTGAGTGGAGAATGGTTGTGTATGGATGATGTTGTGATGCATGAGAGGGAGTGGGTGGGGGATGGGGGGTGAGGGAGTGTGATGAGAAATAATTTGACGCAGCCTGAAAGGATTTCCCCCCGTCTTCTCCATTTCTGCATGAGGGGACGGAGAGGGTGGGGTCACTGAATAAATGAAGCGACCTTGCTGTGGATGTGCTGTGTCTTGTGACACTGCTTCTGACCCAGGGCAGTGGACAAGATGCAGGGATGACCCGTCATCCAGGAGGTGCCAAGATAAGAGGGAGAGAGGAGGGTAGAGGGGAGTGGAGTATGTAGGGGATGGAATGGGTGGGAGTGGTTTCTATGCCTTGTCTTTTGGCTACCCCCCCCCCCCTTTGTAAGGGGAAAAAATCCTTTGGTATATGTGTGTATGTAGTAAGGTACCTGGGTTGGATAGATGTCATATGGAGTGTCTGACTAAAGGAGGAATGGTTGTAGTAGATTGGCTAGGGAGGTTGTTTAATGTGTACTTAAGGGAAGGGAGTGTGCCAGAAAACTGGAGGAGTGCTTGTATATTTCTGATTTACAAGGGATAAGTGTAAATGCAGTAGTTTTTGAGAGAGCAATTTTTTTTTTAGCAAGGTTGGAAATGCTTATGGGAAGGTGTTAATTGTGAGGATTATGAAAGGAACAGAGGGAGTAATTGGTGAGGAACAGCATGGGTTTAGGAGAGGTAAAGGATGCACCAATCAAACTTTTGTGGTAAGGCAATTATGCAAGAGGTTTTTTGATGAAAGATAATTTTTGGGGGGCCTTTATGTATCTAGGGAAGGCTCATGGCAGGATTGACAGGAAGGCATTGTGGGAGGTATTGCAGATACTTGTATATGGGATGGAAGGTAAGTTAAGGGTAATCGAAAGCTCTTACTTGATTAAAGGTGGGGCCGCACCAAGGTTGTGTTATGTTATCATGACAATTCATTGTGTACATGGATGGGGTGGTATGGGAGGTAGATGCAAAGGTGATGGGTAGAGGACAGGAGATGGTTAGAGAGAATGGAGAGAAGCTGGGGGTGAGCCAATTGTTGTTTGTGTAGATTTGTGTTTGTGATCTACATTGAGTTTGGGGTCATTGAGACAAACTAATTGGTGTTTTCTTTCTTTACTCTCTCCATCAAGACTACATCTTGTAACATTCCCCAAGGAAAAACTCTTGGCTTGCCAATGATACCATTAACCTACACATGGTGGCTGTTGCCAAAACAAGGATCTATATACAATTTATTCTCTTCTATCTGCGTCTGCTCTATTTCTACAATGTACAATACATGAACTGAGTGTAGACACCCAGTATTTATGCATAAGTGATTTATTTACAAACAATGGAAACACACATAAAGATATATTGGTAGTATAATGATTTTGCAGTTGGCAATGTCAGACATAGGTGTCCAGATGTTCAGCCCAGTTGACCACATGAGGTCAGACATGCTCAGCCTGAATGCCTGCTGTGAGGTGAAACACAATAGGTGGTCCCGTGGGAGTTCTGGAGACATGAGATGTTACTGTCTGTATTTACCTAGTTGTATTTTATGGGAAGGGGAGCTATGCTTGTGGTGTCCCACCTTTGTATCTCACAGTGTCTAGTTTGCTCTTAATTTATGAATGTCTTTTTGCACACACTATTTTTTTGTCCAGTTTGTTCCAAGTGTCAACCACTCTATCTGGAGAACTGTTCTTCTTCAGATCTCTTCTCTATGTTTTTTGAGTTTCTTTCCATGTCCTCTTGTGTTTCTTTTGTCCCTGTTTAACAAGTCCTCTCTATCGAGTATTTTTGTGTCCTTCATGATTCTATAGATGGTCAGTAGGTCGCCTCTCTCTCTTCTTTGCTCCAGAGTCGGTAACTCCAATTTAGCCAGTTTCTCCTCATATAACAAGTTTGAAAGTGCAGTGGCCATTTTTGTGGCTGCTCTCTGGATTCTTTCTATTTTCTTTATATTCTTTTTGGTACTGGGTGACCACAATGTTGCTGCATATTCTAGTCTAGGCCTAATCAGTGTGACTAATATTTTTTTAATAATTTCTTCTTCCAAATATGTAAATGTCACTTTTATTGATCTTAGCAAGTTATAGGATTCTCTGACAATTTTGCTTATTTGTTTATCATAGGACAAGTTGTTTGAGATAATTACTCCCAAATCTTTTTCAGATCCCACTTTCTTTACCTCCTCAGTTCCAATTTTATGATGTCCTGATATTCTATTTTTACTTTTTCCAAACTTCATTATGCTACACTTCTTAATATTGAAGTCTATTTCCCATTTCTGACTCCAGTTCTATACCTTATTCAGGTCTTCCTGTAGTGATTCGTAATCCATTTTGGCTTTTATTTTCCTTAACAATTTAGTGTCATCTGCAAAGAAGCTTATGTAACATTGCACATCATCATCCATGTCATTCACATAAATAGCAAACATTATTGGAGCAAATACAGATCCTTGCGGGACTCCACTGATCACCTTCTTCCAATCTGAATATTTTTCTCTGAGTACTACTCTCATCTTTCTACCAATCAGGAAGTCCTCCATCCATTTTAGTAGGTTCCCTTGTATCCCTCCTATATGTTACAGGTTTTTTTTAATAATTTTTTGTGTGGTACCTTGTCGAAAGCTTTCTGTAAGTCCAACAAAGCACAATCGGCCCATCCCTCCCTTTCTTGCACTATATTAGTCTAAAGTAAAAACATATTAAGTTTGTGGTACATGATCTTCCCAGTCTGAACCCAAATTGTCTTAGGTTTATTATATTATTTTCTTCCAGGTGTTTTACCCATGTATTCTTGATCATTTTCTCACAATTTTGGTTATAGTGCTTGTTAGTGAGACCGGTCTATAGTTGGTTCTTCCTTGTTTCCTCCTTTATATATTGATACAATGTTAGCATTTATCCAGTCTTTTGGTATTTTTCCTTCTTTAAGTGAGCAATTTATTATGTTATGTATTTTCTCCATTAGTTCTTTGCATTCTTTTAGAATCCACTTTGCAATTCCGTCTGGATCGTGCGATTTCCTGACATCAAGGTTTGATAAATGTTCCATTATTTCTTTTTGTGTTATTATCTCACTCATGGGGGGAGATCGCATTTCATTTCCTTCGTCCCAATATTGTGCCTTCTCTGTAGTGAAAACAGACTTGAAGCTATTATTCATGACTTTGGCCATTTCTAGATCTTCTATGTATTCTATATTTCCTTTGCATTTATCTATGTCTTTTTCATGGTTCCTTTTTTCCTCTCTTCACACTTTTACATACTGTACTCATTTCTACAGTTTATATATATTAGCCATTTTCCAGGTTTTTTATCTTTTCTCCATCTTTTCCAAGCTCTGTCTCTTCTACCTTTTGCCCCACTGCATCTTCTGTTGAACCAGCATTTAATGTACACTCTCTCTAGTTTCTCTCTTGGTACATGCCTATTCACGCCTTCATTATAATTATCCATTAAGATATCCCATTTTTCTTCCACTTTTGTCTCTTCTATGTAAAATTTTTCCCAATTTGCATTCTGAAGGAATTTCTTTAGTTTTGCAAAGTCTGTTTTGTTGTACATCAGTCTTCCTTTCCTATGCTTTTCATTTCTCTCCATATATATTTCTTCCTTTAGTTCAGTCTCAATAGGTATATGGTCACTCTTTCCAATTGGCTAATGCATGTGTGCATGCTAGACATCTAAAGGATTGAATATTCCCCTCAATCATCTTGCAACTTTTTTCAATGACACTGCATTTGTTAATGGGTCAGAGGAGAGTCAAAGGCAATCAGTGACAGAGTTTGAGGAAGTAAGTGATTGGAGGAAATTGAAAATAAATGTGATCAAAATCAAGGCGATGAGATGTACATGGGGTGAAAGTGGCAGTAAGTTGGAGGTAAGTCTTAAAGGAAAGAGATTTAAGGAAGTGGATAGTTAATATTTAGGATCACATGTAGCAGATAATGGGGGAATTGAGTTGGAAGTAAACTGTAGAATGAGGGAAGCAAGTAAATGTCATGGGGGAATGAATATTGTCATGAGAAATATGCATCAGGGGACAAATGGAAAGAGAAGATTGTATGAAAGGGTAATTATATCTATGACACTGTATGGGGCAGATACTAGGAATTCAATTTAAATTTAGATTAGTTTGATATGAAGTGCTTGAGAAGTATGGTGGTGTTACAAGGATAGTGTAGACAAAAATGATGAGTTGTACAAAGGTTGAGAGTAGTAGTGGGTTAAAAGTGATTTCAAAGGGTATGTGAATGGAGTAAATATCTTTAAGTATTTGGGGATACTGAACATGTAGACAGAATCGGAGGAGTGGAAGTAAATTATAGAATAAAGGAGGCAAACAAATGTCTAAAGGGAATGAAAAGTGGCATGAGAGATAGCTATTTGGTGATAAATGCAGAGAGAAGACTGTATTTACCTAGTTGTATTTTACAGGAAGGGGACCTATGCTCATAGTGACCCGTCTTTGTATCTCGTAACATCTAGTTTGTTCTTAAATTCTTGTATGGTGTTTGCACATGCTATTGTTTTGTCCAATTTGTTCCAGACATCCACCACACTGACTTTTTTTTTTTTTTTACCAGATCTCTTAACCATGTTTTTCTTCTCTGTCAAGGACTTGCATGCCTTTTGTGATTCTGTAAATGGCCAATAGATAACCTCTTTCTCTTTTTTGTTCCAGGGTTGGTAGTTCCAGTTCAGACAATCTTTGCTCCTATGTCCATTTTGAAAGTGTTGGGGCCGTCATTGTTGTTTCTCTTTGGATTTTTTTCTATTTTCCTTGTATCCTTTTTTGTATTGGGTGTCCATAGTGTTGCAGCATACTCCAATCTTGGCCTTACCAGTATATACATACATACCTGTTAGCTTCGCTGCCACTAACACTTAGTCACTCGTGTTATTATTCAGTAGGCCCCATGCCTCTTCCGTAACTTATGCATCAGGTCAAGTTCCATTACTCAGTAATGAAGGTGAATTAAATTGAACTTAAACTTTTCTTCATTTTCTTTACGAATTCTGACACAACGTATGGTCTTAGGTACACCAGAGGATTCCCCCAGGGATCCTCTTACATCCTGCCAAGCTGCCTCTGCTCCGACGTCACTATTTGATTCATCCAATAACTTCGAATGTTACAAATAAGTGCCACCCTTTTAAGGGTGTGACTTTACCTCCATGCACCAATAATGTTTCTCCACCCTTTTCTCCAATCAGAAAGACTGTTATACTGCCACTAGAAATCTTGTTTACACAAGCAATTTGTCACAAGCAGAACGAGCTCTGTGTTTACATTTAGTCACATCAGCACCTTTCGATATCCTAATCTATATTTACAAATATCAGGTGTAGGCTAGAATCTGCAACTCTGCACTTCTTATGCAACTCTGCACTTCCTATTCGGCCATTGTTTCATAACAACTGAATATAAAATGACTATAAAATTTACATTCCTTTCCTCCTACCCCTCGATCTACCTAAATGTCTACCTCTGTCTACTGGCCTCTTACATACCAAAGCCTTTTTCTCCCCTTACAAGGGAAGTAGTCAAAAAACAAAGGCATAAAAACCACTCCCACCCATTCCATCCCTATCACACTGCACCCCCCTCCACCCCCTTCCCTCCCTCTTATCTTGGTACCTCCTGGATGACAGGTCATCCCTGCATCTTGTCCACTGCCCTAGATCAGAAGCAATGTCACAAGACACAGCGCATCCACAGCAAGGCCGCTTCATCAAAATCAGTGACCCCACCTCTCCCTTCCCTCATGCAGAAAAGAAGACTGGGAGAAATCCCTTCGGGCTGCATCAAATTTTTCTCACACATGCTCCCTCTCCTGCCACCCCCACCCATTCCACCTCATGGATCACAACATCCTCCATACACAACCATTCTCCATTCACCTTTCTTCTGTCCTCTCCCGTCCTTCCTCAACAGACATTCCCCTCTTCCCCAAAGCCCCTTTTAATCCATTTCATCCTAGGTCGCCCCCTCATGTTCACTCCTTCCACATCTGCCTTCCACACCTCTTTTACCAGTCTTTCTTCACTCATTCTTTCCATGTGTCCAAACCATCCCAATACTCTTTCATCCACCCTATCTATCAGCTCCCTTTCCACCCCGGTTCTCCTCCTCACCTACTCATTTCTCACTCTATCTAGCCTAGTAACCCCTATCATATTTCTCAGACATCTCATCTCAAACACATTTAAACTCCTTCTCTCTTCCTCTCTTATGTTCCATGTTTCTGTCCCTTACAGTGCTGTCGGCACAATCACTCCTTCATATAACCTCCTTTTACCATCCATTCCCAAATGTCTATTTCTCATTACACTTTTTAATCCACCAAGGCATTTACTTACTTCTCTCAATCTACATTCTATCTCCACCTCCACTCCTCCCTTTCCTGCCACATTCACACACAAGTATCTAAAACTATCCACTTACTCCAGTCTCTCTCCCTTAATACTCATTTCCAGTCTGCTGCCACTTTCACACCTTGTACATCTCATCACCTTACTTTTACCCACATTTATCTTCAACTCCCCTCTTTCACACACTTTCCCAAACTCTGTCACTAACTTCCTCAATCCCTCCTCTGATCCTGCCACAAGCACAGTGTCGTCTTTAAACAACAACTGACATATCTCCCACTTTTCTCCATTTTCATTAACCATCTCCATTCCCTGACCCACTGCCCTTGCAATTACCTATCACACCACCCCATCCATGTACAAATTGAACAGCCAGGGTGACATAACACATCCCTGACGAAGTTCCACCTTTACCTCAAACCACTCACTCTCTCCATTTCTAATCCTGACACATGCTCTACTACTCTCATAAAAACTCTTGACAGCTCTTAACAGCTTTCCTCCTATCCCATATATCTGCAATACCTCCCACAGTGCCTTCCTGTCTATCCTATCATAAGCCTTTTCCAAATCCATAAAAGTCCAAAAAACATCCTTATCTTTTCCTATAGCTTTCTCACATATCTGTCTTACCACAAAAATCTGATCTACACAACCTCTACCTGTCCTAAACCCACACTATTCCTCACCAATTACTCCCTCTGTTCCTCTCCTAATCCTCTCAATCAGCGCTGAATGGCCTACCGGCTCCGGCGCTTGGCCTTCAAGCTAAAAATTTTATAAATCAATCATAATCCTCTCAATCAAGACCCTCCCATAAGCCTTCCCAACTACACTTAACAACACTAAAAACCCACCATTGATTAGATTAAGAAAAGAAAGAAAATAAAAATTTTCGTGTATTTTGATCACTGGCTGTAATAGAAAGTCAAGAGAAAACACACATCTTGAATACAGAGGAGAGGAGTGGAGTGAGGGAACATGGACATGACACTTCAGGTAGTATCTATGATATTGCGCGGGCTTTGTGGCAAGTCATCCGCTCTTACAATGGAAGGAAGTAATTTATTAACTGCCAAGGTGGTTATGTAATCAGGTGACCATTGTCCACTTGATATATTAAAGTTAGGGAATTGTTTGGTCAGGGAAGATTCAATAATTTTCCTTTTAAAACTACAATTAGATTTGAATATGATTTTTGCCTCATTCCAATTTATCCGATGATTATTGTTGGCGACATGTTGGAATACCGCGGAGTTCTGTTGTGCGTATTTCTTAATACAATCAACAGTGGATTTTTAGCGTATTTACTAATGTGTTATGATATTACTTGGCAGTGAACTACACTTAACAAGCTAATCCCTCTGAAACTACTACACTCACACCTGTCCTCTTTTCCCTTGTAAAGTGGAACTATACAGACACTCCTCCAGTCCTCCAGCACTCTACCCTCTCTCCAACAAACATTAAAATAACCTCACCAGCCAGTCCACTATCATTGTACCTCCTTTTTTCAGACATTCTTCATGACATCCATCCAGACCAGGTGCCTTACCTGCTTTCATCATCTTAACAACTGCCTTCACTTCATCCTTCCTTATTTCTCCTCCATTTCCCTCACTCATCATGGTAATTTTCTCTGTACTTCCCAATGCAACTACCTTTCCCTTCCTATCCTCCTTCACATTCAAGAACTCCCTAAAATACTCTGCCCATCTTCCTCTTAATACCATCTCTTCCATTATCATCTCTCCATCTGCACCTTTTACCTTTTCTCCTCTACTTGATTTGCCTCCTCATCCTCTCTTAATTTCTTTCCAAAAGATCTTTTTATTACTTTCAAAATTTTCTGTCATACTCTTACCCCATTTCACTTCTGCCCCTCTCTTTGCCTCCTTTATCTTATGCTTTACTTTTCTTCTCTTTTCTTTGTACCTCTCATATGATTCCCTCATCCTATTTTGTAACCAATCTGTGAAAGCTCGCTTGTTCTCTTCTACAACTTTCTTTACTTCCTCATCCCACCACTCACTACCCTTCCTTCTATTTCCTCTCATCCCCCTTGTTCCACACTCCATCTTTGCACACATTGTGACCCCCTCCTTGAACCATCCCCATTCCTCCTCCACTCCTAGCTCTACTCTATCCTTCACTCTCTCCCACTCCTCTCTCAGCATCTTCATGTACTCCTCCTTTTCTTTCTCATTTAAGCAGTTCACTTGAAGCATCTCCCTACCTTTTGTCCTTTTCCTCTTTTTCCATCTATCCTCCACTCTCACCTTACATCCTTAACTCTTCCTATTATACTCCTATCTGCCACTACATAATCCATTAATGCTCTATCTACCACCCTTTCATCCACCACCCTCTCCCATGTTTACTTACGCTTGACTTTCTTCCTAAACACTGTATTTGCCATCATCAACTCTCTAGACATATCTCCACCATCAGTTCTCCACTATGATTCTTTCGTGGAACTCCACACTTCCCAGCCACTCTGTCTATTGGTTCATTTCCTACCCTCATTAAGGTCTCCCAATACTACTACATTGACATTTCTCCCTAATCCCTCTATGCACTTATTTAAATCTATCCAAAAAGCTTCCCTTTCTTCTACACTCTTCTCACTACCAGGCCCATATGCACTTACAAATACCCACACCTCCTTCCCCAGTTTCACCTTCATCCACATTAACCTTGAAGAAACCTCCTTCCACTCCACTACACATTTACCTATCTCTTCACTTACTAGTATAGCCACCCCTTCTCTCCCTCCTCTCCCTCCTCTCCTCACTCCAGAGAACCTCCCAACTACACTTCCAAACTCACACTCGCCCCTCCCTCTCAACTTCATTTTACTCAAAGCCAACGCATCCATCCTTCTCACAAACATACTGCCTATCTCTTCCCTTTTTGTCTCATCTGTACCACATCCACTCACATTAAAAGACCCAATCTTTAGGGTATTGGTTGGAAAACTCCTAGACCGTCAAATGCCTTTACTTTTTTTAGGAATGTCCCTGTGGAGTTACAGGGAGAAGGATGCCTAGTCCCAATCCCCGTCCCACTTTTCTCGCCTCTTACAATTCAAGTGGGAATACTTGGTGGCAGCATTCTGTCCCCCACCACAGGGTAGGCAAAAAAAGGAAATGAATATTCAGAGAAGGGGTACAGGACAGTAACAAGAGGTTGGGGACAGCATAACAGAGGGACAGTCGCAGTATAATAAAAGTGTCATCATTTCTCTGTGAACAGAGTCCTCCTCTATCACAGACAAAATGATGTGTGGCTCTGGTCTGTAGGGGCACCCCATATAGACCCTAAAGTATCAACTGCATGCTACTTTACCACAATAACATGCAGCCAATACCCCAGTCAGTGTGACTGATATATATATATATTTTTTTATCATTACTTCATTCAAATAATGAAAAGCCATCTTTATTGATCTTAGTAAATTGTAGGTTTCTCTGACAATTTTGTTTATATGCTTGTCAGAACCAGCTTTCTTTACTTTCTTTGCACCCCATACTATTCAACACATAATGGAAGACTGCATTATACACAACCATGCACGCAAACAACACAACACACACTCCATAAAGGATTTGAGGGAAAACCCTGTTTTGGCTGTGGTATTCCTTGGGGAGAGATGGGACTGCTAAGACAGACAGTCTAGAGAACAACAACTTCCTTTGCACCAATTTTATATTGTCCTGTACTACATTTCTTAATGTTAAAGTTCACTTCCCACTTTTCACTCCACTTCTAGACCTTGTCCAGGTCTCTCTGTAGAGATTCACAATCTTTTTCCTTACTTTTTTCAGTAGTTTTGCATCATCTGCAAAGAGGCTCATGTATGAAGGAGTGATTGTGCTCAGAAACTTGGAATTTAAAGGAGGCAGAAAGGAAGATGTGTATGAATGATATTTTGACATAGCCCAAAGGGATTTCTCCCTGTCTTTTCTTTTTTCTGCATGAGGGGATGGAAAGAGGGGTCACCAATTAAGTGAAGCACCCTTGCTGTGGATGTGTTCTGTCTTGTTGCATTGCATGTGACCTAGAGCAGTGGGCAAGATACAGGAATAACCCATCATCCATGAGGAGCTAATATGAGAGGGAGGAAAGGGTGGTAGATGGGAGTGGAATGGGTGGGAGTGAGTACTTGCCTTTGACTTGGCTACTTCTCTTGTAAGGGGAGCCCATGGTATATAGATAGATAGGAAAGAAGATTTTGAATATGTTTGAAATAAAGTATTTAAGGAGCATGGAAGGAGTTACAGGGATGAATAGTGAGAAATATAGAGGTGAGGCAGAGTAGGAGTTGAAAGAGAGCTGGCAGAGAGGGTTGATTTTCATTCGTTTACAAAAGTATCATCATTCCTCCATGAATAGATTTGTAACTTGAATATTGTGTAATGATGTGTGGCTCTGGTCTGTAGAGGCACTCCAGAACTCTCTAAAGCAGCTTTTCTCAACCTTTTACCTTTGTGTAACCTTTAAAATAAATTGCATGTGTCAAGAAACCCCTGTGCAAAAAAACAAAAACAAAAACATATCTTTCTCATTTTATTTTCATCGTAATAATAGGTTAGATAGGATGATGTCTATATTACATTATTACAATAACCTTTAGCTGAACCTAAGGGTTCCATGGAATCCTGGTTGAGAAACACTGCTCTAAAGTATTGGCCTTTCAGTCAGTACCCTGTATGGAATATTTATGACATAGAATTATATCATAAAACTTGTTTTGCAGGATGAAGGAAAGGAAGTTGTAGATAGTGCAGAAGAAGCCTCAAGTGTTTCGACCTTTGTCATCTGGCTGTCAGGACTTGGCCTTTTGACCTTTGCTCTATTTATGTCTGCAAGGATGGGACTGTACCAGGAAGTATTATATGAACAGCATGGCAAACATCCCAAAGAAGCACTCTACTACATTGTAAGACTTTTTGGAATATTAGTATTTTCCTTGTTTCAGTTTGCCCTTGTGTCATTATCATCATTCTTAGATAATTATTATCTAAAGTTGCTCCCCCCATTTTTGTATTAAAAACTTTGACATGGATAAAGCTAAGTTGATAGTCATAATCTTACATACATATACCAAAGGCTCTCTTCCCCCTTACACAGAAGGTTGCCAAAAAACAAAGGCATAGAAACCACTCCCACCCATTCCATCCCCTACATACTCCACTCCCCTCTACCCTCTTCCCTCCCTCTTATCTTGGATCTTGGCACCTCCTGGATGACAGGTCATCCCTGCATCTTGTTCACTGCCCTGGATCAGAAGCAGTGTTGCAAGACACGGCACATCCACAGCAAGGCCACTTCATTAATTTGGTGACCCCCCTCCCCCCCCCCTCACTCTCTCTCTCTCTCTCTCTCTCTCTCTCTCTCTCTCTCTCTCTCTCTCTCTCTCTCTCTCTCTCTCTCTCTCTCTCTCTCCCCCTCATGCAGAAAAGGAGAAGACTGGAAGAAATACCTTCGGGCTGCATCAAATTATTTCTCGTACATACTCCCTCACCCCCCATCCCCCACCCCACCCTCGTGCATCAAAGCATCATTCATACACAACCATTCTCCATTCACCCCTTTCTTCTGTCCTCTCCTGTCCTTCCTCAACAGACATTCTCCTCTTTCCCAATGCCCCTTTTACCCCATCCATCCATCTCCTCCTAGGTCGATCCCTCATCACTCATAAGAACATAAGAATGAAGGAGACTGCAAGAGACCATAAGGCCTACACTAGGCAGCTCCGTATCCATCACCACCTGTCACCCCCATCCATAAAGTTGTCTAATCCTTTCTTAACCCCTTCCATACGGTGCCGCACACGTAGGCGTCATGAGGAGCAAGTGGATTCGCGACGCTGCCATTTTGGTGTCTTGATTATATTTATTGTAGTTCCCCCCTGTGTCTTTACATTCTCTCTAATCTGCTCTTAATCCCATTCTCTGTGGTTTTCAAAATTCACGGGTGAAAGAGAGAATGATCGATATAAGCCGTGACTATATTTTATGATGCGAGTATTATTACGACACGTCGTACGGCTGGCATTGGCTGCTGCCCGCGAGATTTAAGTCCCGTAGTGAAGTGGTTAAAACATGTTGGATGGTATCTCAACATATGAGTTGTGGTAGTACGTGGTCGTAGTTGAGCGGTGTTCGGAGGCTTTGAAATAAAAGCAGCGGAGCACGTGTAGCTCTGTCTCTCTCTGTGGTCTTTCTCTCCTTTATTTGGTGACAGGAGGTGCTTATATACATGGCTCGTGGTTAGGTTGCCGACGAGATAATATTTATTTACAAGATGCAGTTTTAGCAAATATTAGAGATCAGGATAGGTTTTAACTACCTTATACATTGCATATACATATTTACAAATGACATACAGTTGTCCGAGGTTGGACAGGATAGACATATCCCGTAGGAAAGGGATTTAAATATAATGTGTATCAATGCTTGGCTTGGTGGCAATCCTTTAGGGTTGGTGAGCCGTCCAACTGCGCGTGAGGTGTCTGCCTGGACAATAGCGACCTGACCCGTAGTGACCAGGTGCGCGAAGATGTCAGGTCGAGTACCAGGCTACTCTGACTGCACCGAAATGCATCGGTGTCGTGCCGATAGTATAAGCAGAGGTGGTAGATGAATGTCTAGGAGATTTTGGTGGTAGATTACGTCTTCTAGGAGGTCTAGATGCTACAGTTGCTCGGCATACGCTACCAGTGTCCGTCCTCGCGACACCATGAGCTTGAGATCCACATAGGCTTGGTGCACGAACTGTTAAGGAGATAGAAGAAGGAGGGGTGTGCCTAGGTGAAGGGGTTGACCTTCCCTGAGTGGCAAAGGTGATCTGCACAGCTAGAAGGGAGATACTTGGTTATGGCATGATAAGATGAACATGAATGATAAATATTGGTTTTGGAAATAGATGCTTGGATTTGTTGGGGCTAAAGAAACTTATACAATTCTATTTCTGAGGCTATAGCGTGGTGTCGGGATCGGTGGAGTGGTAAAGGTGTTTGTGTCTAGAGTCACGGTCGTGTGTGTTGGTTGTAGTATGGGCGGGGATGGAATGTCATCCATGTCGAGACCTCTAGGAACTAGTTTGATATGATCTAAATGTAGGATAGCCTCTGTGAGTTCGCGTAAGTGGAGAGCTTTGATATTATTGTGCGGAAGTATGTCGGTGACCCGAAATGGACCATGGAATTTGGGTGCAAGTTTTGATGTGGGTTGGTGGTTGGTGTGGTATATTATGTCACCTACAGAAACATTGCAATCTCTGGAGTGAGCGTTCTTCAACCTAAGCATATCTGCTTTTGAGAGAGTCAGTGACTCATGTATTCTCTTGAAAAGAGTGTTGAAATTATTGAGAGTTACCTTGACAAAATCATTGAAATCATACACAGGGGGGGTTTCTGAAGTGAGTAGGTCGTATGGCATTTTCTTATCAGATCCAAACAAAACAAAATGGGGTGATTCTGAGATTGATCTATTGATTGCGCTGTTGATGCAGGCTTGTATCATGGGTATGTGTTCGTCCCAAGATGCGTGTATGTCTGTGGCAAGGTGTCTGAGAATATTGAGTATCTTCCGATTTTGACGTTCAACGAGTCCATTTGAGCTGGGGTGGTATGGTGTGGTGTTACACTTTGTAATGTTGAACTGTTGGCAGATATTTGTGAGGATGTCGTTATTAAATTCCGTGCCGTTGTCTGAGATTAGTGTTTTCGGTGTGGTGTATGGGCAGATGACGTTATTGATTATTGTCTGAGCTACACTTTTTGCTGTCTTGTCCGCTAAAGGAGAGAGGATGCAGAACCGAGAGAAATGATCGATGCATACGAAAAGGTACTGGTTTCCATTGAGAGTGATTGGAAGTTTGAGTAAGTCAATGGCAATGGTTTCAAAGGGTTTGGAAGGTGTTGGGTAATTGTGTATTGGTACTTGACCGCTAATGTGACCTTTATGAGTTATGCATGAGTGGCATGCGTCTATGTATGTGTGTATGTCTTTACGCATGGTGGACCAAAAGTACTTTAACCTAGCTTGCGAGAGGCACTTGTCCTTTCCGCAATGTCCTGCTAATGGAGAATCATGTAGTATTTTGAGAACTTCTGGAACAAGACTTGTGGGAACTACTAATTGTGTAACCATGCGGTTTGGTTCGCATTTGTTTTTGAGCAGTGTTGTGTGGTAGAGAACCTGATCTATGAGAGAGTAGTTGTCTATGTTGGGAGGAAAATCGTCTGTGTTTGTAGTGTCACCTGAATTTAGATAGTGTATGATTCTTTTCCATAGGGGGTCTGTCGCTTGAGCGGCAATGATGCGGTCTCGCGTAATGTCAAGTGGCTCAGATGCTTGACGTATTGTTGCTACGTTTCTACTAAGGGCGTCGGCGACATAGTTTGCATGGCCCTGGACGTAGTGGAAGGTAGGCATGAAGTCCTGGATAGTAAGGAACCATCTGGCTAGTTTCCCAGTTAGGTTCTTGCCTTTGAAGAGGTTTAAAACGGGTTGATGATCTGTGTGTACATGTATTTCGTATCCTAGAATGATGTCTTTAAAATGTTTGAGGGCATATATGATTGCGAGCGCTTCAATTTCAGTGACAGAGTAGTTTTGTTCGTGCTTGTTTAATGCGCGACTGGCGTAAGCTATAGGTCTAAGTTTTGAGTCGTGTTGTTGCATTAGTACTGCGCCAAGGCCTTTGTATGAAGCATCTGTGCATAGTGTGAAAGGTTTAGAGAAGTTTGGGAATGCCAGAACCGGGGCTGTTGTGAGTGCTTGTTTGAGCTTGTGGAAAGCGGTGTTGTGTTCAGACGTCCAGTTAAAAGGAGTATCTTTCTTGAGAAGGGCTGTTAAAGGAGCTGCCATGTGAGCATAGCCTTCGATAAAACGTCTGTAAAAACCTGAAAGTCCTAGAAATGATTTCACGTGTTCTGTAGAGTTAGGGGTTGGAAAATCTAGAACAGCCTTAACCTTGTCTTGAGAAGTAATGACACCGTGTGAGTTTATGACGTGTCCTAGGAACCTTATTTCCTTTTTGAGGAAGGAGCACTTTTTGAGTTTAAGTTTTAGGCCTGCCGCGGCTAATCTTGAGAAGACAGTTTGAAGTGTGTTAAGGTGTTCCGTGAGTGACCGTGAGGCAATGATAATGTCGTCAAGGTATATGAAGACAGTCTTTCCAATCAAACCTTCTAAGACTTTGAACATAAGTCTTGTGAAAACAGAGGGAGCAGAGACGAGTCCCATGGCCAACCTTTTGAAGTGGTAATGGCCCGTATTGGTACTGAAGGCTGTTAGAGGTTTTGATTCGTCATCTAGAGGTATTTGGAAATACCCTGACATAAGGTCGAGAGTAGAGAAGACCGTGTTGTGTTCGCCTATGGAGTAGATTGTGTCTTGGAGATGAGGAATAGGATGTCTTTCGGGAATGATGAGTTTATTTAGCTCACGGAAATCAACAACAGGGCGAAAGGAGCCGTCGTGTTTTGGAACGACAAAGAGAGGAAAATTCCAGGGAGATAGGCTGTGTTCAATGATGCCTTGGTCGAGCATATCTGCAATTATGCTGTCGACAATGTTTCTTTTACTGTGAGGAAGACGGTAAGCGGGTATGTACCGTGGTTTTGCATTTTGTTGAAGTGGTATATGATGTTGTATGATGTCTGTGAGACCTAATGGTTCACCTGGGAGTGCAATTGCGTGTCTGTACGTGTTCAAGAGTGTCAGGAGATCTTCTCGTGCTTCAGGGAAATCTACATCGTTAATGTGTGGTGCTTTGATGGTTTCCTGTGTGTTCTGTTCTCCGTTGGTGATGGCGCATACGTGTTGTGAGTTGTCATGGTCGATTACGTGTACTGGGGAGGGATACACTGTAAAATCACAAACGTTCGTTCCTTTGTTCATCTGAAGAGGGGCATTGGTATTATTTGCAACTATGATTGTTGTGTGTCCTTTGCTCGATGTGTGAGATAGGGCGGATAAGAGAGATACACCAGATACACGGCAAGTGTCTGTGATGCAAAGAACATCTGAGTCGGGAGCTTTGAAGATACGCACTTTGAGTTTTGTGTACTCGCGTGGATAGAGTGTTTTGTCAGTTATTACAACCGCGTGAGAATTCGTGAGAGAGATCTGTGAGACGGTAGTGTATTGTGGTGATATATCCTGTATGTTAGTGAAGACATCGTGTTTCTTGTGGTCGCGAGTTGACTTTGACATGCGCGCTGACAGTGTACGTCTATTACGTCTGTGGTGTGAGCTACGGGGGTGAGCGGATGGGGTGGGCGTGTCCGTTACACCAGTGTGCGTGTCTGTTACAAGTGTCACCGTTTCTGTTTCGTCACTGTTTTGTTCAGTTGTTGTTGTTGTTGATGTTGCATGCTGTTGCTCGATCATATGCAAGTGTTTGACGCGCGTGTTTTCTGGGTGTGCATGCGTGTTAGCTGTCTTTAAAGCCGTTATGAAGTGATTATTGAAACCAATGCCGTTTTGAGCAGGATAGATGATGATGCGATTTCTTTGCATCCATGTCAAACCTATAAGAATATCTGCGGGAAACACTACGTCCGCTATGTATACTGTCGTTGTAATGGGAGGACAGTTGGCATGCAGGGAGATGTCTAGTTCGGTTTTTCCTATGATGGGAAAGGGAACTCCGTCTACATTTTGTAATGTGATATCCGTTGGTTCTATAACTGTTACTCTACGGTGTCGGAATCGGAATTGGTCGAAAGAAACCTTTGACATTAGATTAACTGGGGATCCTGTGTCCAGAAAGAGTAGTTGTGGAAGGTTGTTGACCGTGGCGTGAAATGTCATAGCAGACGGGGATGATCGAGAGTCAGCCATCGTGAGAATCGGTAGTGGGGGGTTTGATTCTGTCTCGTGAGGTCGTGTGTTTTGTTCACCGTGAGACGATAGTCATACCGTGTTGTGTTTGTTTGTGTTGTCGCTAGTCGGGTGTTGGGGAGACGCGTATGACGTGTAGGTTTGTGATTTCAAGACGCGACATTGTGTTGTGTCGTGAAAAGCTGGTCCGTGATATGAGCAGTAGCTAGTTGGTTGTCTGTAATAACACCTGTTTGTGCTATGTCCTACTATGTTGCAGATTTTGCAAAAGAATGGTCTCCTAGATTGTGAACGCTGTCGTGATCTTGTGCGTGATATTTGTCTACCTCTAGTGTGATGGTCGTGTGACATGGGTTTATCTCTAGTGTAATGTTCTTGTGAGATTTTTGCTACTGTGGGAGTGGGTGGGTGTGTGAGTGTGTGTATAAGGGGGATTTGTTGTTGTTGAATTTGTGATTTTGTCGCTGATGTGTCCGAAAATTTTCTAGAGAAGTCAACGAGTGTTGTGTCTGGATCAAAAGGAATGTTCTCTATTTTCTTTAGTGTTTCTGGGTGAAGTCGCGAGATCAGTTTTATGTAGCCAAATAATGAGAGTACGTGATCTAGGCTGATTGTGTTATTTTTAACCCAAGGTGAAGAAGTGAATGCGTCTTTTAGTTCTTCCTTGAACTGACTCGCCTCCCTGACTGCTCTTTCTTTGGTGAGATAAGGGGGGTTGTTAAAGTTTGTTCCTAGTGTGTAGAAGGGAGAAAGGGAGCCTAACTGTTCATATGGGGCGAAGGATTTTTTGAACTCGTCAATGAAATTTTGGAAAGTCTGTGGTTGTTGGAACGCGTCGGATTGTATAATGTCGCTTGCAAGGGTATCGTTGAAATCGATGCGACTTTTAAGGACAGCGATTTTAGTCATTTCATCGTGCACCTGTGTGCGCTGTATTTCCGAACGGACGTCATCTAAGAGAGTGTGGATGGCGATGTTTGTCCCGTTGAACTTAGGAAGAGTGTTGTCATGCTGCAGGAGTGTTAGTAGGTTTGTTGCAGAACGTTGCATGTGTGGTTGAGCGACGGTTGTGTCTGTGTTTTGATTCGGCGAGGACTGTGTGTTATTTTCGTTTTGTGCTGCCATTTTGGAACGAGTGTTGTAATGGTGTGAAACGTTGGACTGTGAATGGGTCATGCACACTTTCGTACAAAAGGAAAAAAAAAAAATCACTGAAAAAAATTTAAGGCTTTGCAAAAAATATAAAAAAAAATCACTGGATAGCCTTCACTTAACCTCACTCACACAACAATTTAGAGCTACCTAGCCCCAATAAATACAGGCATCTACTTACAGTTCTGACGAGGTGAAGCGATGGTGAAGGGTTCACTAGAGGTGGAAGTTGAATAATTCGATGGAGTGTGGTGCGATGATGCAGATCTGGAAATATTGAAAGAATGAGAAGGGTGGCAAATGGGTTAGTTCGTGTGTGGAATTCTTCAGTTTTTGAAAGGTGTCGGTTCGACTTCCGGACGTAAGAGCGATACTTCCTTTGAAGGATGTTGTTGAGCTGGGTCACGGCGAGGGAGATGGGCTTTTGTCTCGTTGCCGGTTGCTGGGGTGGGTCGCTGGGATGACTTGCCCTGTGCGTTGGGCTGGCTCACACAGCGAGAGAGATGGCTTGAGCTGTTGTCCGCTTCGCTGGATAGGTGGGTCGCTGGGATAACTTGTCCTGTGCGTTGGCTAGCTCGTTCGCTTCGCTGGGTAGGACTCACAGCGAAGGTTCGAGTTGATGGGCTTGCTGGCGTTGGGTAGGTTGCACAACGTTCCTGCACCGGGATCTTGTGCTTGCTGATTTCAGATATGTTGAATCCCGCGCAGTTTACCAGATATTTTGAGTCCCGCGCTGTTTCCAGATAAGTTCATATCCCACCGCTGCTGCCAGATATGTTGGATGGTATCGCAACATATGAGTTGTGGTAGTACATGGTCGTAGTTGAGCGGTGTTCGGAGGCTTTGAAATAAAAGCAGCGGAGCACGTGTAGCTCTGTCTCTCTCTGTGGTCTTTCTCTCCTTTATTTGGTGACAGGAGGTGCTTATATACATGGCTCGTGGTTAGGTTGCCGACGAGATAATATTTATTTACAAGATGCAGTTTTAGCAAATATTAGAGATCAGGATAGGTTTTAACTACCTTATACATTGCATATACATATTTACAAATGACATACAGTTGTCCGAGGTTGGACAGGATAGACATATCCCGTAGGAAAGGGATTTAAATATAATGTGTATCAATGCTTGGCTTGGTGGCAATCCTTTAGGGTTGGTGAGCCGTCCAACTGCGCGTGAGGTGTCTGCCTGGACAATAGCGACCTGACCCGTAGTGACCAGGTGCGCGAAGATGTCAGGTCGAGTACCAGGCTACTCTGACTGCACCGAAATGCATCGGTGTCGTGCCGATAGTATAAGCAGAGGTGGTAGATGAATGTCTAGGAGATTTTGGTGGTAGATTACGTCTTCTAGGAGGTCTAGATGCTACAAACAGCTGATAATTTCAATGCTTACTGCATGGTTACTAAGTTTATTCAATCTGTCGACCACCCTAATGGTAAACCAATTCTTGCCTATTTCCTTTTTAAATCTAAATTTGTCCAGTTTATAACCATTACTGCGAGTCCTGCCCTGTTGTTTTAATATGATGACCTTGTTTGCATCACCCTTGTTTAAAACTTTGATCACTTGAACACCTCTATTAGATCACCCCGCACTCTGCATCTTTCCAGAGAGAGTAAGTTAAGGTGCCTAAGCCTCTCTTCGTAAGGTAAATTTCTGAGGCCATGTATCATTTTGGTCATTCTTTTCTGTACTGATTCTAGTGAATTGATGTCCATTCTGTAGGACGGAGATCAAAACTGTACCGCATAGTCAAGGATGGGTCTAACTATCGCTAGATAGAGTTTAATAATTACCTCTGCACTTCTATTCATTACCATCCTAGCAATGAAACCTAATGCTCTGTTAGCTTTATTCCTGGCACTAATGCACTGTTTCCTGGTTTTAAGATCTGGACTCACTAGAACTCCCAAGTCTCTCTTGCACTCAGTTTTCTCTTAACCATTTCACTCCGGGACTTAAATCTCGCAGGCAGCAGCCAATGCCAGCTGTACGACGTGTCGTAATAATACTCGCATCATAAAATATAGTCACCACTTATATCGATCGTTCTCTCTTTCATCCGTGAATTTTGAAAACCACAGAGAATGGGATTAAGGGCATATTAGGGAGAATGTAAAAATGCAGGGGTGACTACAATAAATATAATCAAGACGCCGATATGGCAGCGTCGCGAATCCACCTGCTCATGACGCCTACGTGTGCGGCACCGTATGGTAGGGGTTAAAGCATGTTATCTAAGTTGTATCTATTTTCGGGGTTGTGCCCTACGTTTAACATGCTGCACTTGGAGATATTAAAGTTCATTTGCCATTTCACCGACTATGTGAACAATTTGTTAAGATCATCCTGCAGAATCTCTGTGTCGTCTCCTGACCTAATTAGATGTCCTATTTTAGTGTCGTCCGCAAACTTACTAACATCACTATTTATCCCGTTGCCTATACTCTTTCATCAACCCTATCTCCCAACTCCCCTTCCACCCCTGTTCTCCTCCTCACCTCCTCATTTCTCACTCTATCTAGCCTAGTAACTCCTATCATACTTCTCAGGCATTTCATCTCAAACACATTCAAACTCCTCCTCTCTTCCTCTCTTATGTTCCATGTTTCTACCCTGTACAGTGCTGTTGGCACAATCACTCCTTCACGCCAACAGTGGTTGAAGTAGGACATATGAAAAGAAGCTCAGAAGTGCTAAGCAGTACTTTGTTGACAGACAAATTTGAAATCAGCACTAGTTGTGTTTACTAAAAGCGGGAATGGAGAAGTGTACTATGAGTGACCAAAAAATGTAACTGTCTTTGTGTCTTTATTTATTTATTTTTTTTTTTTTTCTTGGTATCAGTTAATTAAAAAATGGAAGAAAATAATGGCGATTTAAGGAATAAAGAACCAACGAAGAGATGCCTGCACGTAAGTAGGGTGGAATCACCACTGGGGGTGATCCTCAAAAGGACATGCCTGAATGAAACCCTGAAGACATACCAAAGGTTTTAGAAAAAAAAATATTTTCCGGTTTTGACAGAGAGGGTGGAATTATGTATAGAGGGATAGAAATAGAGAACCCAGGTTTAAAGATATAATGAGAAATATAAAGATCAGTGACTTGTTAGATGAAATAATCAAACTCAAAAGTGAGTGTAAGGCGATGTATAAAGAGTTAGCCTTACTAAGGAGGGCAAATGAAGAGACTAACAGGGAAATAGATGACATGAAAAAGGAACTAAATAGGATCAAGGGAGAAAATGAAAGATTGAAAAATGAAGATATAAATAAAAAGAAGGCATTAGAAAAACAAATGAAGGGTCAGATGCAGGCAGTGACCAAGAAAGTGGAAGAGAAGATCAAAGAAAATTATTTCTAAGAAATGAAGAAACAGAAAGTAGAACAGGAAAATAAAAAATAATCTTTTAAAGAAATAGTGGAGCAACAAGTCAAGGAAAATGCTAAGGAAATGGTAATTAAAGTAATTAAGGAGAAAGGAAATTTGGTCAGGGACACGGTGGATAAAAAAAGATGCATTGTAATCTATGGTATTAAAGAGAAACATGATGTTCCTACATATCAGAGAGAAAAAAAGAGAAAGAGATCACTAAAGAAATTCTGAAAGAGATTCAAGAGTAAGGACAAGATATAAAGAAATTGAGGAAACATACATATATATACATACATACATATACCAAGGCTTTATCCCCCCTTACAAGGTAGGTAACCAAAAAGAAAAAGGCATAAAATCATTCCCACCCATTTCATCCCTAAATACACTCCACTCCCCTCCACCCTCCCACCTTATCTTAGCACCTCCTGGATGACAGGTCATCCCTTAACCTTGTCCATTGCCCTGGGTCAGAGGCAGTGTCACAAGGCACAGCACATCCACGGCAAGGCCACTTCATTAAATTGTTGACCCCCCCTCTCCGTCCCCCCCTGCATAAAAGGAGATGGGGAGAAATCCCTTCAGGCTGTGTCAAATTTTGCTCACACATACTACCTCACCCCCCATCCCCCCACCCATTCCACCTCTTGCATCACCTCATCATCCATATACAACCATTCTCCATTCACCCCTGTTTTCTGTCCTCTTCCTTCCTTCCTCAGCAGACATTCCCCTCTTCCCCAAAGCCCCCTTCACCCCATCTATCCATCTCATCCTAGGACGTCCCCTCATGTTCACTCCCTCCACATCTGCCTTCCATACCTCTTTTACTAGTCTTTCTTCACTCATTCTTTCCATGTGTCCAAACCATCCCAATACTCTTTCATCAAACCTCTCTCCCAACTCCCTTTCCACCCATGTTCTCCTCCTCACCTCCTCATTTCTCACTCTATCCTAGTAACCCCCATCATACTCCTTAGACACCTCATCTCAAACTTATTCCAACTCCTTCTTTCTTCCTCTCTTATGTTCCATGTTTCTGCCCCATACAGTGCTGTTGGCACAAATCTCTCCTTCACATACAGTCTTCTCTTAGCATCCATTCCCAAATGTCTATTCCTCATTACACTTTTTATTCCACCAAGGCATTTACTCACTTCTCTCAATCTACATTCTACCTCCACCTTCACTCCACCTTTTACTGCCACATGTGCACCCAAGTATCTAAAACTATCCATTTCCAGTCGCTCTCCCTTAATGCTCACTTCCAGTCTGCTGCCACTTTCACCCCTTGTACATCTCATCACCTTACTTTTACCCACATTTATCTTCAGGTTTTTTCTTTCACACACTCTCCCAAACTCTTTCACCAACTTCCTCAATCCCTCCTCCAATCCTGCCATAAGCGCAATGTCGTCCGCAAACAACATGTGGCTCACCTCCCACTTTTCTCCATTTTCTTTAACCATCTCCAACCCCTGACCCACCACCCTTGCATTTACCTCTTGCACCACCCCATCCATGTACAAGTTGAACAGCCAGGGCGACATAACACATCCCTAACAAAGAGTCCCACCTTTACCTCGAACCACTCACTCTCTCCTTTCTAATCCTGACACATGCTCTACTACTCTCATAAAAACTCTTGACAGCTCCGAGAAACTTTCCTCCTATCCTGTATATCCGCAAAACCTCCCACAGTGCCTTCCTGTCTACCCTGTTATGAGCCTTTTCCAGATCCATAAAAGCCAAAAAACATCCTTCCCCTTCCCTATAGCTTTCTCTCATATCTGTCTTACCAAAAAATCTGATCTACACAACCTCTACCCATCCTAAATCTACACTGTTCCTCATCAATTACTCCCTCTGCTCCTCTCCTAATCCTCTCAATCAAGACCCTCCCATAAGCCTTCCCAACTACACATAACAAGCTGATCCCTTTGAAACTACTACACTCACACTTGTCCCCTTTTCCCTTGTAAAATGGAACTATACAGGCACTCCTCCAGTCCTCCAGCACTCTACCCTCTCTCCAACAAACATTAAATAACCTCACCAGCCAATCCACCATCACTGTACCTCCTTTTTTTAGACATTCTGCATGGCATCCATCCAGACCAGGTGCCTTACCTGCTTTCATCATCTTAACAACTGCATTCACTTCATCCTTCCTTATTTCTCTTCCATTTTCCTCACTCATCACGGTCATTTTCTTAGCATTTCCCACTGCAACCATCTTTCCCTCCCTATCCTCCTTCACATTTAGCAACTCCCTTAAATATTCTGCCCATCTTCCCCTTACTGCCTTCTCTTCAATTATCAACTTTCCATCTGCACCTTTTACCTTTTCTTCTCTACTTTAATCGCCTCCTCTTCCTCTCTTAATTTCTTTCTAAAACATCTTTTTTATCATTTTCAAAATTTTCTGTCATACTCTTACCCCATTTCACATCTCTCCTCTTTGCCTCCTTTACCTTGTGCTTTACTTCTCTTTTCTTTTCTTTGTACCTCTCATATGACTCCCTCATCCTATTTTGTAACCAATCTGTGAAAGCTTGCTTCTTCTCTTCTACAACCTTCTTTGTTTCCTCATCCCACCATTCACTACCCTTCCTCCTATTTCCTCTTGTCCTTCTTGTTCCACACACCATCTTTGCACACTTTGTGACTCCCTCCTTGAACCATCCCCATTCCTCCTCCACTCCTAGCTCTACTATATCCTTCACTCCCTCACACTCCTCTCTCAGCTTCTTCTTGTACTCCTTCTCCTTTTCCTTTCCATTTAAAGAGTTCACTCAAAGCACCTCCCTACCTTCTGCCCTTTTCCTCTTTCTCCATCTATCCTCCACTCTCAACTTACCTTCCACCAAAAAATGATCTGATATTCCCCCACCCTCTCCCCTTAGGACATGTACATCCTTAACCCTTTATTATACTCCTATCTACCACTACATAGTCCATTAACACTCTATCTACCATCCTTCCATCCACCACCCTCTCCCATATGTACTTATGCTTGACTTTCTTCCAAAACACTGTATTTGCTATCATCAACTCTCTTTCGATACACATCTCCACCATCAACTCTCCACTATGATTCTTTCCTGGAACTCCACCTTTCCCAACCACTCCGTCAATTGGTTCATTTCCTACCCTACCATTAAGGTCTTCCAGTACTATTACATTGACATTTCTCCCTAATCCCTCTATGCACTCATTTAAATCTATCCATAGGAAATTACTTAAAAGAAAAACAATGTAGGCCACTAAAAGTAAAACTTAGGTCTCAAATGATAGCAGAGGAAGTACTATCTAGAACAACAACAACTAGCAAATGGTGAACATTACAAAAATGTACATCTAGAACAACTAGAAAATAGTGAACATTACAGAAATGTATGGATAAAAAAAAGAAATGAGTGATAAAGAAAAAGAGAAAGAAAGGGAACTTTGATATGAAGCAAATGAAAAAAATTAAAGAGAACTGAGACTGAAAAGAATGATTTTTTTTTTTTTTTCTTTAGAGTAGTGGACCTGAGGCTGAGAAAATGGTATATAAAGAAATAGGATACAAAGTAGACAGAAAAGGATGAGAAAGGAAAAAGTTAAACATAGCCTATACCAACATAGACGGATTGATTTCAGGACTGAATGAATTAAATGACTATCTGGCATTAGAAAAACCAGACATAATGGGAATTGTAGAAATGAAATTAAAAAGTCCTCTACCACCAAATACTGTGGGACAAGGTCTATACAACTATTGGATGAAAAATAGAAAGGAAAAACAGGGTGGGGGAGTATTATTTTTGACTAGGAAAGACTTATGTGACAAAGATAACAGAAGGAAAAACAATGTAGAATCAATTATGATAAAAGTTGAAAGCAGTTACATGAAAAGTAGAAAATTTGTAGTAGTGTATGTGCCCCCCAAAACACAGTCCTGGACAGAAAGCGATCATTCCAAACTGTTGGAAGATACAAAATATGAACTAATATACTGAAAGAGGAAATATAGTAATTACTCAAAGAAGGAAATGTACCACAGGACTGGAAAAATGCAAATATTGTTCCAATATATATAGAAGGGATCAAGGAAAATCCAACCAACTACAGACCGGTCTCCCTTACAAGCACAATAGCAAAAATATGTGAAAAAGCTATCAAAAGTAGATGGGTTAAACATCTGGAAGAAAAAACTATACTGAATCCAAGTAAATTTAGATTTAGACAAGGAAAATCGTGTACAACAAACCTGACCTGCTTCTATTCGAGACTAATAGAAATAATACAAGAAAGAGATGGATGGGTAGACTGTGCCTTTCAAGACCTACAAAAAACATTTGATAAAGTACCACATAAAAAACTAATGAGAAAAATGGAATCAATAGATGGCATCAAAGGATAATTATTGGAATGGATGGAAGACTTCCTGACTGGGAGAAAAATGAGGGTAGTAATTAGAGACAAATACTCAAATTGGGAGGAAATGATAAGTGGTGTTATGCAAGGTTTGGTTTTGGCTCCAATCATGTTTGCCATATATATAAATGACATGGATGAAGGAGTGGAGTGTTATATGAATTTCTTTGCGGATGACACAAAAATACTAAAGAAAGTAAGAGCAGAGGAGGGTTGTGAATCATTTCAGTTAGATCTAGACAAAATCTGGAAATAGACTCAAAAGTGGGAAGTAAACTTCAATATCAAGAAGTGTAGTATAATGAAGTTTGGAAAAAATAGAAATAGAATATCAAGAAATTATAAAATTGGTGAAGTCAAAAAAGTGAACTCGGAAAGAAACCTTGGAGTAATAATCAGCAAAGACATGACACCGGGCAAACATATCAATAAAATAGTTGGAGAAACCTTCAACCTATTAAGGTCAATGAAAGTGGTATTTGACTACTTAGATGAGGAAATGATTTAAAAAAATGGTAGTTACACTAATAAGACCAAAACTGGAGTATGCAGCAACACTATGGACACCCAGTACTAAAAAGAATATAAAGAAATTAGAAAGAATACAAAGAGCAACGACAAAGTTGGCACCAACTCTTTCCAATTTAACATATAGACAAAGATTGTCACCAACTCTTTCCAATTTAACATATAGGCAAAGATTGTCACCAATTCTTTCCAATTTCACATATAGACAAAGATTGTCCAAATTAGAACTACCAAGAGGACATGAAAAGAAACTCAAAAAGGATAACTATAGAAGAGATCTGAAAAAAGAAAAAAAAAAAAAAAAAAGCTTCCCACATAGTGGTGGATACCTGGAACAAATTAGATAAGGAAACAGTGTGTGCAAACACTATTCAAGATTTTAAGAAAACACTTGATGGTCATCATAACTTGTTGCACCAGAATCGTGTCCATATAAGGGCAGTTTCATTTGCTTCCCTAAGGTCTTGGTCGGGGCAATGGGGACTCAATGGACATTCCCGGAGGACATGGACAATCATCTGTACTTCCCCACAGGGACATTGGGGGCTATTGGTGTATCCCCACTTGTGTTGATTTTCTCTCGTTTTGCCCACCTTGGCTACTTCCTCTGTTTAAGGTAACCCAGTCCTTCCCGGTTAGGTTTGCTCCTGGGGGCAAGGTCTCGTTTGGGCATGGTATGGCCTCGTTATGGCCCAGATTGTCATATTCCTGCCAACATTCTAGTTTATGGGCCACAGCTTGGGATGGATCTAGTCCCTCCACCGTCATGAAGCTTTGACAGGACTTCAGTCTCTGTCCAACCTGAAGGTGACCGTATAGTGGATGCCTGGGATCATTTTGTTGTTTAAATTTTTCTATCTTGGTAAAAAATTTTTCTTTTTGGGGGGGAGAGTATGTGATAGAAGAAAGCTAAAGATAAATGTGGGTAAAAGTAAGGTGATGAGATGTACAAGGGGTGAAAGTGGCAGTAGACTGGAAGTGAGCATTAAAGGAGAGCGACTGGAGGAAGTGATTAGTTTTAGATACTTGGGTGCAAATGTGGCAGGAAAGGAGTGATTGTGCCAATAGCACTGTATGGGGCAGAAACATGGAACATAAGAGAAGAAGAGAGAAGGTGTTTGAATGTGTTTGAGATGAGGTGTCTGAGAAGTATGATGGGGGTTACTAGGCTAGATAAAGTAGATAGAGTGAGAAATGAGGAGGTGAGGAGGAGAACAGGGGTGGAAAAGGAGCTGGGAGATATGGTTGATGAAAGAATATTAGGATGGTTTGGACACATGGAAAGAATGAGTGAAGAAAGACTAGTAAAAGAGGTATGGAATGCAGATGTGGAGGGAGTGAACATGAGGGGACGTCCTAGGATGAGATGGATGGATGGGGTGAAGGGGGCTTTGGGGAAGAGGGGAATGTCTGCTGAGGAAGGACGGGAGAGGACAGAAGACAGGGGTGAATGGAGAATGGTTGTATATGGATGATGATGTGATTGCATGAGGTGGAATGGGTGGGTGAGGTAGTATGTGTGAGCAAAATTTGATGCAGCTCGAAGGGATTTCTCCCCGTCATCTCCTTTTATGCAATGGGGGGATGGAGAGGGGGGGTCGCCAATTTAATGAAGTGGCCTTGCTGTGGATGTGCTGTGTCTTGCGACACTGCTTCTGACCCAGGGCAGTGGACAGGGTGCAGGGATGACCCATCATCCGGGAAGTGCTCAGATGAGAGGGAGGGTGGAGGGGTGTGGAGTGTATTCAGGGATGGAATGGGTGGAAATGATTTTATGCCTTTCCCTTTTTGGGTACCTCCCTTGTGAGGGGGAAAATGCCTTGGTATATGTATGTATGTATCTTGGTAATTATTTTGTGCCTAATGTGGGGTGGTGGAATCCCTGCCAGTCTGTAGATAGTATGTAGGGGCGTTGGTTTTAGGGTACCTGTAATTATTTGACATGACCTGTTCAGTTCTGGATCTATTTTGTATGCATGGCATGACCTGGCCCATACTGGTGCGCAATATTCTGCGGTGGAATAACACAGTGCCAAAGCTGTTTGTCGCAGGGTGTTTGGGTCTGTTCCCCAGCTGGTGGTGGCAAGTTTGCTGAGGAGGTTATTTCTACTTGAGATTTTTCAAATCAACTTGTTGATATGCTCTTTGTAAGAGAGAGTCCTGTTGAGAGTAACACCTTAATAGACAGGGTGTGGGTGGTGTGCCAGATCAGTGTTGTTCCATCTGATTCGTAGCTCTCTCATGGCTTGGTGATTTTTAAGGTGGAATGCACACACCTGTGTTTTGTTTGCATTAGCATTGAGAGGCCACTTTTTGTAGTACGTGGAGAGTGTGGTTAGAGCCTCTGATAGTCAGTCTTTGATGGTGTTGAAGGAATCAGACTGAGTGGCAATGCTCAGATCATCTGCATAGATGTACCTATGGATATTCTGATACTGTGGCTGGTCATTAGTATAAATGTTGAACAGTGTTGGAGCCAACACAGATCCTTGTGGGAGTCCGTTCTTCTGGAAACGGTACCTCCTTTTCTTGCCATCCATTTCCACATAGAAATGGCAGTTTGTAAGAAGAGATTGGATGATGTGAACCAGGGTGTGATTCTGTAGTGTTTTGGCGACTTTCAAGAGGAGTGCCCTATGATTGACTGTATCGTAGGCGGCTGTAAGATCTACAAAGACAACGCCAATGATTTTCTTTTTCTCGAATCCATCTTCAATATACTGCATTAGGTTCAATACCTGACTGCAGCATGAGCGGCCTGGTCTAAAGCCTGCTTGATCAGCTGAAAGTTGTTCATCAACTGTTCCCTCAATGCGTGCAAGGATCATTCTTTCATACAGCTTGTATAAGGTGCACAAGAGGGATATTGGTCTATAGCTTTTGGGAGATGATGGCTTTTTCCCTGGTTTGAGAAGGGCTACTACTCTGGCTTTTCTCCATATCTTAGGAATTTGGTAGGACATGGCGCAGTTGTTAAATAAGGTCAGTAGCCATGTCTTGGCGTTTTCCCCAAAATGTTGTATCATCTCTGGAGTGATGCCATCCTCTCCAGAGGCCTTACTGCATTTCAGATGTTTCATTGCAGCATTTAAATCAGTTAGTGTGAAGGGTTCAAGGCCTTGTTTACAATCTTGCATGATGCAACCCATCTCATGCTTCATTTTCTTTAAAAAGCCCCTCTCTTTATTGGCTGGCTTGCCGTTGAGCAGCATTTGATTAGCCACCTGGTTCGGTGTGATAGCAGCTACTCTAGGCTGGGGGGCCTTGTCTGAATTGAGTTTTTTAATTGTTGCCCAAGCTTTCTTGCTGTTATGGGTCATGTCAATATTAGTTATGATCTCATGCCAGCGTTCTTTCCTTTCCTCGCTGATTGAGGCAAGTAGACTCTCTCTGAGCTCATTGGTACTTTCAGAGAAAGGATCTTCATTATATGCCTGAATATACTTGAGGTATTGGTCTTTGCTTTGTTCCGAGAGGCCAGGGATGTAATTCTGTCTGCATCCTCTGGGGATGTTTGTCTTTGCAACCCTCCAAACTTGTGTTTGGAATTCACCATAATGTTTGGGTGCAGGGATCATGTTAGTAAGAGCATCTTCCAGGTCTGTTGTAAAACCTACCCAATTGACTCTGCGAAAGTTAAACCTCGGCTTGGGCTTTATTATTTGGGGTCTGATCACTGGTCTTACTGTGATTACAATTGGGCGGTGTTGGGGTTTTGGTATTGGGTTGCCGATGGATTTATCAAAGTTTAAGACGTCCCTGGATGATACAAATGCTAGGCCGGGGTTGTAACCCCTTCTCTATCGTGCATTTTGGAAGGATGTGTTATCCTTCGTATCATAGAGGATTGTTAAGTCCTTTGATGTTGCCCAATTCTGCACTGCTTCCCCATCTATATTTGTATGGCTGTACCCCCAGGTAGTACTGTGGCTGTTAAAATCACCGACAAGCAAACTTGCCTTGTCGATTTGGGGTATATTTGGCCATGTGAAGGGGGTTGATGGGGGTTTGTACGCTATAGTGACGTTGAGGTGTACAGTGTCTACCTGTAGGATCTCTAGCCCTCTTTCTGAATAGTCAATACTGTTCTTGATAATTGACTTCTCATGCATAGATTGTGCTGCCATGAACGGGGCTTGGGTGATGGATAATTAGGTGCATACCAGATATTTTTGGTGGCACATGATCCTTTTGTGTTTCCTGTAGACACAATATGTCAGTGTCCAGGTTGGCGAGAATCTCAGATTTTGATGCAGACATTCCCTCAATGTTGACACTGAGGACTCTAAGCTTGGTCGACGACATGTCCTGGGGCTGAGGGTTCATCCTTTTACCACCCCAGGAGTGAGCACGGGTTTGTGCGTGTAGCAATTAGTCTCCGAAGATTAACAGGGGCACCACATCAAGGTTTGCTACTTGCTTGATGGTGAAAGATACAAAGATGGGTCACCATGAGCATAGCTCCCTTCCCGTATAATACAACTAGGTAAACTAGGTAAATACAACTAGGTAAACTAGGTAAATACAATCTCCTCTTAGCATCCATTCCCAAATGTCTATTTCTCATTACACTTTTTAATCCCCCAAGGGATTTACTTGCTTCTCTCAATCTACATTCTGCCTCCACCTGCATTCCTCCTTTTCCTGCCACATTTGCACCCAAATACCTAAAACTATCTACTTCCTCCAGTCTCTCTCCTTTAATACTCTCTTCCAATCTGCTGCCACTTTCTCCCATTGTACATCTCATCACCTTACTTTTGCCCACATTTATCTTCAACTTCCTTCTTTTGAACACTTTTTCCAAACTGTCATTAACTTCCTCAATCCTTCCTCTGATCCTGCTACAAGTACAGTGTCAGCAAACAACAGCTGTCTTATCTCCCACTTTTCTCCATTTTCTTTAACCATCTCCAATCCCTGACCCATTACTCTAAGATTCGCCTCTCACACCACACCATCCATGTATAAATTGAACAGCCAGGGTGACATAACACATCCCTGATGAAGTCCTGCCTTTACCTCAAACCACTCACTCTATCCATTTCCAATCCTAACACAAGCTCTACTACTCTCATAAAAACTCTTGACTGCTCTAAACAGCTTTCCTCCTATCCCATATATCTGCAATACCTCCCACAGTGTCTTCCTGTGAACCCTGTCATAAGCCTTTTCCAGATCCATGAAAGCCCAAAATACATCCTTACCTTTTCCTATAGCTTTCTCACATATCTGTCTTACCACAAAAATCTGATGTACATAACCCCTACCTGTCCTAAACTCACACTGTTCCTCATCAATTACTCCCTCTGTTCCTCTCCTAATCCTCTATATCAAGACCCTCCCATAAGCCTTCCCAACTACACTTAAGAAGCTGATCCCTCTGAAACTACTACACTTATACTTGTCTCCCTTTCCCTTGTAAAGTGGAACTATACAGACACTCCTCCAGTCCTCTGGCACTCTACCCTATCTCCAACAAACATTAAATAACCTCACCAGCCAATCCATCATCACTGTACCATCTTTTTTTCAGACACTGCATGGCATCCATCCAATCCAGATGTACCTGCTCTCATCATAACAACTGCCTTCACTTCATCTTTCCTTATTTCTCCTCCATTTCCCTCACTCATCACAGCCATTTTCTTAGCATTTCCTACTGCAACTACCTTTCCCTCCCAATCCTCCTTCACATTAGCAATTCTCAAAAATACTCTGCCCACCTTCCTCTCACTGTCTTTTCTTCCATTATCATCTATCTACACCTTTTACCTTTTCCTCTCTACTTGATTCGTCTCCTCTTCCTCTCTTAATTTCTCTCCAAATTTTTTTTTTATTACTTTCACAATTTTCTGTCATGCTTTTACCCCATTTCATGTTTGCTCTCCTCTTTGCCTCCCTTATCTTATACTTTACTTCTCTTCTCTTTACTTTGTACCTCTCATATGATTCCCTTGTCCTATTTTGTAACCAACCTTTGAAAGCTTGCTTCTTCTTTTCTATACACCTTCTTTGCTTCCTCATCCCACCACTCATTACCCATCCCTCTATTTCCTCCCATCCTTCTTGTTACACTATCTTTGCACACCTTATGACTCCCTCCTTGAACCATCCCCATTCCTCCTCCACCCCTAGTTCTACTCCATCCTTCACTCCCTCCCACTCCTCTCTCAGCTTTTTCTTATACTCATTCTCCTTTTCTTTTATTTAAGCAGTTCACTCTAAGTACCTCCCTACCTTCTGCCCTTTTCCTCCTCCTCCACCTATTCTCCACTCTCAACTTACCTTTCAAAAAATGATCTGATATTCCCCCACTCTCTCCCCTTGGAACATGTACATCCTTAACTCTTCCTACTATACTCCTGGTTATCATAATCTTAGTGTAGGTAATGATAACAATTGTTTCCTTGAGTGTCACTAAGTGGAAAACCTGCAGTCCCACAATAGTTGACAGTGGCCATGGGTCCCTCCCACATACCTCTGAAAAGAAAACTCGGGCTGTTGTCCATATTCTTTTAGTGTGGGGCCATTTCCATGTCACCAGTAGAAAGTGGTAGGGGAAGGATAGTAGTCTCTGGTTGTTAGGTCTCTACACATGAAAAAGGCTAAGAAATACGATTGATAGAGAAAGATCTTGGGCCAGTCAGGAGACCAAATGCCACCCCCTCAGGGCTGCACCTCCTGACAGAGGTGATGGGGTTGATAGGTTTTGAAAATGGGGAGCCATGCTCTCCATCTTGCAGGACCACCACATGCAGGACCTATCATTGGTCCCTTAATGTAGGTATTGGTTTGAAAGAATGACACAAAAATAACATGATTTTACATGTCATCTGTTTATAGATCAAGATTTAATGTATGAGGTGTATGGTTTGTTTGCATTATATTTGTCCAGGGTTATTTTTTTGTTAGAAGTTAATTGTGAAGTTATATGAATGGTATAAGTATTTATAAGTATGTTAGCATTTTTGTTTAATCTTTCAGCACATTCTGTCTCTACCTGGTTTCATCTTGACATATGAAAGCATCTGGGAGCATGCTATGAAATTTTCATACACAGAACCCTTAGAAGCTCTTGCAGATGTTCCATTTCTAAATAGTGCTCCTCGGATGTGGCTTTTCCTTATTGGAAACACACTTACGCAGTATCCTTTTCAATATCCATCGAGTAGATAATTAGTTATAATTTTTTTAACCCTTTAATTGTATATATTCTTATTTCCAGCCTGTTTTTAATTTTTTTCGCCATCTGATGAGTACAATGCACCCATATCACAATAAAAGCATTTTTATTGGTACAGTTTTCTTCAAACTCGCCCATCTTTGATACATCCAAAAGGCCTATTCCTCCTTATAAAGGGGGATGGTTGATTTAGGGTATACACCCACCTCACACCCATCTCACATCCACCTGAAATCCTTTTATCATCCTTTCCATCTTAGCACCTCGTTCCCTGTCGCACTTCTTGGGTCAATGGCAGTGCAGCAAGACACAGTACCTCCAAAGCAGGATAATAATAGCTGGTTACCCCCATCACTTCATTATATAGTGACCACCCCCTCCCCTATGTTCACTCAAAAATTTATGGAGCAAACTAAGAACCTCCCTTTGGACCACATCATTTCTTCATCCATTCACAATTACTCTCAATTCACTTTTATCATTTTCACTCTCCTCCTTGCCTCCAGTGCGGGGGAATATGGGCCTCACTGGAAGGCAAACACTGGATGGGAAGAAAAGGTTTCTTGTGTAAAGTGAATAGGTATCTCATTTGTAATACATGGCCCATGGGACCACAGCTTAGGATTAAGAGTTGGATGCTGAGAAGACTGGTTGCTTTATAGTGATGAAGGTGCTGGGCTTGCTCACAGATCAGCAGCTGGGGAAATGGTGAGTTCAAGGCCGCTATCTACTCGAAAGAGGTGGCAGTGAGAGATGGCGAAGGAGGTGATGGTCCAAGACAATGAGGGAAGTGGTGTTCTGAGGTGGTCAGTGACTTCAGTGGATTCTGTCCACCTTGTATTCACTGGTTTAGGTGAATATAAGGAGAGGCATTCCTTGCACTGATTAGCTGCAGGGAGAAGCTGTTGATGTGCTGTGAGCCATACCTCACCACAGTTGGGGATTGCTCCTTCCAGGTAATCAAGGTTGGCCATACCAGGGGGCTCACATTGTGCAAGCTGATTGAGTTGTGGTGAAGCTGTGAGGCATTGTGAACTGCTGTGCATTCCCAACAAGGACAACTGCCTAATGGTCACTCTTTCACTTTCAGTATTTTTTGTATATCTTTTCCTATAGCCTTGTCATTTTTGTATTTTTTGTATTTCTTTTCCTATAGCCTTGTCATTTTTATTTCCTATCACTGTCAATTTCCTCAACTCCCAGTGCCACAATCAACCTCTCCCTAACTTCCACATTCAACAATTCTTAGAAATATTCTACTGAGATTCCCCTTACTGTCTTCAGTTCTATTAACTCGTGTCCATCTGAGACCATTACCTTTTCCTCTCTCACCTCTTTCCAAAACATCTTTTTATTTTTTTCAAAATTCCCAGTCATACTCCTACTCCATTTTACATCTACCCACCTCTTTCCCTCTTGTTCACTTTCAGAAGAGTTATGCCCATGGTTTGTTTAGTATTGTGCCTCATTTGTCTTTGATAGTGGAAAAAAAGATACAATTACCTTTAAACTCATGAATGGTTTTGTGCATACCATTTCATTATCCAGTTTGTTCTAAGTGTCCACTACTCTATGTGTGAAAACTGTTTTCTTCAGTTCTCTTCTGTACCTATGTTTTTTATTTTCTTTCCATGTCCTCTTGTGTTTCTCTTGTCCCAGTTTAGTAAGTCCTCTCTATCGAGTATCTCTGTGCCTTTCATGATGGTGATCATGTGCTTATGCTGACAAATAGCAATGATTTTTCTAGCAAAATGTATTCTAGAAATAACTTTTTTGTAACCTTTGCCAAATATGAAATTAATTGATTTAATGTTTAAAACTAGTTCTATATTTCCTTAACCAAGTTTTCAGATATGTGTGCATCAGCTCTGTTTTCACACTTTGTTCTGAGTGTACGTCACTGACAGTAACATTGGTGCTAACATTGCGCAAGTTCCTTTCCCTTGTTTTTTCTATCATCTACTTTCAGAACCCCTTTACTTACCTCCACTGGGTTGGTACTATGCTTGTCTTTGGAGGGACACTTCTTTTTTCAGAAGTGATTGGAAAAATCAGGGATGCTCTTGCCCCAAAAGCAAAAGAAGAATAGATATTTATTTTTGGATTTTGACCAAAGAAATGTTTAGCATATAATGTTAAAAAGTGTATTACGTATTAAATAAGAGGGATACTGGATTATTTAGCCATACATTTTGGATGGTTTCCAATTTGGCCAAAGAGGTGAATATAGTCTAGTAAACCAGGTAAGTCTTTCATGTTACATTTTTTTTACATTTCTGACTTTTTCCAGCATTTGGTCAGTGTATGCAGATCACTGTTATATAATGAAATGGTAGGAGTAAATAGTACAAGGGCAGATACAGTACTACCTCTCATTAATGGATGTTAATTAGCTGTGTTTGTGGTGTTTTTGCTGTGTTTTCGATGTTTTTGGTGCTGTTGTTTAGTGCATGCAATCACTATGCCACCCAAAAACCACTCCAAATCAATGGATTATTCACATCAACAGACACCGTTACCCCCCTTTTAGTCCATTAATGAGAGGTAGTACTGTACAAGGTTTCTGGAAGTAGATAGTATATTTCTCCCAAAGTAGGAATTTGGAAAATGGTGAGCATGTTTGCACATTCTGGTTGTGTATGTAATATGTGTTCATGAAAAGATATGAAGTGACAGGTGTATGGTGATGGAGCAGACTAGAGTGCCAGTGTTTGGAAATAAGGAACCAGAAGTAGATAGTCTGAAACCCTAAGACATGACAATGACAATAAAGTCACACTCTTAAATCCCTAAACTGCAATGAGAAGAACAGACTTCCATTTACTGAATGCTTATTGTGTACATCTATATGGTGTATTTTGAGGAAACATTAATCTGGTTTTGTACCAAATACTGACAGAAATCCAGACCGATGATAGTGATTTCATTAGTGATTTGTTTATTCTCTATATTAATTTGTGCTAATCACAAGCATTGCCTTTGAACAACAGAAGGAAACTAATTAGTCTATATACCACTACACCTCCACAGCTGTATTTAATGTATTTATAGTCAGGTAAATACAACATGGGTCCCCAACAATGAGGAAAACAGACACCTTACGAACTTAATAAAATGAAACATTTAGAATAATAATAGGATGCGCCAAAGCCACCCTAATAGAACATCTGCACACAAAAACTAAAATCCTTCCCATATAACATCACATGAGAATGATAAGTGTACAGTTTTATGCATGAACCTTCAACCTAAGTCATCCATCTTGTTACATCACAGAATCACACCTAACAGAATGCAAAAAAAACAAAAAAAATCTACTCAAACATCTACAACAATCTACCACCAGCACCCATAACACATATACAAAAACAAATTGA